>NC_056734.1:947001223-947053723 GCF_019279795.1 Protopterus annectens | reverse complement strand
GGTTGCTGTATGGTTTGATGATATTATTTAGTGCTGTTGTTTTTTCGGGTTGATATAGTATTTTGTGGGTTATTATAAGTTGGTTGTATCAGAGAAGACTGGGCCACTCCAGCCATCCTAGTTGAGTTAGGTTGATACAATGGTGGGTCCTAAATGTAGCACTTGTAGCAAATCTAGCAATATGGTTGTAACAACTAGCAAGTTTGGTAAGGGTGGCTTTGTTCAGGTTAGTGAAGAGGGGGGAGGCATAGAGAAGGGTAGATAGTAGGTGGGACCGAGCGATATTGGTTCTTGCAAAAGGAGTGAGGAAGGGTTTGATCCTGTATAGGGAGCCCAGTTTTGTGTTGACAGATTTGATGGTTTGATTGACATGGATATCATATTTTATGGTGTTATCGACTGTGATGCCCAGGAGTTTTTGTGTGAGTATCTGGGGATATAATAGTGCCATTGTTGGAACTTATAGTATAGAATGGTGAGGGGGATTTGCAGGTGGTGAAAATATGAGCAGTTTAGTTTTGTTGAGGTTTAATAGAAGCTGACAGTTTGCAAATCATTTTTCTATATGATTGAAAGTGCTCTGGGTTCAGCTCACTTGAGAAGGAGGTGGTACATATTAAAATAGAGTCACTCATGTATTGGATGCAGATGGCATTGGGAGTGATGGTGGGTAGGTCTTTGAAAAAGACTCAGAAGAGTAGTGGTCCTAGTATGGAGCCCTGGGGGATGCCTAGAGTAATGAGTAGACATGTGGATAGGGTATTCTGCCATAAAACTGCTTGTTGTCTATCAGACAGGTAAGATTGGATCCATTTAATAGAGCTACTATTCAGTGACAGTTCCTTCAGGGTACGGAGAAGCAGTTGGTGATTGACCATATCAAAGGTCTTAGAGAGATCTAGGAAGAGAGCTGAGGTAAGCTTGTTATTGTTTCGGTTGATGTTGATAGAGTTAGAGAAGAATAGGAGGGCTGATGTGGTGCTGTGGTGTGGCCTAAAGCCATGCTGAGAGTTTGCCAGTAGTTTATTTTAGGTGAGATAATGCATTAATTTGTTGTGAATGCAGTTTTCCATAATTTTGGCCAGTGGTGATAGTATAGCTTTTGGTCGGAAGTTTGAGAGGTCTAAATAATTCCCTCCTTTATGAAGGGAAATGACATGGAAAACCTTCCAGAGAGAGGGGATAGTGGGTCCAGTCAAGGTGCATGTTATTATGATCGAGACAGGGTATGCAATGGCATCTGCCCCTTTTTGTAGATATTCTGGTGGGAGGAGATCAGCTGCCATGGTAGTGGGCTTTAGTTTGTTAATTAGAGCTAATTAGAATTAATTTATGCCATTTCTTGTAGCAGTTAGGTGTTTGAAATACATAATAACTGATTAATGCACCTCTCAAACAAAACATGTGATACAGTAATCTGAAAAACATAACATACTTTGCTGCCCAGGCTACGGCCTTCACGTAGTACAACAGTAAAAAAAAAACACTTACCTTGAAGATAAGAAACAATCAACACTTAATTACTGATGTAGTTCAACAGCCTCCAATTACACTCTGTACTCAACCCCTAGAGGGGTAAGTATTAGTTGTCGCAATGTAAATGTATTTGTTACATAACAATGCTTAACATATAATGTCATTATTGCACTGACAAACAGAACTGTGTGTAAGACTGTAAGCTCTGGCCCAACACTGTCCCCATGGTGAAAAGTATGAAAATGCACAGACATATAACTTAATGTTTCTTACTACTGATATCCCTCACATGTTATAACAGCCTAGGTTAAAAATATTTAATACCCCTCCCCCATAAAATGTCTTACAAGGGCATATAACAGTGTTTTCCATACACTGACCTCTGGACTGTACAAGGTCACACACATTTTGTCCAGCTGTAGCCCTTATATATATATATATATATATATATATATATATATATATATATATATATATATATATATATATATATATATATATATATATATATATATATATATATATATATATATATATATATATATATATATATATAGATATATACATACAGACCCTATTCCACAATTTGTGTGGGAGTCCACAACATCACGGGAATGATAGCAGGAATACCAGCATGAAATAATGACAGGCCATTACCTAACAACTTCTTACTGCATGACATCTGAAAAATGCCAGGTATATATGTGGAGGACAGAGTCTGGAACACAGGACCATATTTGCAATATTGTTGTCATATACTGTGAAAGTTGCTGGTGTTACAGGATTGGTTGCAACATACCCTTACTCAGGAGTATGAAGCCAGAAACACAATTGAATGTTGCCATGTACTGATAGCAATCAATGGAGAGAATGCCATTGATATGTCAGAGACAAAACCTGTGTGGTGAACAGACAAAACATAACAGCCAATCATCTGGCCAAAATGTGGATAGGCCCACAGTTGAGAGCTATGCAGACAGACTGCATCCCATGCAAAACTTGCATGTACACAAAAACCCTGTAAAACCAGTAATATTCAAGGCATATAACAGCAATACTCACACTGTCCATAGGCCAGGAACCTTATACAAACATGTAGTTGGTCTGTGTCCGCAAGTCCTGTTGTTAGAGGTATTGCTACCTGCTGTCTGTGACACTGCTGCCCACACACAGGAATGACGTTTTCCATACAGGAAAGGTAAAGGGACAACGCTCACATGATGTAGTCATTTATAGCAGTGAGTTGCTATGACATTGGCTATTGGAAGTACTACACAGCTGGCTGCATGCAGTTAGCAAGTGGGGAACACCAATTGGTGCAGAGGCAATCACCTGATCATGAGCATCACTTACAAAAGCCATGCTGCAACCTATTCAAACAAGCTCGATCCTTGTAGTGGAGAGAGAGAGAGAGATATATAGATAGAGAGAGAGAAATAACACTAAAAAATACTACAAAAAAAAAAAAAAAAAAAAAAAAAAAAAAACAAGGAAGATATCCAAGTAGTACACAAAAGAAAGCACAATAATAAAACAGGTATGTAAAACATGTATGCATGTAATGGAATGTAGTACTTGATCTGTAATAATGGAATAGATGATGTTGAAAGATTTATATGTGCCATCAAGACTTGTTGCTGCAATAATGTCCTGCTGAACAACTGCTATGGATATAGCATCTGACCCTGTGGGCAGTGGGCCATACCTGTCAACTGTAGAGATCTGCACAGAATGACGAGATGTAAGCCATCATAGTCTTTGTTCTGTTCCTCCAAACATGTATATTAGTCTGGCAACTAGCTGAAGTTGGAAGTAATGAAGTCATGACAGACACGAGTTTCAGACCCCAACACCGCCAGAATAGTCATGGTAATTTGAAATGTATCATGCACAAACTTCATAGGTTTGTAATAGGCTTATCTATAATCTGTCCCTATATATCCCCCCTAATGTTAGGTTGTGTCCACATGTGATGCTGTGTTTCATAGCAAGCCAGAAGAGTGCAGCTGTGGAGGAAGGAGGTTCAGACTGTGGACCAAATGTCTGAATACACTCCATAGATATATAAACATATATATATATATATATATATATATATATATATATATATATATATATATATATATATATATATATATATATATATATATATGTGTGTGTGTGTGTGTGTATATAATACATACACATGTATGTCTACATATATACAAACACACACACACACACACACACACACAAACACACACACACATATATATATATATATATATATATATATATATATATATATATATATATATATGGGTTCACTTTATAACATCGAAATACTGAAATGTTGAATTTCAGTATCTCGAAGCTATAAAGTCGAATGTTAGAAATAGCGAACGTTCATAACTGCGAATTTCATATATCTCAAATATATGTCGAAGTCGCGGTTATGAAGTTGTGCTATGTAATGTCCGGGTTTGTGTTTTGGTGGTGTGCAGTGCCGTGTGTGGATGTAGGTGTTATGTCAGGTAAGTGAGTGTTTTGTAAGGGTTTTGAGTGGGAGTTAGAGTGTGTGTGAGGGATTGGAGAATGTGCGTGTGTGAGTGAGCTTTTGTGTTGTGTTTGTGCGATCTCGGAGTTAGTATATATAAGTAAGGGGTGTTGGGGGCTTATGTGTGTGTGAGTTGTGTATGTGTGTTTTTTTTGTTTATGTTGTGATGTGGGTGTTGTGTTGTATGTTTAGTGTAGTGTGTACGGTGTTTTAGGTTATGTGATTTCACGTTTTTCTTTTTTTGTCAGTGTTTTTTGGATTCGGTTTTATAGTCTCGACATACTGAAATTCGATATTTCAGCATTTCGAGGTTATAAAGTGAATCCATATATATGTATATATATATATATATATATATATATATATATATATATATATATATATATAGATATATATATATATATCTATAAACACATTGTCCCTACTGTTGAATGACTGTGCTGCATGATATGTTTGAGAAAACATTACACATATCTGCAGCTCAGATTAGTTACTGCAAACTGATGTAGCTATGGTGTACAGAGTCCTGGGTTACACACTTGCAAGGGCTGATAATTTATTTTCTGGCCAGAACAAGGGTGTTGGATACAGAGTGATTAAGGCACCTGTAAGCAGTTGCAAGCGGGTGTGAAATGGACCATTATGTATGGTGTGAGATTTGTGTTGGGAACCGATTACCCTTTTTTTGTTAAGATGAGAGTGGGATGTTGGGGAAGGATAGTAGGTATATTTGGGGAGGTAGGTTGGGTCGCAAGACAGACAAGACAGACAAGACAGCATACAGGGGTGGTAAATGACACATGTGGTGGGTAAACACCTTGGACTGGGAGGGGTATTTGGAAACTGGAAGCTCATGAGCACCCAAATGGAAACAGTGAGGCTGAGGTCCCTCCCATGGGCAGTCACCACTGCACCTTCACAGCCCTTAAGGTGGCTGTGCTGGGGGCTGAGCTGGAGGGGCAGGCTGAACCTCTAATGTTGTCACAAGGGCCTCAAGGTGGTGTAGCAGATCGCCCAATTATGTGTGGAGCTCCCTATCTACCAGACCCTGGACCTGACTTCAGGTGACAGGATCCTGTCTGTGCGTGCTCCCAGGGGGAGACAAGCGTCATCCCCTGAGGTGGATATACCTGAAGGTAGTGCAGGACCAGCAGATGAGGAGGTCCCGGGTTGGGTCCCAGATGTGCTGTGGCCTGCTGCCATGGCCAGATGAGGTGGGAGACAAGGTTCTGCTGGGAACAGCCTTCCAAAACATGCTACTGTGTTGCAGTTTTAGAACATATGTGGGTAGTAATAGTCAACACAATCCAGGATTAGTTATAACAGCATGCGTACATATTCCCATTAACCCAAAACATCAGATTTGGAACAGTTGCATAGCATGCATATATGGCATCACAATGGCCATTACATTGGCATGCAGGTTACATTGTTAGCAACAGGCCACCAAATGATAGTGTTTCAACATAGAACATGAATAGAAACACATTTCAATATTTGATGCACAATAGGATATATTTACCAACAGTAGGTTTGGTGTAAACATACCCATTGATTTGTGTGTTCAGATTATTGCTGCAGATATGGTGGGTGGGAAGACAGATGTCAATTAACAACTATTATATCCTTGCAGTATGAGGTCCTCAGACCTTTTTTTCCTGTTTATGTCTTCCAGGTACCATGTCAAGGAAGCATCTCCCTGCTTATACTCCACAGGAGAATAAAATTCTAATCAACTACCTTGTGCATTACCACAGAACCCTCTTTGGGTGTACAGCCCATGATCTGTAGGAGAGGACTGCCTTGTGGAATGAGCTCTTCCACAGGGTAAATGATGTCAGCCTGCTTAACTGCAGTTATGAGCAGGTGCGACATCATTGCACTCACCTCATCTGCCATGCCCATCAGCATGCTATTGCAGTAAGGAAGGACCAGCTAGCCACAGGTGGGGGTCCCAGCCCCAACTGACACATGCTGAGGAGCTCCTCGCCAGCCTTGGGGCACCCACCCACCAGCCTAGCCAAGAACCTGATGATAGCATTGTGGAGGTGGGTGCTACCCACACAATGGACGGGGATCATGCAGGTAAGGCTCTAGGGCACATTAGTAGACCACTGTTGCTTATCCATCTTCATCTGTAAAGTATCTTCATCCATATGTCAGATAATATTATCTGTTGCTGCAGTGTAGTAATGAACAGATGTGCATAATCTCTAGTATTGTGGGTTTGTACTGTTCCATTACTGTTGATGTATTGAAATGCTGCTCCCACCCTGTACCATGCCACAGGTGTGGCTACTGACATAACATCCCTCACACAACTATGTAGGTCCCTTTGATATACCCTGGGGCAGCAGCCTGTAGCTGGTGAGTATGGAGTTTTTTTTTTTGTTCAGGTTTGCCAGTACACCGGCCATGTTTGGCCATGGTATTTGCCATGCACACATTTAACACACCTACCCATAATGCATGCTGTACATGTTCGGTTATTGTTGCTGTTAACTGCACTGCATCACAGTGGTCACCATGGTGGCATATCTGAAGGGTATGTAAGTGTCCTGCAGTATAACTAACAACCTGTCAGTGCAAGATGTGTGGACAGAGATGAACATAATGGTGTGACAAATGGCCTACAGTAGGGACATGTCTGAAACATTACCCTTATACAGTGGCTACAACCGTGTATATACCACTATTACAATGGCGACTTTTACAGATCTACACAACGGCATATCCCAATACCACATTCCACAACTTTTACAACCTGTAATGTGATCTTAACATGAGCAATGTATGTGTAATATGAAATCCTATGTTAGGACAACAAATATGGGGAATACATACCTTAACAAACACTGGAAGCATATGTGTGCACACACTCCAAGTAACATATTGTGCAAGCAGCTTTTGAGGTACTGATAGCATTCACTCTTCTTGAGTACGGACCTTCCATCAAGTACAGGTCCTCAATGTTACACCAAGTAATGGTCTGCTGTCCAAGAAGTATGTCCATGACATTTGCCCACTCATCTGCAACAGATGCAGCCATGGCTTGCACAAATCTTACAAACCATGGAATGGATCCCATATCCAAAAGGTAGTAGGAGTGGGAGACTTAGCCTTACCTCACCATTGCATATATCATGGCAAACAGTGCAGACAGTCATGGATGTGATGATGAAGTATGGGACAACATTATTGTAGAAAATAAACAGATGCCAATCCAAGACAGATGACAACACATGTTCCAAACTGGTCATGGAGGCTGCCCAGAAACATGCAGCAACACTGTGGGACTTGCAGGAATGTTTAGCAAGTGCTGCCTGTGCAGTACCTGTGTCAACAATCGCCTGGACACTGCATAAGTGTGGCCTGGGTTAGGGTAATCAGATGGAAGAGTTGTTCCACAGGAAACATCATCCAGGGCTCTCTACAGGTAGCATATGCATAACATCAAGTCTCCCAAAAGCATATGTTGCAATGTGTAATGGTGTACCGAGACCAAGGCTGAAAGCTACAGACAGTATCAATAAAGATACATGTGCTGCACAGGCAGCACCTCAGTCCACCTCAGGCCCACCATCCCCATCTGTACCTTGCTGGTGCCAGTGTACACCTTTAGGTTTGCTGTTCATTAGCAGGAACTAGGCCAGTAGACATGGTGTTCTGAATTTGGAACACTGCAAAATGACACTCATGTGTGGCCCATAGTCATCTGCAAAATGCCTGAGGATGGGGAGGGGTGTCATCCTGAAACACAGCAGTGAACTGAAACATACATCGAAAGCTCACTAAGAATGGCTGTATCTGAACACAGTCAAGGTCATGAATTGTGCCAGACATAACCCTGACTCCACAGCAACAGTGAAGGCACTGTGTGACCTCCAAGGGCTGTGCACATGAGCTGACCTTGCAATCTGGCAGAGTTGGGGGAAATTTGTAGGGTGGAGTGACAAAATAATGGCAAGTGAAGAAGGGCCATGCTAGTATACCCCTTCCAGGAATAGTGACTGCTGTAGTTCACTTAACAGGTGTTGCAACAAACCATCATGTTAAGGGTGTGAACAGTTATGCAACCCACATATTGTATGCATCTCAATCAGCATCTGCACAACTAACACATTTGCTTGATACTGCATTTGATTGCATAGGTCATATGTCACATATCAAGTGTGTGTAATGTTAATGTATGCAGTATCGTGGCCCCATGGCATATTAGGGAAGAGGGTGGCATGTCAATAAGGGTGTGTACACACCTCATAGCCACAGTAAGCATTGAAGGTTGCCAGTGTAATTGAATTTTATTGCTGATACATGCATTGCTGATGATGAGATCTGCAGATCAAACAGGCATTCACTATTGACATCTGTCTTCGTATCATCCCAGGTGTTTGTCAAACACATAGGAGCTGTAGGAAACAGAGCAAACATAACTGACACACATATATACATTCAGCAATAGTGTGTACATTCATGAGGTATGGTGCACAGTACATGCCAGGATGCTGAAAAGGTGCAGAGCAATACTGTGTACATGGGTGCAGTATGTTCCAGGGAAGGGCCAACACCTACTAACACAACTCATGCATCACAGAGATGTATAATGCTGGTAACAGGGATTGAGTATAGCTGCAGTGCATGCTGTTGAGTGCCATATGTCATGCATGTTGACAACTGGGTAATGAGAGGTCTATGTAATATCTTTCTGCCACCTCACTTGTAAGTGTGTGTGTGTGTGTGTGTGTGTGTGTGTGTGTGTGTGTGTGTGTGTGTGTGTGTGTGTGTGTGCGCGTGCATGTGCATGTGTGTGTGTGTGTGTGTGTGTGTGTGTGTGTGTGTGTGTGTGTGTGTGTGTGTGTGTGTGTGTGTGTGTGTGTGTGTGTGAGTGTGTGTAGAGGTAAGCAATGATGTACAGGTCTTAAAGTATGTTTTTTGTTTTCCCCTCACAGGTGGCAAGGTGGGTCAGGGTCCCTCCTGCAGAAAAACTGATGTTAGTGTCCATACAGACTCTGACAATGATGATAGGTATGTAGTGTCCATACAGACTCTGACAATGATGATCGGTATGGTAAGGCACAGGTGAGATTGTCAGGGGCTGAAGCTGTGCCATCAGTTAACATCCCACTGTCATCCACCCCATCCCTGCACACAGTTACATTGCCTATACATACCCCATCACATGTAGCCATAGATGAGGGGCAGTTGGCAGGGGGTGGCACGGGACAGGACAGTGGGGTGACTATGGCAAGTGTATCTGTACACAACAGCTATAGCCAGATGACTGTTGGGGTACTACACAGACAGATGTACAAGGGTGCTCATAGTAGGGCTGCTGGCCATCATGCCACTGGCAGAAGTGCCACAGAAGGGGTCACCAGGTGCATGTTTTGGGCCGTCATGTAGGCACAGGCATGACTGGACATTATACCAGAGTCTGAGGCTCCAGAGGGCTACTCATTCTGCTGTTATTAACAACATCCATGATCTTGCAGCTGCCCACCATATTTTGTAGATGTCCTGAATAGACGGTTGAGTGAAATGGTGGGAATCGACTGTGCAATGTCTGTGTTAGAGCATATGGTGCGAGTACAGCGACAGCCACATGGATGTAGTTCAGCAACACCAACAGGTGGAGGTCTACGTGGATGCATTTTATATATATTTTTATATATATTTTATATATATATATATATATATATATATATATATATATATATATATATTGTCTTAAATATTTATTTATTTATATATATATATATATATATATATATATATTTTTTTTTTTAATATTTATTTATATATTAGTGTAGTTGCTTAATTGCTGTGGATAGTATAAATGTGATTTTTTTTTAGTTGGGTTTCAGTTTTTTAGGCTTAACAGAGTTTTGGGCTGCTTATTTTAATCAATTTTAATATTAATTAAATTTAATTAGAGGGTAATTGATTAATTATTTTATTAACTGTGTATAAAAGCTTTTCATTTGGTTGTCTGAATTTGTCTGAAGAAGTCTGGTGATGGTCACCAGACGAAAGCTCTTACTTTTGTTTAATAAATCATTTGGTCTTACAACTGGTTTCAAGCCATTTGTGCTTCTTTTGGATTAATTGTTTTTTTAGTATTGGTTTTCAAAGTATGAAAAAAGTTCATGAAATTAGCATTGTTTCAATCTTTGATGTCAGCCAGAAGTGCTCTTCGCAGCACCTGGAGTGTCATCAGTAATGACTTCTTCTGCAATTCGTATGGAGTTACATGTATTGGTAATATATCTAAATATGAATGTACATTGTTTTTTTATAAGACCCATTGCTTCTACTACTATTGAGTCTGTCTGGGTATCTTTCTTCCATATTGTTCTCATTTCTGCCTGTAAATCCTGATATTTTATGAGTTTATGTCTCTCTGTATGCAAAACACTGTAGGGTATAGTGATTTCAATGATCAATGCTACTTTTGTCTTCTTTTCATGGACTGCTATATCTGTTTTTCTCATATCTATCTTTTGAACTGTTGTTAATGTGATGTAGACTTCATTTTCTATGATGCTTTGTGGCACACATGTTTTTCAGGGGTTACACGCATTTGGTCGCGTGACCGAAGGTCGATCTGTCATAATGCCGAACCTAAATGTAGAATTTCATACACCCGAATGCTCGGAATGTCGAATTTGAAATTCCCAGTCACACAACTGCCGCAACAAGTGCTACCATGGGTCGAGAGGGGGTAATAGTAGCCTGGCCAGCATTTGGTAATTTTGGGTTCGACATCCGTAGATTCGACATTCCGTGATCCTGGGATTCTGCTGTCGACACATTCGTGTTCACACATCAGTCGTTCATGCAAATGCATGTATACCATTTTTCGTCTACTTCAATATTATGTTTGCCCACACCCCAGTGCAACAGTCTTGCCATGTTATTATGCCTTTCAGTATAGATACTCCTTCTGCCATTAGTATGTCACAACCAGCAACAAGCTGTGCAACTGTTTCCAGTTTTGTTTTACGATACCTACAATTGTCTCTTTCTCCCACATGTTCAATGGACTTTGTAAACCAATGTGTATGTAGCCCACTACATTGGGCTACCAACATTAACCTTTTAACTTTTGGTTTGAATTCGCCTCTTCTTAAGCATTCCTGTGTTTGACCATGATTAACTTGAAGATGTTCCAGGAGTTTTCTATACTTGCAACTATATTTATGCATTTTTCGCATTTCTTGCCTTGAATGCCTTCTCATTTGATCTTTCTCCTTATAGTCTTTCTTTTTTTTTTCTTTGCACTTTCAGTCGCTGCCTGATTTTTATCTACTTCTGGTTTGATTTCCATTCCTGCTTGACATCGATATGCTTCTGCTAGACTTAGAAGGGAAGTCACCTTAGATTTATACTCCTCATGTTTCAAAACTTTCACCATGTTTGTATCTTGTGAGGTCAGCTAATATTTAGAGAGTCCCACAACTGCAGATCTATACATGTAATCAGTTTCAAGGAGGCCCATACCTCCTTCGGAATGGGGAATATACAATCTTGGTATGCACTGAATTTTATAAACCATTTGATGCGCATAAAGCATCCTTCTTGTATAATGTCTAATCTATCTAATACTTTTTTGGGCCTGTAAATCACTACAAAACTGTAAGTTAGGACAGGAAGAGCAAATTGGTTTAGCGCTTGAATTTTGTTCCTAGATGTCAATGTTGTTTTCAGGATTAATTTATGTCTTCTAAAATATTCCTTACGATGGGCAGGATTCACAAAGCCTCCGTGTAAAAGTTACAAGGCTTAAACGGAGGCTGCAGTTAAACGGTGTGACATCAGCATGCCATGCATATGCATGAGGGCATGATGAATCACACCTAAGGCTAACATGGTCCGTGTAAGACAGTAGGGGGCGTGTCCGTAGGGTGAGCCCTGCAAACGGACATGCCCCCAGAAGAGTAAAAGTCCTGAAAGTAAACCCCCATGACAGAGTCCGTGTAAATGTGAATAAACACAACACAACACATGCCCCCACAGACTATGAACATAAAATGTATAAATGAACATCTTATATATTTTTTTATAAGTTGTAAAAATGTCTGCCCGTGAGTGCGCTAGTTTGCGCGGGTTTGCCAGTCGCTTAGCCACAGTTAGCAGTCAGTGGAAAAGCATATAAGAACTAAATAAGCAAAGTAAGCCAAGAAGCAATAGCGTAGCGGTAGAGACGTTGGCTGAAGAAGAGGCAGTCATGGTTCGAGCCCCCACAACATCAATTTTTATTTTTAGTGAAATAAGCACAAAACAATTCCCTGACATATATGTACATATATAAAATTATATTGTATGTAAAATGTAATGAAATGGGCCATGTATTTTGAAGAAATGTGAGATAATAAAAAAAAAAATGTCAGATGTGCCTATAGCTGAGCTACAGTCTAACAAGTTGAGGATATCTGCCTGTAGGTGAGCATTGTTTTAACAGGTGTAAAATGAGTGCCTGTAGGTGAGCGGTGGTTTAACAGGTGTAAAATGAGTGCCTGGGGTTGAGCAGCATTTTAACACGCTGAAACTGTGTGCCCGTAGCTGAGCTGAGCGTAATATGCATGCTGACAGCCAAACAACGCGTAAACCAGCGTAACCCGTTTGCGCGGAGCTGCGCACCGTGCCAACAAGCTAACCGATGGGCAACGTTGAGCAAGCTGTATCAAAACTGCCTTTACACAGACACACCTCCTAGCCTGTGTAGACAGTCATAAAATATAAAAAGCAATGGCCAGGCTTGAACCCAGGATACCATGCACCATAGTCAAAGTACTGAACCACTAAGCCATGACAGTTGCACTTAGAAATGCAGTAATAGCATATATATAGGAATGAATAGAAAGAGGAGCATAACAAAGCAGGTTTTGTGAAGCTGATACAATTCCAAAATGGACAATCACAGATAAGTGCGGGAAAAATGGCATATATATGCCCCATAGGCGGGAATACACAGTATAACCAATTGTGGAACCGACTTGCAGCCAGGATGGCAGGTGTAGGAGAGGGTAGTCGCTTCCGAGCACAGAGGTGGGGCATTGAGGAGTCCAAATATATGGTTTGGCTCCTCGTCCATGATCATGAGGCCCAACTCATGCAGGGCCAGGTACTGTGGGGAGCATATAGGGCTGAGGCGTGGGACCGGTTGGCACATGATCTCACCAGTGCCACAGGAATACCAAGGACTGGTGAACAGGTTCGTCACCACCATGCGGACCTGAAACGACGGAAGCAGGACCAACTGAACCATTGGATCCCGGAGGCCCGGCAAATGCCCAACGCCCCACTACTGAGTAAGTTACATGTAATTATTTATCTAAGAAATTAACCTAGCTGATATTATGAAGATGTGTATTCCAAAATTACTTCATTTATATTACAGCTGCAGGTGTCCGTTCCATGAACCGTCGAGCCTATGCCGATAGGCTGGTGTGGTTGCGCCACCAGGCAGGTCAGTAATTCTCTCCCTGTAACTGTAAAAAAATATATAAGTATGACAGTTTGCAAAAGAGTACAGTGTAGTCACTTATTAATAAAATGTGCAAGTAACAGTGTAAGAGAGTTTGCAAGTATTGCTTGATTACAAAAGTGTGATGCAGCCTGTAATCCAAACATAAAAATGAAACAAGTCTGAAATAAAGATGTCCCACCTGTAATATAATAGTACATACCCTGCAGCAGGCTGAAAAGTACAGCTACAGAAGCTGAGTAAAACACATGTGTGAAATATATCCCTGTTTAAATTCTGAAACATGACATAAGTGAGACTGTTGGAAAGGATTGTTATAACTAAAAGTAAAACATGTCAATAAAGCCTAGAATTAAGTACCATTCTGAATTGTAAAAATAAAACAAGTGAGAGAGTGTGAGAAAGAGGTATGACTCCACCAATAAAGTAGTAATAACTCCTGAATAAAGTATACTGCAGTCAGTACAGAATGAAATTAATGTGACAGGCAGAACCAAACAGCAGCATGTGTTGAAAAAAGTACTGAAGCTGGAATGTGTGTCCCAAAATCTGGATATGTTGCTCTCAGTTTGCAATATGCAGATAGTATGGTTGTATGAAATACCAAACATCCACAGTTGTCTATAGCCATATAAAGCAAATGTAGCAGGATGATGTAGCTGAACAGAGCCAGATATGAATGTGTATGAATAAATATGAAATGTATATTGATGTAGCAGTAAAATTCCTATCACCAACCTGAATTAGTTATCGCATAGGAAACTGTAGTCAGACCTGTAGTGTGTATATATCTGCAGCTAGTAGAAATGTACAGCATATGTATAGGTATTTGAAGTTGTTAATTAAATATTTCTTCACCCTACCCTATAACCACAAATAATCCATTCCACGTGAAATGGATATGTGCATTCACAATTAACACCCCTGGACATTTGTCCTGTTGGTTCATACATATTTGCATGTACGTTGATGCATGTGCCCTGTTCATACATCCAAACCTGATGGCCTGTTGCCATCAATCAACCCTGCATGTTGTTGGATTGTGTATTGCTGTTCGAATTATGCATGTGTTATGCTTGCTGTTCAATGGCTTGAACTTATGGGTGTTTGGTTAATGGGAATACTAATGCATGCTGTTGCAACTAATTGTGAATGGTATTGTACGTTACTAACCCAAACTGTCATAACATAATGCAAAACATAGGACGACAGGGAAGGTGGATTCCAGCGGACCCACCTCTCCCACCTCAGCTGGCGAGTGCACCTGGCAGTAGTGCCCAGGCCGGACCCTCCTCCAGTGGCCCTGTGCCACCTGCGGGTGGAAGCACTGCAGGGGATGGGGCCCATCCCCCCTCTGCAAGTGTGGCCGGAGGAGAACATCCACTCACCCTCCATAGTGCCCGGACTGTGGTGCGTAGGGAGATCCAGCATGCTGTGCTTGGGCCCCTACACCAGCTTGAGGCACGGGTGGCACAACTCACGGGCATGCCTGCTGCCCGGCCTACACAGCCCCCAGTACAGCCCTGTCCTGGGCAGTGAAGGCACAGTGGCAACTGCCCATGGGTGGGGATCTCAGTTCCACTGTTGCCATCTGTGGGCTCATGGGCTCGAGATATCCAAACATCCGTCCCCGTCAATTGTGTAACCCCCCACATGTGTCATACACCACCCCTGTATGCGTCTTGCTTGTCTTGTCTGTTAACCTCCCCTACCTACCTCCCCAGCTATACCGACTTCCTGTACCTGACATACCACTCTCACCTGGAAAAAAAAAAGGGCACTCTGTACCCACAAAAAAATTACGCCCCATACATAGCTGCCCATTTTGCACACATGTCTGCTGGACATGTAAACTGGCAATTACAATTGGCTGTACAACAAATATTATTGTTGTCCTCACACCTCTCTCAGGGGTGGAAGGTTTCAAATTTCACACCAAATTACAAACATATGCACAGCTGTTGCTGATGAAGAAATGGGCAGCTATGGGCCTTTCCTACATCCTTCCTGCAAAACCCGAGCTTGTTTTCCTACTGTCCTACCCTCTTTGTGCTCCCTTTTTCACCACTTTCCTATCTACCCATTTTCTTTTCTTTAAAAGAAAATAGCGCGGGTGCGCGCGAGAGTAAGCACTTTTAAGCAGTAGTAGCGGAGTGCTTCTGCGCTTAGCTAAGCTTGTGTCTTGTGGCCGGTAAGCGGCAGTGCGCATACGTGAGCTCCGCGCAAACCAGCACTAACCCGCTTACAACTGCTTAAAAATGCCTTAGTCACTCTGAATGACAAGGCCTGTAGTTTTCTCAGCAGCAAAATAAAATACCTCCCTCAGTCTCGAACCCAGGACCTTGAAAACACTAGTCTGCATGACTTACCACTAAGCCATGACTGCTATACAAGAACATTGTGCTGAAAGAAATATATCATAAAATAGTAGGAATTAATGTAAAGGGAATATAGCAAGTCTAGTACACAAAGCATGTCATGTATATTTACTGTCAAATCTAGTGGATTTGTAAAATAGTACTGTGTGCTGAGAAACAGTCATGCTAGTTGGTAGCTACTAAGTAATAATGTCACAGTAGCATCTGGCAAGCCACACACATACTCAGAGCAGGATATACACTGCCATAGTTGAATAGTTAAGAGATCAGACATAGCAACTGTGACTGAGTTACAGGGATGTCCCTGATGTGAAAACAAATGTCAACACTGCCCCACTGACACCCTATCAAATGTACTAACAGTAGGCAGAAAGGTGTAACTACACATGCAATGGTAACTATGACTGACTGAAGGTATGCACCACCTGCACGGCTCAAATGGTGTACTAATACATATGCTTGAAATAACCCACAGTCACAACTGCAGAGTATCAGAATATGTCATTGGAGTAACCCACTGCTATGTACAATTCCATGAGGCTGATAAAAGATGCACCGGAGAGTATTTGAGGCCTGCTCAGCAGCATGATCAAATACCCCTGTAAGTGTCAAGGCCCACACCATGGTCAGACCACACTGCATGCAGTAACACCCTACCACAACAAACACATAGGGAATTGCTGCCCAAACAGATTTAGCAAGCATTACAAGCTGTGAATGTAAATGGAAAATAGGAAAGCCATAGCAACACATTACAGGAAAGACACCTAGCAGGCATACAAGGAGTGAATGTAAAGGCCATATATTGAAGCCATAGCAACAGATTGCAAGAGCCACTGCTATATACCAGTTACACCACAATCCCCACAGGAAAGCACACACACCCATATACACAGTATGACTAGTCGTAGGTGTCAGTTTACATACACATGGAGAACAGGACACTGGAGGAAGGAATACTCAGCTTACAGAACAACATGCATTGCAGTGTCTACAACAAAGCCTGAAATATGAGAGACATACTAACCCTTACACTCACAGAACAGTGTCCACAGCAAACCAGCATGGTCCCCACCCTGATAATCTGAAAGGGCTACGCCTACCTAACAGACCTTTTATAGCAC
Organism: Protopterus annectens; assembly: GCF_019279795.1. Lineage (NCBI taxonomy): Eukaryota > Metazoa > Chordata > Ceratodontiformes > Protopteridae > Protopterus > Protopterus annectens. The sequence continues at coordinate 947,036,722 of NC_056734.1, read as the reverse complement.
AGTCCTGTAATCACAGTGAGAACTGCAATCACTACACAACAGGATGCATGCAATTAGTAAATGCTGGTGAACAATTGGTGTAGAGGCCATCACATGGACATGTGCAGATACCTACAAAAGCATCCTGTACTCCCAGTCCACACATGCAATACTGTCATTGCACCTGCTGGAGGTAGAGAGAGAGAGAGAGAGAGAAAAAGAAAGAAAGAAAGAAAGAAAGAAAGAAAGAAAGAAAGAAAGAAAGAAAGAAAGAAAGAAAGAAAGAAAAAGAAAGAAAGAGAAAGAAAAAAAAACCTGAAACAACAAAGCAAAGAGGCTGACAGCAGGCCAAGCAACTGCAAGCCTACACAAACAGCTGCAACAAACACAGGTAATGTAAAGTACTACTATAATACTCTACATACTGTGAACCCTCCAGATGTGTTATTGGTCTGTATCTATGTATATGAAGATGTGCATAGGGCCGGGGACATACTGAAACTGTCACTGAAGGCTCCACATACATATGTATGTGACGGTAGCTATGTGCACATAGCAATGTAGGTTGTTGTGCAATGTACAAGTTGGTTGTACAGTAATGGATGTTCAGCAGTACGTTACTGTGTGTATACATATGTGGAACTAAAAAGGAGTATATATATATATATATATATATATATATATATATATATATATATATATATATATATATATATAAAACATATGCATAAGTATGTATATCGAGATATGTATGTATATATATATATATATATATATATATATATATATATATATATATATATAATATGCATATGTGTATACATAGATAGAGAAGGATGTAGAAATACATAGACATATATAGTTTCACAGTGTCATAGTTTAGTACTAGGCTATCTGCAGACAGTGTATAGAATAGATTAAGAAACTTGCTCCTCTGTATAGTAGTGACAGAGTGAAGACCCCCCTACATAATAGCATTAGTTTACTGTGCCTCTGTCTAGTAGTGACACAGAGAAGACTCCTGCTGTAAACCTATGATCTCCCATCCACTTGTCAAGAATGCACATGAAGAGTGTCAGTGAAGGTCTCTGCCTAACATGAACTGGGATCCTGTTCCACAGTATGGGAAGCCTCTTAGTGATGGATCTGTCCCTACAATATGTCCTATTCATATGTGTGCTGAGGTTTAAATCTGTAGCTGTCGTGCTTCTGATGGATTTGGATTTTATGAGGTGGAACATGTCCATCAATACCTGATTGGACATGACCTACTACATCAGGCACAGATCACCCCTATGTAGGCAGTATGCTATGGAATAGAGCATGAGTTACGTTAGTCTGGCAGTATATGACAGTTGTTGCAGACCCTTGATCCTCCTGGTGATGTACTTATGGGGTCCCCTAGCTGTTGCAAGTGCCAGGTGAGGTACATACCAAATGGGGCATAGTACACAGTCATGGGCCTGATAAGGGAGGAGTATAGGGGTACAATGACCCCTTTTGATCTGGATGTGAATCCCTTCATGATAAGGTGGGCAAGGTAGGAAGTCCATCCAACCACTTTTGGTAACGTGGGTGTCAAATGAGAGGTCAGCATTGAACAGTGTCACCAGGTCTCCAATTACTTTGTCTGTGTCATCCCCACAAGAGGAGAAAACATACTTGATCTCATCATCACGAAAATGGGATCAAAATGTTCAACACCGGAAGTATACCCCTCACTGGTGAGATCAGATCATAAACTAATCTCGCTGGAGGTCCTCATCCCGCCCCCACCTGAAATAAAAAAGACCACAGTGAAAAACTTCTCAAAAGCCGACTTCACACTTCTAAAACTAATGTGGTCTCCTTTAAGGCCCCTGAGCCAGTGGTAAACATTACTCAAACCACTGAATCACTTACAAATGCCTTCTACCAGCACCTACAGGACTGCATGGATCAGGCAATCCCAAACAAAACTAAGACTCTTTGTACCAAAGGCAAGCGTCCAGTCTGGTGGACCCCAGCCATAAACAAGCTCTACAACAAAAGGAGGAAGCTACTACAAGATAGAGCAAAATCCTTGAAAGGTAAGACACCTTTGATCATTATAAGTAAAAAACTAAGAGCTCTCATAAAATCATCCAAGGCAAATTTTGAGAGAAAAATCGCCAAGGACTCAAAAGACAATCATAAGGCCTTCTTTAGCTATGTTAGAAACCTAGGAGGAAACTCCCAGATATGCTCAGAATTAGTTCAAAATGATGTGAAGATTACTGAACCTACACACATTGCCAACATACTGGCTGACAGGTTCAATGCAAACTTCTCTCCCCCAAAAGGAGAGATATCTATACCAGAGGATTGTAGCCCCCAAAACATCTCCAACACACAGGTGAGAACTGCTCTCCAAAGCTAAAAACACAGCATCCATGGGACCGGATGGTGTCCCCGGCTGTGTGCTCCACGAACTCAATGAGGAATTAAACCCGCAGTTAGGACAGCTGTTTAATCTTAGCCTCACCTCAGGATACGTACCCAAGGAGTGGCGCACGGCGACTGTGGGCCACTTCACAAGGGCGGTGCCTCCAACGACCCTGGAAATTACCGTCCCATTAGCTTGACAAGCCTTATCTGCAAAGCCATGGAGAGGATCATAATGGAACTCATAAATAAAGACATAGGGAACTTGCAGACTTTGGATCCAACCCAGTTTGGCTTTGTCAAAGGCAGATCATGCCTTTTAAACTTGGTTGACTTTTTCGAGACAGTCACCAAGGCCATTGATGAGGGAAAGGCAGTCCATACAGCCTACCTTGACCTGGCAAAGGCCTTCGACACAATACCCCACTCAGGTATCATCGAAAAACTCATCAGCTTAAATGTAAACCCATACATCACAAGATGGGTTGCAAACTGGCTAAGTGACAGAACCCACAGGGCCAGAGTTGCTGGAGCCATGTCAGACTCAAAGCCTGTCACAAGTGGTGCCCCACAGGGATCAGTCCTGGGTCCACTCTTGTTCGGCATCTACTTTTCTGAAGTACAAGCAAACACAGGAGGGTTATGGCTGACAAAGTTTGCAGATGACTACAAACTGGGCGCCATAGTCGAAAACACATCTGACACAGATATCCTTCAGAAGGGCCTCACAGAAATGGATAACTGGTGCCAGAGCCATGGCCTAAAGTTAAATGCCAAGAAATGCATAGTCATACCCTTCGGGAAAAACAAGGTTACCCCTAGCTACCATATAGGTGGCAATCCACTGAGCACAGAAGAAGTCATCAGGGATCTGGGGACCCAGGTTGACAGTAGCCTTCGTTTGACACTCATGTTGCTAAAGTAGTTAGGAAAACCTTCTACATTGCCCACCTGATCATGAAGGGATTCACATCTAGATCAAGGGAGGTCATCGTCCTCCTGTACTCATCACTCATTAGACCTATGATTGAGTACAATGCCCCATTCGGAATGTATCTGACCCGACACCTGCAGCAGCTGGAAAGGCTCCAAAAGTTCCTCACCAAAAGGATAAAGGGTCTCAAAAATATGTCTTATGCTGACCGACTGAAAGAACTCCAGCTCTTTTCAGTCTCATACCGCTTGCTCAGAGGAGACCTGTGCCTGACATATAAGGCCATGTCAAACCCTGATTTGATGAATATGCTTCACCTCAAAAAATCTAGATCCCTCAGAACCACAAGGGCGGGAGACAAACCTTGACACGGTTATTAATAGAACGTGCTGGAGGGACAGATTCATCACCCAGAGACTCCCTATGCTGTGGAACAAAATCCCGGTACATGTGAGGCAGAGCACCTCGCTGGCCTTGTTTAAGAGGAATCTTGACCAATGGATGGGGGATCGCAGATATACCCCAGGGATTACTTCAGTGTCACTGCTTGACAGAGGCACAGCAAAATAATAGGCATAGTTTTATTCAAACTAAAGGGGTGGCGAAAGCCAAATAACTATGGGCTAGGCTTATAAATGCCCTTGGGCAGATAGCCTAGTACGAACCTATGTACTCAGTGGGTTATTGTCTATGTGATAATATGTAGGTACCTTGTCTGTCCAAAAGGGTATGAGTATACATTACGTGGCATGCAGTGTAAGGCCATGACTCCAGCACCAGTTGTTGGTGTCCATGAGGCCTGTCAGTAGGATGTATGTGTTAGCTGGTGTATCGCCTATGGCGCCTAGTATGCAGTCATCTTTGAACATTGTCAGCCACTACCCTCCCATGTCTGCTTCCACATCTGAGAATGATATGCCGAACATGAGCAGTCCCAGGACAGAGCCCTGTGGGACACCACATGTGACTGGCTCTGAGTCTGACATGGCACCAGTGAGTTTGACTGTAGGGTTCCTATCCGTTAGCCAATTTGCAACCCATCATGTGACATATGGATTTACATTTCAGCTGTTGATCATGTCTATGATGCCAGAGTGAGGTATTGTGTCGAAAGCCGTAGGCAAGTCCAGGTAGGCTGTATGGACTGCTGTGCCCTCATCAATGGCTCTAGTGACTGATTTGAAAAGGTCAACCAGGTTCATAAGGCAGGATCTGCCCTCTACTAAGCCAAACCGGGTGGGATCAAGTGTCTAAGTCCCCAATGTTTCTGTGTATGGGTACCATAATGATCCTTTCCATAGCATTGCAGACCTGGCTGGTTAAGCTTATGGGGCGGTAGTTACCAGGGTCTGTAGAGTGCCTCCTGTGTGGAGTGGGACTACTGTTGCTGTATGCCAGTGTCCAGGTACATATGCTGTAGTAAGGCTACAGCTGAATAGCATGTAATGTGCATGTGTAGCTCCTCTTGCAGTTCACGTAGCATGCAACCTGCAATACAGTTGGGTCCCATTGATGCTGTATTTACAACTCTGCTGAGGGTGGTTTCCAGCTGGACATCTGAGATGACAGGGAGGTTACAGTTAGCTGAGATAAGTAATTCCACATGTGTGGGTGAGGGAGGGGAGAAACCTGCACTGAACCTGTCTGCCAGAATGTTGGCATTATCTGTGTGTTCAGTGTAGCGTCTGTCACTGTGAACTAACTGAACACAACTGAGGGTTCCCACCCAGGTGTGTAACATAGCAGAGGAAGGCCTTGTGGTTATCTGTAGTGACCATAGTGATGTCCCTCTCATTGTTGGCCTTGCATGTTTGTACGACTAAACGTATCTTTCTACTACTGCTGATCAGAGATGCCGTAGCTCTATGGAAGTATGCTCTGCCGTGCAGTAGCTACCTTCTGTTGTTATACAGTTTGTTCAGTGCTGGGGTCCACCAGACAGGACGCCTGCCCTTGGTGGAGAGGGTCATGGTTTCATTTGTGATTGCATGATCCATGCATTCTTGGAGATGTCTGTAGAAAGCATATGTGAAGGTGTCTGCATTGTGGGAAGTGGTTTACACTGGCCCAGTGGGCATTAAGGATACCAACTCAGTTATAAGAAGTGTAAAGTCAGCATGTGAGAGGTTTCCCACTGTAGTCTTTTGTGTTGTGGGGGAGGTGGGATATGTATATCCAGGGGGATTAGTCTGTGGTCAGATGTCACTAATGAGGGGTATACTTCCAGTGTATAGCACATTGTCCCCATGTTTGTGATGATCAGGTCTACTATATTATCTCCTGTTGTGGGAGAGGTGACTAGCTGTTCCATGGCATTTGACATAGTGAATTCCGGGAACCTTTGGGCTAGGGTGTTTGGGGTAGAATAATGCACCCAGTGTAAGTTAGGATAGTCGCAGTATCCCAATATGATAGTGTGTGGTAGGACATTCATATCATCCAATGTCTACAGGAAGGTCGACTGTGGTCCCTGAGATTGGGAGGGTGGTTTGTAACATGCTACCAGTTGTATAGCAGGTTTGCCTACAATTATCTGCACCTGGATGGTCTGTGATGCTTCATGTGTTGCCACAAACCTGGAGGTGTGTGTGTCCTCCATGAATATGGACACACCCCCTCCCTGTTTGTTTTGTCCCGAGTCCTGGGGCCAAAAAGCATGATACGGGGTATAGCCTGGTACCTCTGGTGTGCTCTCAGGAGCCTTGAACCAGGTTATCACTTACTGCACAGACATCGAGATTGGTAGAATATGTACGTACAGATATATGTAATACACACATACATATATAGATATCTGTAGAGACATATACATATACAGATAGATCTGACTGACAACAGATATGTCTGTATATGACTATCTCTCTCTCTGTCCCACCCCCTCACACTCTCACTCACCCTGTGTCTCTCTCTCCCTCTCTCCCCCTCTCTCCCCACATCTATATGTATATATCTACATCTATATATACATATTTTATATACATATATACAAACAGATATATATCCATATACAGATATAAATATATCAATGTATATATATATATATATATATATATATATATATATATATATATATATATATATATATATACATATATAGACTGTGTGAGGCACATGTGTGCAGATGTCTTGCAACATGTGCCTGGTGTCAAAGGCATGGAGTGAACACCAGTGTGGATACTGGTGTACCATACCCCATTCAAAAACACTGACACCAGTAACCACCACATATGTACATGCCTGCCCCACCACTGCATTTGTCAGGGGGGAACAGGGGCAACAAGTGTACAATAGGCTCTACATTGATATACACAGTGGCACACTAGTCCTGTAATACCTGTACATGGAATGTGTCAGTGGACATGGTGTGTCAGCTATGGACATGTAGGTCACTGTACCCCTCCACACCCCACAATATCCTACATGGTATGTACCTCCCATGACAGCTACAGATATGGAGAAGGACACAGACATATGCAAGTAACTGTGTCAATGCACTCAAACACCACAGAGCACACACAGACTACCTACATAGAGGTTACCACTGCTGGATATACATAGTACGGTCACACCCATGACAGTTGTCTGACAGCCATGGTAACACTTCCAACATCCACAACACAAATTACCTATGTCTGTCATCCTTGTCACTGCAGTATAGAGCACATGGTGGAGGTACAGGACCCTACCCACAGATATGACATACCCTGTAGTAGACCACACAGAATTAAGAAGCAAGGCTCCCCATGAGTAGATGTCAGACATACCCCTGCTAAATGTTATGCAGATAGGTAACATGCCATATGAGTCACCCTGTTTAACTGTTTGTAAGGAGCAGGTACGATCATAACACATGTGTCACAAGGGGCAGGGTAGCATAACAGTATGCTGCTATAGGCCCAGGGCCAAAAGCACACTACCTACCTAGGACCCAATGCACACCCATGAACACATTGCAAACGGAATATGTGAGGTGGAATGAGTGCGCTAGTGACTGGGTGCATGTTGTGTACTGATGTGATTGCTCACCATGACTGTCTGTCATGGTAGTGTGTGTCCTTGGTGTGAGGCCAGAGACAGGTGTGTGAGGTATTGCGATCAACACATACTACATTGCCATATGTTGTGCTGTGTTACCCTGTATGTCACTGTGGTGTAGGTAGGGTTATGGTAAGTAAGAGTAGTGTGCATTACCAGTGAAATATGTAACGTGCATTGTGTGCAGTGCATGGGCTGATAATGTTCCTCATACAGTACCTTGATACAACCCCCCAGTGTGAGGTTGTGTATTGTACCTGAAACAGTGTGTTGACTGCTGCAGTATACTAGTCTGTCGTATGGAGTGTGCCAGGTACTGTTGCACAGTTGTCAGATGAGCACTGATATCTGGTCATGTACATGTGTATCCCCCAATAGACAGACAGATGCTATATATGGTGTTCAAGTTATATCACTGCAGTCGAGTACTATGTGTATTATGTGTGCTATAGTTTGCTGACAGATATTGCTGACATATTTTCCTTCTCCTTTTCAGGGCCATGGTTCACCAGCGGAACCCTGTCTACTCCGCTGCAGAGGAGGAGGAGATACACCAGAGCCTGGTGCGGGATTTCACTGTACTCTTTTCCCGCACCAGCCAGAACCAGCAGGAGAGGGCTGCACTGTGGCAAGACCTGGTCCATCAGGTAAATGACATAGGCACACATAACCGGACATATGAGCAGGTATGCCATCACTGCAGTGATTTAATTAGAAATGTCCGTCAGCATGCGTCGGATATCCACAGGCAGCAGCTTGCCACAGGTGGTGGGGTGGCTAGACACCCCCCCCTCACCAGACTGGAGGGACTACTCCTGAGTGTTGTGGCTCCAGCACAACAGCAACAACAACAGCATACATGTGTAATGATGGAGGCTGGAGCCACACAGCAGCAAGACACAGAGCATGCAGGTAACATGCCATGTGTATAGTTGACCATTCTGTACACTGTTAGGTTATGCATGTGTGAGGTGTGTCCTCGTTTTGTAGCTGTAATCTTGGTAATTATTGTGCATTAGTGATATCCTCAATATCTGCAGTACACCTGTGAAAGCTAACTGTTGCACAACTGAACTGTATCATGCCCACAGTATCAATGGCACAGTTGTGCCCACTGATGATAAATGTCTCTTTTTTGCAGGTCCCTCTGGTGTAACAGCAAGGCAGCCTATCCATGCTGGTGAGTGTGTAATACCATTGCCTTCAATACCCTGTATACTAATAGTAATAATAGGCTGAAGCAGTAGTGCTATGTGTTTGATTGCAGGTGTGTTTGTGTCTGTGGGTTGATATCTCATATACTGAGGTGTGTGCATGTGTGCATGTGTGCATGTGCCCATGCGTGCATGTGCCCATGTGTGCATGTGCCCATGTGTGCATATGTGCATGTGTGCATGTGCCCATGTGTGCATGTGCCCATGTGTGCATGTGTGCATGTGTGCATGTGCCCATGTGTGCATGTGTGCATGTGCCCATGTGTGCATGTGTGCATCAGTGGTGGCATTGTGTATACATTGTAAACTGTGTTTCCTGTCTTACTCCCACAGGTTCTGTTACTGCTCTGGTGTCGTGCAGCAGGGAACCTGAATCAGCTGCTGTGGATAGTGATAATGATGATACCTGTGTAATGGCACAGGTAGGTGTGCCAGGGTCCATCATTGGTCAGCCAATTGACACTACACAGCTGTCGACCCCATCAATGTGCACAGTCATACTGCCAATACATCCTTTGTCACCAATGTCCCTAGGTGATGGACAGGATACAGTGGGCATTGACCAGGGTAATGTGGTACCGGTGGCACATGCATCCCCACATTGCAGCCATGGCCAGGGTCCTGACACGGTACCACACAGGCAGACGTCCATGGGTTCTCGTGGGAGCATCCGTGGGCGTACCGCCCCTGTCAGATGTGCCCACAGAGGTCTTTCTACCCCAGCTATGTTTCGGGCTGTAATGCAGGCACAGCCACGTATGGAACGGTACACCAGACAGGGTCTGAGGGAGCTGAGAGCATGTCGCACAGCCATGAGTGACAGTATGCGTGATGTTGCAGCTGCCATCCGCAACTTCACCGAGGTCATTGACAGATGTTGGGGGGACACATTAGATCTGTTCCACAACTACATGTCTATGAGCCAGGGCAATGGTGGATGGTTTAGGTGTCGACGTGGCCATATGCCAGCAACAGCAGCAGCTGGCAGCCATCGCAGACGACAACAGGGCCGCAGCCGCTCACATAGTGCCAGCAGTAGCCCCAGCAATGCTGGGTCTGTGCTGTCATCGGACCGCCCCAGGAGACCACGTGCACGTGGCGCTGGACAGTCCCAACAGGGACCTGTCTCCAGTCAACAAACACCTGCTTCTGATGACAGTACCCAGTCTGGCTTAGTACCTGATACGGTCCATAGCACCCCTTCCAGGCACAGGTACCATGTCCGTGGCCACAGACAGTGATCTGTATGACCTGGCAGGTACAGTCTGTGGCTGTCCACAAACACCTGTATTTGGCAGCCATGAGGTGGGACTGTGTGCATTCATACACACATGCAAAGTGATAACACCTAGGGCTACCGCATACATGCACACACTGCATCAACATTGCCCCATCTTGTACTGCTGTCCCTCACCAACACACACACACAGACATGTCAATTGGTTGTATCAGTGGCAGACTCAGGCATACCAGGTACACACCCTGTGCATATGATGAAACTGTGCCACCTCCTGCAATCTGTAAAATCGGTGCAGGAACAGGTTAACATGGTGCTGATGCATAGGGTGAATACAAAGACGTATTGTAATAGTATGATGTTGACAACAGTACAGTGTAATGATAGCATTGTGGGTATATACCAGCATGCCTGATGCAGTTACAGTATGAATGTCATTGTATTGTTTTGTACACCCATAGTAATTACCACAGTGTTCTGTCTGCACATCTTTGCATACTGGTGGTGAGGCTGTGAAGGGATGGCCACCTACATAGGTAGCACAGGGGATACAACAATGTACATATTGATACTCAATGATGGCCATGCCAACTGCGAGTTGCATGCTGTCCACACGCGACTCTGCAATGCAGATGTTTCAGGATGTTGATATCTGTGCAGTACTACACAACAGGTTCAAGGCTGACAAGAGCACACTAGCACTACAAGGTCACACCTCATACCATGCATGACAGCACCAAAACACAGAACTAACTATGACAGGAGGGAGAGTGTCCATACATGTCAAGGATACTGTGGTGCCAGGACAGGTAGCATACATCATACTAAGTCTGGAACTGCTGAGTGAGGGCTCAGTGTCTGTTATTTGACATGTGTATTATTACAGGTATGAGCACTTGGGTATCAGGCTAGTTATTCAACATTACGAAGGTACGTGGTCTATACACTTGTGTGGGGTGCGGCTGGACCCAGCCCTTCTGACCTCTGACTGTCTGGGTACTGGCTTATAGTGCCTGCATATATGCACTGTTACCTACTGGAAGTCGTACACCTTGTTTGTTGTAGCATAGTCTACATACAGGCCTGCTAACTGTAGCTTTGTTGGTATGCATGTTTGCCTGTTATGTTCCTGAAACACTGATTCCACCTGCAGTGCAGATATACAGTGCCTCTGTGGATCACTAGTGACATCTGTGTTGCTTACTGTACTGATGTCCATGTGTCACTTGACAGAACATCACTGTTTGTCCTGTTTGCATGTAGCTTGCCTGTAACACATTGCATATGACTTACCTCACATTTGCTCAAGACAGCATTCATATATGCCAGCACTAACAAATCAGGAGCACTACACCCTCACATAGTCACCTTGAGTACCTTGTTCCCCATTGGCCCTATGTGTCGTTACTTAGTATGGGAGTCACAATGCTATGGTAGCATGTGCAAAGGTCACCTGTCGATCTACTCTCAGGTCCAGTTGGTGAATCTGTGAGTCATGTGGCAATGTTACAGCTGCCTCATGTACACAGACAACCCTCTCCCCTTCCCATACACATACAACACATGTGAGAGATGCAACCACATAGCCAAACTGGGGGCTAAGCTCTGCTTACACAGCACTGGCATTCCCTGTCAGGCGGAGTGGGATACTACAGTGAATACAGTACCAGTCTCCCATAGACCTGCCACGACCACAATCCAAACATAGAAACACACAGGTACATTATTGGGCTCTCAGAATAGCATCCTGCCTGAGCAGCTGACACCTGCAAAGCAGACACACAAGCAAACGTTAAGCCAGAGCAGAACACATGCAACACATAGCTCACAAAGCCTGTGTGCCAAACAGTCACAGGCCATACGGCTAGACAACACACCTGCTACAGTTGTATGAGGTACCTCTATCGTCACGTACACTGAGGTCCTGCTCCCAGGCTGAACAAGGTGACGGTCACGCTGAGCTTCCCGTCGGGCACTATGATCCACCACATAACACAAGCATACCGGTCACTCCAAGGCATGTAGAAGTATGACTCAGTCATTGTCTGTGCCAGTGTGTATGACCTCTGATGCACCTCCCTGGACTACATGTTAGGGGACATAGAGGGGCTCTCTGAGCTTGTGGCACAGGCTGGTGTGACCCTGGCCTTGAGCAGCATCTGACCCTCACCATGAATGCTGCCACAATATGTAGACAGGATCATCAGTTTCTGCAATTAACGTATCTTTCAGTGACATTCAAAGGGGATCCAATGCCTGTCAGTGTGGGATTACATGCTGGACAAGCCACATTGCTTTGCTTGGGACAGCTTGCATCTGTCACCCATGGGCTGTTGTATATTGGCAGAGGCTGTTGCTACACACATATTGCCTTTGTATGCAGGGCTGACATTACATAGCCACCTACACAGGTATCACACGGGATGGGACACCATCTACAACCCACACTGTATAGTCACATACCACATGCAGCCCCTGCACAGAACACCACAGTCATACAGTTGTCTGATGCATATTCCATGTATTCACATGAGGCAGGCTTCGGACATGGGAACTCTTGCAGTTCACAGGTACATATGTGTAGGTGGCACACACATACATCATGTGTACATTGACATTACTAATACAATGTATGTCGTACAATATTGGAAACAACATTTCACACACATGGACAAACTGTGTGACAAAAATACACATGGCATTTGCAGGATTTAAACCTATACCTAACTATGTTATGACACTTGTGTGAGACGCATTAGCGGAGCGCGCTACTTGCATTACTGGGGAGATTGCTTTCTCCTGCTGTACTTATAGGGTGCTGACATCATCAGTGTTTAGACAGTGGAATATGCAGCATGTGTTGTGTAGTACTAGCTGCCAAAAGGGACATTTCTCATACACATGGAATTGCACACACTACTCCCCCACACACATACTGGGCACTTGCAGGATTAAAACCCCTCCCTAACTATGTTATAACACTTGTGAGACACGCATTAGCAGAGCACGCTACTTGCATTACTTGGGGGGGAATTGTTTTCTCCTGCTGTACTTATAGGGTGCTGACATCGTCAGTGTTTAGACAGTGGAATATGCAGCATGTGTTGTGTAGTACTAGTTGCCAAAAGGGACATTTCTCATACACGTGGAATTGCACACACTACTCCCCCACACACATACTGGGCACTTGCAGGATTCAAACCCCTACCTAACTATGTTATGACATTTGGTGAAAGAAGAATGGGGATATGCATTTTTTTCCCACATGATAGTATACAATATAGAGACAGAACACTTGAAGTTCTGATTATATACAGAAGTATGGTTGTGTTTGACGTTATGCATGGTTCTGTCTCACTCATTGTAAATATGCATATTATACCTTATGATTTATATATACATTTTTAAATGTTATTGTATTTGGGCTTTACATTAATGCACAATAACAACAACATCCTGTTAGATGAAATACATTTAGTTATGTAGTTATAATATGTAGCAACACTATATGTGTGTATTTTTAGTTATTTTCAACTACGTTGCCCTAATCGTAAAGGTTTTAATTATTGTATTGCACTATCATGTACATTTGATATATAATTTTATAGTTTCCTATTTTAGATGAACGTTTCGTTGCTAAATATTACTCAATATACATCTTTGCAACAGTACATAAACTGACGCCTTTTGCGTCGTTTATATGACATCATAACGCTATACTGTTTTGCATAGCGGAATACGAGAATGCAAAAAATCTTTAAATAACTTCTGATCCTTAGTCGAAGGGAACTACTCATTCTATCCATGACTTTGGGACATGTAAATAATTTCATTTATGTTGTAGTTCAAACATCCCTTGAACTTTCTTTGTCATTTGATGTTACGATCTCTTGTCATTGTTTACATTCTGAGATGTACGATCTTGGAATGAATCGTGAATTATTTGTCTGCTCTACGGAACATTCTAATGTTTAGAAGTTATGCATACATAATGTTTTTAAGTTTGTAATTCTATGTTTTTAGTTTTTGGTTTTTAAGATTCCAGATCTCTTGAGAAGTTAAAACTTATGCGTTTTTAATGCTGCTGAAATGTGTTTTTAATGATGAATTTTAGAATATGATGTCTGCGGTTACTTTAAACCTGGAACGGATACTGAAATAAATGATTGATGTATTTAGAATAATTACCTTCACTAATTAGGAATGTTTTATTACCATAGAGATTAATTTTCCCGCTCTGAGCAGTATAAAAAGTCAGTTTCTTTTTAGTTTGATTGTAATCTGATGAAGCGTAGCTTGTGTACTACGCGAAAGCGCTTATTCTTTCCTGGATTTAAATAAAGCCTTTTTGGAACCTATGGATTTTGACTGAACTTTGTCATACAGCTTATCTAGAACATTGTGGTTGGTAACTCTTGTTCCGCTTTTTGTATGTTATGACATTTGTGAGAGACACATTAGCAGAGTGCGCTACTTGCATTACTGGGGGGATTTCTTTCTCCTGCTGTACTTATATGGTGCTGACATCATCAGTGTTTAGACAGTGGAATATGCAGCATGTGTTGTGTAGTACTAGTTGCCAAAAGGGACATTTCTCATACACATGGAATTACACACACTACTCCCCCACACACATACTGGGCACTTGCAGGATTCAAACCCCTACCTAACTATGTTATGACATTTGTGAGAGACACATTAGCAGAGCACGCTACTTGCATTACAGTGTTTAGACAGTGGAATATGCAGCATGTGTTGTGTAGTACTAGTTGCCAAAAGGGACATTTCCTCATACACATGGAATTGTATACACTACTCCCCCACACGCATTCACACACACACTGGGCATTTGCAGGATTCAAACCCCTACCTAACTATATTATGACACTTGTGAGAGACACATTAGCAGAGCGCGCTACTTGCATTACTGGGGGGATTGTTTTCTCCTGCTGTAATTATAGGGCACTGACATCATCAGTGTTTAGACAGTGGAATATGCAACATGTGTTGTGTAGTAATAGTTGCCAAAAGGGACATTTCTCATATACATGGAATTGCACACACATTCACACACACACTGAGCATTTGCAGGATTCAAATCCCTACCTAACTATGTTATGACACTTGTTAGAGACGCAGTAGCGGAACGCGCACATTACTGGGTATAATTTCTGCTCCTGACATATGTATAGTGTGCTGACTTCATTATGGATGAGGAGGTATGTACATCTGTGACTATCCATCAGTACAGGGGAGAGCATATCTATGCATTAACTTTGCACAGGCACAGTGGCCTACTGTACTGTGGAGGCAAATGCCAAATACACTGTGGATAGCCTTCTGTATTCCCTAGAGACAACAGTCAGGTATTGCACTCTACAGCCATATGTTTACCTGTCAGATGCAAGTATCTGTTGCTCCTATACTGTTTGTGGGTCTTTATTGCCATAGCCTTCTCTATCTCTATAAACAACGTGTGTACTGTGGGAGATGTTTGCATATGAGTGGGATCCAGTACTTTACTTATGTCTCTGTTGTAACTTCACTGTGTGCACTGGGCAGATGTCTGTATTGTGGGAGATTCCTGTGTTAACACATAGAAATGCCAGATATGTGTGTGTAACTGCTGAACTGTGACATGGCCTAAGTGTGTGAGCATGCCCAGTTCACAGTTTGTATGGCTTCTTGACTGCCACATCTAATTTATCTAAGTGTGCGAGCATGCCCAGTGTGACCTTTCCTTATGTTGGGATTTGTGAAACACCACATTTGTGTTTGTGTGTGGACGCCATCTATATATCACATGTACAGTTGAGTGTTGGACATCAGGTTGTGTTCTTACTACCCAACTGCTTTGTGTCTGAACCTAACAGGCATTATGCTGTGCCTGCAGGGTCGCCATGGGATAGTCTGCATACAGTTGTCATCATCCTTTCCTGCTGACCAAACAGTTGTATTGTCGTATAGTGTACTGGTGCAGTACTTTCACTGTGGTGGACAGTATAATCGGTTTCAGTCCTATCACTGCTTGTAATATTTATAGTGAGCACACCAGATTGGTTGAGGGCCAGTTGTGCAGATATGACCATGTTGCATTTTGTTCAGATATGGACAGCATAGTACATGATTGTCTGACATTGTTAATGTATTCCACAACTTGTGTGGACAGCGACAAACAATGTCCATGTGCCCTAGTCCATTTGTAATGCTAGTCAGAGAGTGTTTGTCCTTCAACACACATTTACTGCTGTTTGCCATGACATATGTCACGGTTAGTGTGCTGTGCCTCTGTCTACCTGTGACATACAGGTGATATCCAGGGTGCACCTACCATCTCCCATCCAGTCATCATAATTCCTATGGATGACAGTCACTGAGGGACTCCCTGGATATCCTGTAGTGGGAGTTTAGTCATGAGTGGAGTGAGCTTCTGGGTCATGGACCAATCGGTACAGCATGTCCTGTTTATGTCTGTGCTGGGGTTCAGGCCTGACAGCTGCATAGGTCACCAGCATTCAGTGTTTACATGGTGCCAAATGTCCATTGATACCAGGTTGGTCATGGCTCTATACATCAGGCACAGTTCACCTCCAGTCAGGCAGTATGGCACTGTGTGGAGCTGTAGTTTCTTTACTCAGGCGACATATGGTATTTGTTACAGCTCTGCGATCCTCCTGGTGGGGTATTTGTGTGGTCTTTCCAGTTGCTGCAGGTGTCTGCTACAGTACATCCCTGAAAGGCCATTGTACACAATTGTGAGGCTGCTGATGGATGACTGGAGAGGCACATTGACCTACCCTAACCAAGCTGTGATTACCTTCATGATTAGGTGGGTATATGGTATGTTTCTGTAACCACTACAGACACATGGTTGTCACATGCAGGATATCTATCACCTTGTGTCCCCAGGTCTCTTATTTCTCCTGATGTACTTACTGGGTTAACACCTATGTGGTAATTTCTTGCCATATACTGTGTTTCCACAGGGGTTGACTATACACTATTCTGCATTTAGCTTGTTGACATGGCTGTGGCACCACTTGTGTGTTTCTATGTGTGCCTTTTGTAGGTTGCCTGTGTCAGCTGGAGGGTCCGATATGGTGGCCAGTTTGTAGCCCTCTGCAAACCTGTTCAGACAGAGTCCGTCCATGTTGGCCTGTACCTATGTGACATATATAGCATACAAGAGAGGTCCCAGGACCATGCCTTGTGGGATGCCAGTTGTACCTGGTTTGCAGTCTGCCATGGCTACAGCATGTCTGCCAGGTCAGTCCTGTCCTTGAGCTGGTTTGCAACCCATCTACTTGCATAGGGGTTTATAGTTAGGCTGGTGAGCTTATCTGTACTGCCAACTTGGGTATTGTATGGAAGGGTTTAGCAAGGTCCAGATAGGCTGTGTGATCAACATTCCCCACATCAATGGGCTTGGTGCATGTTTCACATGAGTCAGACATGTGTAAGGGGTAGGATCTGCCCTATGACAGCCACACTGGGTAGGGTCCAATGTCTGTAGGTACCCAATCTCGTTATTCATGTGATCCATGATCATCCTCTCCATTACTTTGCCAACCTAGATAGTCGGGGTTGAGGGGTGCTAGTTTGCAGTATCCATTCAGGCACCCCCTTTGTGGTGTGGGACCACTGTTGCTGTACACTGCTCTTTGGGTACATATCCTGTGGTAGGACTGATAGTGCACAGTAATGATATTTGCTGTTCCATTCTTCTTACAGTACTTGTTGGACACAACCCAGGACACCATCTGGTACCATTGATGCTGTGTGCTGTGCTTTGTGGATGCTGGCTGTTACCTCAACATCTGCAATGTTGGGGGGCCAGCACTCTCCTGGTATAGATATTTGGCAGTTAGGTTCTGGTGGGGGGGTTGGAAGGAATCTGTTCGGTAGGCTGTTGGCAATGTGTGTGGGTTTGGTGTATTGTTTGTGATATTAGAGTGCTGCAGAGCATATCTGTGGATTATCACCATGGTTCCTACCATCAGGTAGCACAGCTGTGTGATAATACTTTGTGTCCTGCACAATTTGTATCATCATAGGTTCATAGGTTCATACTAGGCTATCTGCCCTGGCCTTGTCTGAGCACGGACAGACTGTGTGTGAGTCTCAACACCCCTTGCAATGTGCATATTATGCCCACGTAGGGTTTACTTTCCTAGATGTGACACAGGGATGGCCCCCAGTGTACACCTACTATCTCCCATGCACTTCACCGGATTTCTCTTTTTGAGTTTGTGTGTGGAGCTCAGCCTATCATGGACTGGGATTCTGTTCCAGAGTGTCTTGAGCCTCTGGGTTATGGATCTGTCCCTCCAGCACATCCTATTAATCTATGTGTAGAGGTTCAGATATCTCACTGTGGTGTGTCTGCTGGATTTGGGGTTTCTGCAGTGGAGCATGTCCATTCATTCTGGATTGGACATGGCCTTGTACATCAGGCATACATCACCTCTGACTGTGCAGTATGCTCCTGAATTGGGCTGTGGTTTCTTCAGCCAGGCTGCAGATGTCCAATGTTTGGACCCTTTATCCTGTTGGTGGGGTACATTAGGGGTCTTTCTGACTGCTGCATGTGTAAGGTAAGGTACAGCCAAACTGGGGCATAGTTGTCACGTATGGGCCTGATAAGGGAAGGGTATGGGGGCACAGTGACCTCTGTAGCTCTACATATGCATCCTTTCATATTAAGGTGGGCAATATAGCAGGTCTTCCTGGCCACCTTGGCAATGTGAGTGTCACATGACAGGTTACCGTCCACTTGTGTCCCTAGGTCCATGATTACTTCTTCCATACATAATGGATTGCCACCTATGTCATACTTTGTGTGTGCCTTGTTTGGTATTTGTTGAGACATTCATACTCTGAAGTGTCTTCAGGAAGGCTGGCTGGGGTACCTGGGTTTGTGCGTGTGGTCTGTTGCAGGCTTCACACAGGTACACAGTTTGAGACAGTGTTACTTGCCCGTGGATAGTCCATGCTGCTTCTTGCTGTGGTACCAACCTGGGGGTGTGGTTATTCTTGATAATTACTGGTAGCCACACTCCTATTGTCATCTGTTCCATGTTTTGGAGCTGTAGAGCATGGTATGAGGCATAACCTGGTAGTATTTGGGTGCTCTTCTGGGCCTTGCCCAGGTTTCTGTTACAGTACACATATTACCATCCTCCATGCTGTGGTGGGTTTGGTCTGCATGCACCTTGCAGGTTAGACTTCTGGCGTTGGGTAGCATTACGTCCAGGTTATTATTCCTTGTGCTCCCTATGGTGGTGGGTTTGTGTTTCCAGACATACTTATTCCAGGCACAGTGGGGGTGACAACAGCCTTTGCCAGTATCTACACAGCCAGGTGTGCTGGGTGCATGCCATCCCTAGCAGGTGGGGCATCATGTCTTGCTTGGCATGTCAGCCCAGGCTGTCAGCCATGTGTTCCCCCTTGCTAACAGCAATACCTCAGCCAATTATTGTACTTGATCTTGTTGTCTTCATAGTGTGGCATTATGCTTGGTGAGGGTGAGATGTTACGTTGGGTCTTCATGTTTACATATACTAGATGGTGTTACATTGCTTAACACATGGCAATCATGCCTCAGGTGGTGCTGCAGGGCTGCCTCTGTCGGATGCACATACTACACTCCCTGTACATGTTTGAGAGCAGGTTGTGTCATGTTAGGCATCCCTGTTACTATATGAGTGAGTCAGAGAGGGGTATCATTCCCAGGGTTCCTACTGAGCCAGTGTATGTGCTATGCGTTGCCTCTTTGCCAAGGCCAGGGCATACTGGGCACGCCTCCTTCTGCCTACTGGGGCAGGCTCAGGTTGTTCCTCCTCCGAGTCATGCTCTGCCTGTGATAGCCTTGGCAATGGTGGGGGGCTGTTTGTCCTGGGTACATGTAGTTGGTGAGTACTGCAAGGCTCCACCAGATGTGTCCAGGCACCAGAACCATGACTTGAGCAGCCCAAACACACGCTCTATTACATTACGTGTTTGTGCGTGTGCCTCTTTATGGCATTCCTGTTCAGGTGTGTGTGCGTTTCTGATGGGTGTCATCAGCCACGGCTCCAGTGCATAACCTGCATCCCCCACTAGGTGACCATGTGGGATGTCCCCATTGGCAAATGTCTGGTACAGCTGCGTCAAATGCCAGATATGGGAATCATGGTAGCTCCCAGGGCAGCCAGCACACACATTCATTATTATGTCCTGGGCATCACACATGACCTGGCAGTTGATGGAGGGGAAGCCCTTGCGGTTAATGTAGGCCCTACCCCGCTCACCGGCTGGTGCTTTGATGCGTATGTGCGTGCAGTCTATTGCACCCACTACCTCAGGGTATTCTGCTATCTGCTGGAAGAGACGCATATTGCTAGCCAATACCTCACGGGCATTGGGGAAATATACATGATCACCGACTTGTGCTGACATGGCATCCAGGAACTGGTGCAGTACCCTGGAGGCTGATGCCTGTGATATCCCCATCATATCACCAGTTGGTCTCTGGAAGGTACCTGTTGCTAGTATTCTTAGGCTAACACATACCTTGGTTTCCACTGGGATGGGTTCCCCTCTGTTGGTTCTGTGTGTGAGGCGTGACCTGCACAGCTCAACAATTTGCTGCAGGAGGTCTCTGTCCACTCTATAGCACTCCTCTATCTCCAGCTCATGTAACCCCTGGTAGGTGACCCTGGGCCTGTACACTCTTTTCCGTCTCCTCACTGTGGGTTGTCTGGCAGCATTTCCATTGTCACCACCCTCAGCAAGTCTCCTACGTCTCCTTATGACAGCTATGGCAGCCCCTAGCATGTTTGGTCTGAGTGCAGCTTTTACAGTTTTCACTTCTACTAGCTTACTCCTGTCTTGCAGTGTCTCTTGAGAGAAACATACTGCAATGCTGTTTGCAGTGTTTTAAGTGCTGGGCTGGGCTTGTATTCTGCTTGTGTAATTCCCTGCTTCTAATTGTTTTCACCTGCTTCCTCTACAAGTATTCCCTGCTAGTTTCCTACTATTTCTTCTGCTTTCTTTTCCTCTCTGTTACCTCAGGGGGGAGCAGCACTCATACCAGCAAAAACATGCTCACAGTGGCTACCACACGCGCACACATGCTTACACGGACCAAAATCTGCTTATTTAGGCTAAAACGCATGCACACCAGCGCAAACATGTCTACAGATCTTTAAACAGGCTCCTACATGCTTACTTTGCCTTACACGCACGCACTCTGTCTTACTCGCGGCTCCCAGCATGCACACACGCGCATGCACGTACAGCAAGAAACTTTGGTGTTGGCCACAGTGTACACCTTCCATTTCTTGACTTTCCCATGCTTATCTGTTGACACTCCTCTTTTTATGCTGTGTGATTGACATGTTTCACATACCACTTTGCTCCA
This sequence comes from Protopterus annectens, assembly GCF_019279795.1. NCBI lineage: Eukaryota > Metazoa > Chordata > Ceratodontiformes > Protopteridae > Protopterus > Protopterus annectens. The sequence continues at coordinate 947,015,519 of NC_056734.1, read as the reverse complement.
ATGAGCTTGATTTCTTCCTGACATTCCCCCCTGTGATGTCACCTATCTCCTACTCTGTTACTCCCCCTTATCTAACTCTTACACTACACGGAATGTGCTCATTTTCTATGTGACAGTGTGATTCACTATCCTACCACTCATTTACATAGGATTGCCTACTAATGCTTAGTTACATGTCTTACACTCAGCTCCCCCCCTTAGCAACCACTAGATGGTGGCCATGTTGTTTTTGGTCTGCTATTCCCTGCATTGCAAATCCATGCATTACATAAAACCCACATTTGTGAGTTTCAAACCTTTATTTTTCTGTTTTATATAGTGCAGCCCATTTGCGTGGGACTGCGCTGTGTTTAAACATCGCCGATCTCCGAAAAAAAAAATATATTTTATTTCATGTTTGCATTGGGTTACCATGCCAATGGCCACATATTTGGCCATTGGCATGCTGACTGCAACATTTGCACACTTTATTTGGAGCTGTCATGGTTCTGTTGTGTTATTTGCAGTAACGTACTCAGTTGTCAACTGAGTACATTTCTGCAACTAACACGGCTCTTACACGGGCTGGTTTCAGCTTTGTGGATCGTTAATCTACCTCATTTGCATGCCTTTTGGCTGCAAGTGGGGTGATTAGCATATCCACGCCCTGCCCGTGCAAGAGTCGTTTTAGCTGTCTCTTACACGGGATTTCGGGCTGTTCCTGGATCGTGATGGCTGCATGGAGTGTTACACAACTCTTAGACTCCATGCAAGCCATCATGAATTCTGCCCTAAGTTTTATTTACATTTGTTCATGTTTTATTGCTGATCCTTCATCAGTTCCCAAATATTTATATACTCCCTGTTGCTCAAGTTATTTTATATCACATTCTTGTACCAAAGTTATGTTTTCTTAGTGCTGCAGCTTTCCTGCTTTAAAGGTTGTTTTTGCACATTTATCATGACCAAAAGACATTTGAATATTATTTATTTGTTTATTTATTTATTTATTTATTTATTCACATTTGTTTACTGGGAAAGTCCATTTGGGCCAAGAGAATCCATTTTCAGTGGAGGCCCAGGGAGAAAAGCTCCACAGTATAATAGTGCAAAACATACAAACAGTAGATAAGATATAGAACAACTTCAAGATACAAACAAATAATCATAAAGGTTAGTAATATACAATAGTTGTAAAGGTTGGCAAACAAATGATACGTATAGATGAGTATAGGTGAAACAAAACAACTTGTATAAATTACAAAACTGGAAGAGTAATTGAGTTATTAAACATAATTTAGTAGTATATAAAAGGTATTTTGTGAGATTACTTGGTAAAAGGATAGGAAGAGGAGCAAAGATTGATAATGTGGAAAATATGGATAGAAGAGTGAAAGTTTAGCATGATTTGTTTTGGTAGTGAATTAGAATGAGTTTGAAAAGAGGAGGGATGTAGGACAGAGTGTGAGTAAGTTTAGACTGTAGGCATTCAAGTTATGGATGAATGAGAATAGAGGCATGTGCATCGCCAAAGGGAAGAAATATGTAGTTGCTTTCATTTTTTGAAAAATATGATTTTCCTGGAGGTTATGATAGCTAATGGTAAAGAGTTCCAAAGCTTGGCAACAGACAAGGAATAAAGCATGTTGCTGGCAGAAAGTTTAGGTTTGTCTATTTGCAGTAGTAGTTGATTTTCAGATCTACGTGGCCTGTTTGGTTGGTAGTTGTGAGGATAGAAAAAAGGACTGGGCAGTCTGAAGGTTTGTAAATAATTGTGTGTGTTGTGATTGGCTGTAGGTAGGTAAGATGATGGGGAAGTTCAAGCCAGTTAAGTGATTTTAAGGAAATGGAATGATGGGAAGAGTATTTTGTGTTGGTTGCAAATTTGGTGATCTCGTAACAAGCCTCAAGCTTGTTTTTTTAGGCTGCAGTTGATATTGGTAAGAGGGGGAGCACCATAGTGTAGTGTAGATAAGAGAAAAGTTAGAGCAAGAGTATGTTTGTAAGAGCAGTTTAGATAGTATTTTTGTCAGTAGAGGGTGCCTAGCTTATAGTTTTTGTTTTGATATTATTATTGATGTGAAGGGCAAATATCATGTTTTTTTTTATGATAACCCCTAGTAATTTAGTGTGGGAGACAATTTCTATAGATGTGTTGGTTTGCGAATAAATGGGGAAGTCAGTCTTGTTGATAGAGAGATTTTTCTTGGGAGTAAATAGTAACACGTTTATTTTATTTGTGTTTAGAGCTAGATGATTATTAGCCATCCAAATTTTGGTAGTGGTAAAGACATTTTGGCAAATCTGCAAAAGTTCTGTTGTTGATTTAGCAGAGCAAATAATGGTTGAATCATATACATATTGTACAACAGATGCATGTTTGAGGTTGGTATGGAAGTTATTTATAAAATACTAAATAAAAGGGGACCTAATATGGAACATTGGGGGACTCCTGTAGTAGAGTTAAGGAATGGGGAGAAGGAGTTGTGCCATCTAGTGGATTGTTGCCTATCTCTCATTTAGTTTGTGAACCAGTTTAGAGTTGTTAGGGAGATACCTAGGGCAGAGATTTTATTGAGAAATAGGGGGTGGGAGACCATATCAAATGCTTTTGCTGGGTCGAGAAAGAGGAAGCATACACATTTACTGTAATTTCTGGCTTGATTGACTGTATCCATAAAAGAAATAAGGGCAGTAGTGGTGCTGACCAGGTATAAAGCCATGCTGAGTTGGAGAGAGGAGACTGTTTATGTGTAGATGGTTTAGAAGTTGATAATGAATACATTTCTCAAGGGTTCTGGAGACAGAGGAAAGAATTGCAATGGTCCTGAAATGTGAAATATCTATATTGTTACCTCCTTTGTGGAGTGGAAGAATGTAGTTGGAATTTAAGACTCATGGAGAGATCTATTGAGAAGTATACTGATATGATAGGCAATGGATCTTGCTGACATATAGAATTATTCTGGAGGCAAGTTGTCGGGGGCAACACAGCCAGGCTTCAGTTTAAGGAGAAGTTTTGTTATCCTGGTGATGGGCAAGGGGAAGAAAGAAAAGGTAGATGAGTTGGAGGATGCTACCTGGAGGGAAGGAGATGGAGGGTGATGGTTGGTAGTAGTGTTAGTGTGAGGGAAAGTGGTAGTGAGTTTGGCTATTGTGTTGATGAAGTGTGAGCTGAAGAGGGTGACTATTTCACTGGGTAAGGGCATAGGTTGTTTATTGTACCAGCGTTAATTAGAGATGAAATGGAATTCCAAAATGTCTTAGGATTTTGTTTGTAATTGTTTTGAAGGTTTCGTTATATTGCTTGCTATCATTAATGATGAGGCATTTTATTTGGTTATGGAGCTGTCTGAATTGTAAGAGGTCAGTGGCATTTTTAAGCTTTTGCCATTTTTTCCATTTTTTGTCTCTGGTATTCATAGCTTGCTTGGTGGTTGTAGTAAGCCAGATGGGGTGCTTGATTTTGACTCTTTTTAGCCTAACTGGGGTTAGTTTGTTGAGGAAAGTTAGGAAGGTGGAGTTAAAGAACTCGACAGCTTCATCTGATGGTAGGAATTTTAGAGTATTCCCATAGATTGTTTTAAGAGATTCATTAAAAATTGTTGGGTTAAAGTTACTTAAATTTCTTGATTGCTTAAATGGGTGCTGGGAAGGTATTAGGCTGGTTTTACAAATTATGTAAGCTGGATGGTGGTCACTAATACTGCAGGGGAGGGTACCTGCTATTAACACTTTGTTGGGGTCGGAGACTAGTATCCACTCTAGAACTAATCTGCTGTCTTTATTTTTTGTTGGGTCTAGTTTTATCTGTGATCATCTGTATAAAGTTGTACAGGTTGATATTAGGTGATGAAGAATATTTGGAGAAATCTTACCAGTTTTTATTTACACCCCCTAGGATGATTGTTTCATTATTGATATTGCCTGATATCCAGGCGAGAATATCCTCTAAAGGGATATTTGATTTCTCATCCTCTCTCATCCTCTAAAAGGATATTCGATTTCTCATCTGAAAAAAAAGTTTTGACTACTTGCAGCTGTGCTTTCAGTTCCTCATCTGATAATCTATACAGTTTCAAATCATTGACTACAAGAAGATGGGGAGTCTTTATACTTTGTTGCTTTCTGGGAGCCAAATTATAGCCATGACCTAATCTGTTAGGCAAACAGCTTAATGGGTTAATGGCAAGGCAAAAGAGCAATGGTGACAAAGAGTCACCCCGGAATATCCCCCTTTGGGTTTTTATCCCTGGAATAATAATTTGTCCTTTATCATGGCTTAACTGCAAAGTGGTTTGCCATTGCTTTATGGTCACTGTGATGTAGTTTATCAGTGTAGAGTGTATCTTATACATTTTTAAGCACTCTTTTATCCATGAATGTGGGATAATATCAAATTTTTTTTGTAGTCAATCCATAATATTCTTACATTCTTTCCCTATTTACCGTTCTCCACTATGACTTTATTTAACAACAAATGATCCTTTGTTCCATGTAACTTTCTTTTATTGCCCTTTTGTTCTATTGCCATAACTGAGTTTTCTTCTAAGTGACTGTAAACTCTGTCAGCATTAATTCCAGTGTATAGTTTGTCAGAAGGAAAGTTATTGATCTATAATTTTTAGGGTAGCTTGCAGGTTCACTCTTAAGTAAGAGCATTGTTTTTCCTGTTGTTAGCCAGGTTGGAGTCTGTTCAGGGTGTGCATATCAGTAGTTCTTACTCATGGCTAAATCTTCGTGCAAAGATGTTAATACTTTTAACCAGAAGTTAGGTACTGCATCTGGGCGTGGGGTTTTCCAAATAGAGGCTTTTCTTAACTTTGTTTCAGTCTCTCTGGCCATTACATCATCCCATTTCATATCTTGTACCTTTTAATTTCTTATTCTTTCTTTTAATTCTTCTATCTATTTGGCATCTTTGTTATGTTCCACAGGATTTTCATAAATATTTTTCAAAAAATGTTTCTAGTTCTTCTTTCTTTGGTGGTATTTCAATTCCCTTTACCTTGTTTCTCAATTCTCTGTAAAACTTTTTGGGTCATCAATAAATTGCCTATTTTGTTCATAGGTTCATAGGTTCATAGGTTCATAGGTTTATACTAGGCTATCTGCCCTAAGGCATTTATAAGCCTAGCCCAAATTATTGTGGCTTACGCCACCCCTTATATGAAAAAATACTGTGCCCATTAGTTTGTTGTGCCTCTGTCCAGCAGTGACCCAGAGATGATTCCCGGGGTAAACCTACGATCTCCCATCCACAGGTCTAGATTTCTCTTGAACAGAGTCAGCGAGGTGCTCTGCCTCACATGGACCGGGATTTTATTCCACAGCATAGGGAGTCTCTGAGTGATAAATCTATCCCTCCAGCATGTCCTATTTATATCCGTGCTAAGGTTTAAGTCGCTTGCTCTAGTGGTTTTGGTGGATTTGGATTTTTGAGGTGGAGCATGTCCATTAATTCGGGTTGGACATGGCCTTGTATGTCAGGCACATGTCACCTCTGAGCAGACGGTATGCGACTGAATAGAGCTGGAGTTTCTTCAATCTGGCAGCATATGACAGATTTTGGAGTCCCTTTATCCTTTTGGTGAGGAACTTTTGGGGTCTCTCCAATTGCTGCAGATGTCGGGTGAGATACATCCCGAATGGGGCATTGTACTCGATCATTGGTCTGATAAGTGAAGAGTACAGGGAACAATGACCTCACTAGATCTGGATGTGAATCCTTCATGATCAGGTGGGCAATGTAGAAGGTCTTTCTAACCACTTTAGCAATGTGAGTGTCAAAAGAAAGGCCACTGTCAACCTGGGTCCCCAGGTCCCTGATAACCTCTTCTGTGCTTAGTGGATTGCCACCTATATGGTAGCTTGGGGTTACCTTGTTTTTCCCGAAGGGTATGACTATACATTTTTGGCGTTTAACTTCAGGCCATGGCTCTGGCACCAGCTATCTGTTTCCGTGAGTCCCTTCTGAAGGATATCCGTGTCCGATGCACTTTCCACTATGGCCCAGTTTGCAGTCATCTGCAAACTTTGTCAGCCAAAGTCCTCCCATGTTGGCCTGTACTTCTGAGAAGTAGATGCCAAACAATAGGGGCCAAGGACCGAGCCCTGTGGGACACCACTTGTGACCGGCTTGGAGTCTGACACAGCGCCAGCAACTCTAACCCTGTGGGTTCTGTCCTTAAGCCAGTTTGCAACCCATCTTGTGACATATGGGTTTACATTTAAGCTGGTAAGTTTTTCTACAATACCCGAGTGGGGTATTGTGTAAAGCCTTTGCAAGGTCAAGGTAGGCTGTATGGACTGCCTTTCCTCATCAATGGCCTTGGTGACTATTTCAAGAAGTCGACCAAGTTCAAAAGGCATGATCTTCCCTTGACAAAGCCAAACTGGGTCGGGTCCAATGTCTGCAAGTCCCCTATATCTTTGTTTATGAGCTCCATTATGATCCTCTCCATAGCTTTGCAGACTAGACTTGTTAAGCTTATGGGCGGTAATTACCAGGGTCCGTGAGGCGCCACCTTTGTGGAGTGGGACCACAGTTGCCGACGCCACTCCTTGGGCACGTATCCTGTGGTAAGGCTGAGATTAAACAGCTGCCTTATGTGCGGGTTTAATTCCTCATTTAGCTCGTAGCACACAGCCGGGGACACCATCCGTCCCATTGATGCTGTGTTTTTAGCTTTAGAGAGAGCAGCTTTCACCTGCGCATTTGAGATGTCCGGGAGGCTACACTGCTGGGATAGTTATCTCTCCTTTAGGGGAGAGGGGTGAAGTTTGCACTGAACCTGTCTGCCAGTATGTTGGCAATGTCTGTGGGTTCAGTGATTTTTGTATCATTTTGGACTAATTCTGAGCATATCTGTGAGTTTCCACCCAGGTTCCTAACATAGCTGAAAAAGGCCTTATGATTGTCCTTTGAATCCATGGCAATTTTTCTCTCAAAATTGGCCTTAGTTGATTTTATGAGTGCTCGTATTTTTTACTAATAATGATCAGGGTGACTTCCTTTATGGATTTTGTTCTATCATGTAATAGCTTTCTCCTCTTATTGTAAAGTTTGTTAATGGCTGGGGTCCACCAGACTGGACGTTTGCCCTTTGTGGAAAGAGTCTTGGTTTTATTTGGGATTGCCTGATCCATGCAGTCCTGGAGGTGTTCATAGAAGGCATTTGTAAGGGCTTCCGCAGGTTGGGTTGTGGTTTCCTCTGACTCAGGGGCCTTGAAGGATACCACACCAGTCTTGAGTAGTGTGAAGTTTGCTTTAGAGAAGTTCTTCACTATGGTCTTTTGTTTGGGGTGGGGCGGATGTGGATTTCCAGTGAGATTAGTTTATGATCAGATCTCACCAATGAGGGATATACTTCCGGTGTGGAGCATTTTGTCCCCATGTTTGTGACAATGAGATCTAGTATATTTTCTCCTCTCGTGGGAACAGTAACTAGCTGTTCCATGGCATTTGAATTTATGAACTCCAGGAACCGTTGGGCTAGAAAGTTAGGGCTTGAGTAATGTTCCCAGTCTATATTCGGGTAGTTGAAGTCTCCCAATATGATGGTGTTTGGAGATACATTTATATTGTAAATTTATTTATATTGTACTTTTCCTTTATATTTATCTGTGGATCTAAGTTTTTCTGCCTGTGCTGATATTTTTAGTTTATGATTTGTGATAGAGCATGATAAATCCTGATCAGTTATAATACTGCACATTGCTTTTGTCCTATCTTTTTGAGTATTTTTGTTGATCTGTTCCCTCTTCTATACCCTTCTAACAGTGAGACTTCTTGTCTTAATTGCTTTATAGTTTTCTCTATTTGATACTTCCATGATTGTGTTCAATTTCTCCCCTTCCTTTCCCTTACTACCCAGTGTTCATGTGGTAGAATTGTATCTATTATTAATTTAGCTGCACAGTAACATATCCTGTTTACTTCTGTTATATCGCATGGATCTCTATGGACAGTCCTAATTACTGTGTCCATTTGTTTTATCAGACTTTCAACATTTTGGGTTTTATTGCCCTTCTGCAGTTTATTTCTTTCATTGATCTTAATATGTCTATCTATGTCTATTAAATCAAGCAACTCTTCTCTTAGCTCATTTTCTTCTAAACTGAGGGCACATTTTTTTTCTAATTTCCTGCAGGCATTCTATAGAAAGCTCTATAGCATCTCCCTGTGGCACATTCTCTTCAATTTCGTCCTGTGTCATCCGTTGCTCTGTCATATGGGAACTCACTGGCCTATCACTCTTCAATATTGAGTGCATCAGAGTTGCCATAGTTTCCTGTTCCTTCCCTTGCTGTCCAGCTTCAAGTGAACATGTATACTGGTTTACTGTGGAAGGCTGCAACATATCGTCCTATTGCAACTAACCAGTTGCTTTCTGTTCCACTGGTTTCTCCTTAATTTGGGTGTCCATTTCACTATCCTGCTGTGGTGTTTTCTGAGTTAGATTTTCTACTCTGAATCCTTCACTAGACAGGTACTCCATAACCTCAGTTTTTAGTTCTTTAACTTCTCCATTAAGAATCGTTTTTCTTACTTTTTTATTTCTGCAAGTCTTTTGGGTTTCTAATACCATGACGGGAATGGACCCCATTCCTAAATCAAAGTATGATTAAGTTCATGAAATTAGTATTGTTTCAGTCTTTGATGTCAGCCAAAAGTGCTCTTCGGCGCACCCGCAATGTGCCTAGTAATGACTCCTTCTGTGATTCGTATGGAGTTACATGGATTGGTAACATATCTAAATACAATTGTAGATTCTTTTTTATAAGCCTCATTGCTCCTACTACTATTGGAACTGTCTGGGTATTTTTATTCCACATTGCTTTCATTTCTGCCTGCAGATCCTGATATTTTATGACTTCTCTCTGTATGCAGGACACTGTAGTCACTGGGTGTGGTGATTTCAATGATCAATGCTACTCTTGTCTTCTTTTCCTAAAACCACTATATCTGTTTTTCTAGCATCTATCTTTTGAACTGTTGGTAATGGTGGTCCCATGTGATAAAAACTTCATCATTTTCTATGATCCTTTGTGGCTCATGTTTCCAGTGTTTTTCAGACGCTTTAATACCATAATGTTTGCAGAATCCCCAGTGCAACAATCTTGCCACATTATTATGCCTTCCAGTATACACTCCTTCTGAAATTAGTATGTCACAACCTGCAACAAGGTGTACAACTGTTACCAATTTGGTTTTACAAAGCCTAAATTTGTCTGTTTCTCCCACATGTTAAATGGACTTTGTAAACCAACATGTATGTAGCCCACTATTTTCGGCTGCCAATATTAACCTTTCATCTCTTGCTTTGAATTCGCCATCCTGCATTCATTCCTGATCAACATGAGGTTCTTCCAGAAGTCTTCTATACTTGTAACTATATTTATGCTTTTTCCACATTTCTTGCCTCACATCTGGTCCTTCACCTTATATTCTTTCTTTTGTTTTTTGGCATATTCAGTTTCTGCCTGATTTTTCTCCACTTATGGTTTGATTTCCATTCCTGCTTGATGCCGATATGGTTCTGCTATATTAAGCAGAGAACTCATCTCAGATTTAGTCTCCTCATGTTTCAAAACTTTCACTACATTTGGGTCTTGTGAGGTCAGCAGATATGTGAGAAGTCCCACAATTGCAGATCTATACATATAATCAATTTCAAGGAGGCCCATCCCGCCTTCAAAATAGGGAATATATAATTTTGTTATGCACTGATTTTTATAAATGATTTGGTGAGCATGAAACATCCTTCTTGTTTTCCTACCTAATCTATCCAACACATTTTGGGGCCAGTTAATCACTCCAAAACAGCAAGTTAGGACAGGAAGAGCAAATTGGTTTATAGCATGAATTTTGTTCCTAGATGTCAGTGCTGTTTTCAGGATTAATTTAAATCTTCTGAAATATTCCTTACTAAGTTTTATTAGTATTTGTTCATGCTTTATTATTGATCCTTCACCAATTCCCAAATATTTATACACTCCCTCTTCCTCAAGTTCTTTTATATCACATTGTTGTCCCAAACTGATGTTTTCCTGATGTTGAAGTTTTCCTGGTTTAAAGGTTGCTTTTGCACATTTATCAAGACCAAATGACATTCTTATATCATCTGAAAAAGTTAAGACAACTTGCAGTTGTGCTTTCACTTCCTCATTTGATGAGCTATACAGTTTTAAATCATCAACAAAGAGAAGATGACAAGTCTGTACGCTTTGTTGTTTTCTAGGAGCCAAATTATAGCCATGGCCTAAGCTGTTAAGTAGACAGCTTAATGGGTTAAGGGCAAGGCAGAATAGCAGCAGTGACAGACAGTCACCCTGGAATATCCCCCTTTGAATTTTTATCCTTGGGATAATAATTTGTCCTTTATCATGGCTTAATTGCAAAGTGGTCTGACACTGTTTCATGGTCACTGTAATGTAGTCAATCAGTGTAGGGTGTATCTTATACATTTTTAAGCACTCTTTTATCCATGAATGTTGGATTCTATCAAATGCTTTTCTGTAGTCAATCCATGCCATAATTAAATTCTTCCCCTTTATACAGTTCTCAACTATGACTTTATTTTACAACAAATGATTCTTTGTTCCATATGACTTTCTTTTATTGCCCTTTTGTTCTGCTGACATAATTGAGTTTTCTTCTAAATGACTATAAACTCTGTCAGCATCAGTTCTCGTGTATAGTTTATATGTCATCAGAAGACAAGTTATTGGTCTAGTGTTCAGGGTAGCTTGCAGGTTCACTCTTAAGTAAGAGCATTGTTTTTCCTGTTATTAACCAGGTCAGTGTCTGTTCAGGGTGTCCATATAAATAGTTCTTACTCATAGCTAAATCTGCATGCAAAGATGTTAATACTTTCAGCCAAAAATTAGGTACTGCATCTGGGACTGGGGTTTTCCATTTAGAGGGTCTTCTTAACTTAGTTTCAAAGCTGTTACTTCATCCCATTTCATATCCTGTATTTTTGAACCTCTCATTTTTTCTTTAACTTCTTCTGTCCATTTAGCATATTTATTATGTCCCACAGGAACTTCAGAGATACTTCTCCAAAATGTATCTATTTCTTCTTTTTTTGGTAGTCTTTCAATTCCTTTTACCTTATTTCCTAATTCTCTATAAAACTTTTTTGGATCATCAATAAATTGCTTATTTTGTACTTTTCCTTTATATTTATTTTCATATCTTCTAAGTCTTTCCATCTGTGCCGAAATTTTTAGTTTGTTATTTGCAATAGTGCATGATAGATCCTGGTCTGTTCTAATACTGTGCATTGCTTTTATCGCATCTATTTTTTTCTTAGTATTTTTCTTGATCTGTTCCATCTTCTACAGTCTTCTAACAGTGTCACTTCTTGTCTTAACTGCTTTATAGTTTTCTCTATTCAATACTTCCATGATGGTACTCAATTTCTCCCCTTCCTTTCCCTCCCTACCCTGTGTTCTTGTGGTAGAACTTTATCAGTTATTAATTTAGCTGCACATTAATATATCCTGTTTACTTCTGTTATATCACATGTGTCTCTATGAACAGTCCTAATTACTGTTTTCATTTGTTTTATCAGACTTCAGACTTTTGGGGTTTTATTAACCTTCTGCAGTCTACTTCTTTCATTGATCTTGATATATTTTTCCATGTCTATTAAATCAAGCAACTCTGCTCTTAGCTCATTTTCTTCCAAACTAAGGGCATATCCCTTGTTTTCCAATTCATGCAGGCATTCTATAGAAGATTCTATACCATCTTCCTGTTGCACATTCTCTTCAACTTCATCCCATGCCATCTGCTGCTTTATCATATGGGAAGTCGCTGGCCTATCACTCCTCAATACTGACTGCATCAGAGTTTCCAGTTTCCTGTTCCTTCCCTTGCTGTCTAGCTTCAATAGTATGTTTAAACTGGTTTCCTGTGGAAGGCTCCAAATTATCTTCTTATGGCACCTGACTGATTGCTTCCTGTTCCTCTGATTTCCCCTTAATTTGGTTATCCATTACTCTATATTGTTGTGTTGCTTTATGAATTAGATTTTCTATACGGAATCCTTCACCTTGCTTGTACTCTATGACCTCAGTTTCTATTTCTTTAACTTCTCCATTACTAATCTCCTTTTCTACTTTTCCTCTGTCTTCTTATTTTTTGCATTGTAAAGTTGTCCATGTCTGGATTCCTTTGCCTGTATTTTTCTTCAAATATCTTTTGTGCTGCTCTTTTTGTATTGATTATTTTTGCTTTCTCCTTTCCATAAATATTACACCATATTACATCTCTTTTTCTTTCCTATGTCCATATGTCTTCTTCAGATGTTTCCTGATATTCCTGTATCTCCTTACTTTGGGGTCTCACTCCATCCTGCTGTAATGTAACCTGTGCTAGGCCTTCTATACCAAATCCTTCACTCTGCGGGCAATCCATAACTTCAACTTCTATTTTTTAACTTCTGCTTTACTAATCTTCTTTTCTACTTTCCATCTTTGTGATGTTATTTTTTTATTGTGAAATTTTCCATATCTCGATGCCTTTGCCTGTATTTCTCTTTGAATATCTTCTCCATGTGGCTCTGCTGAAAATGGGTCAGACTATCCCAATTAACTGGCATAATTGAACATACAAAGGAAGTCCAAGGGGGTAACTAGCAGTAGGACTTGTATATAAAATGTTGATTTGTTTTTTACAATTTGAAAGAAAAACAAAATCACAGCTTACCTGGCTTTGCAGATCTAAGCATAATATTATACCTTTGATATTTTTACCAAGGTTTCACCATCTAGATAGTCTATACATGACATAAACTGCCTTAAAAACAAAGGTTTTGGGCTACAAGCCTCTCCTAGGCTTAGCTTCCAGCTCTGTAAACAAGCGCCTCTACAAAGTAGTCTCTGCCACATGTTAGCAGTGATAAGTCACTATTCACATCTATAGTCTTCCTGAAGATGATTAGCTAACTTCCTGCTTTAAGACAGCCTCTTTATATGGATACTAGATTGTCAGTTAAAACCTCTTTATCTGACTTCAATGAGAGCAGTCCCATTCCCCTTACTGTATTATACTTTAAGGCGTGTTATACATTTTTAAAGGCACATTACACATTTTCTAGAAAACATGCTGCCGCATCTATCTGTCTAGACTGATAGATAAATATACATAGATATTTGTTTCTGAACTGCCAGAGTGGACTGGCACAGTACCATTTTCAGCCACTACCCAGGCCTGTTGGCAATGTATTAGAGCAAAAAAAATAAATAAATAAAATGGAAAAGGCATGAATATACCTTATCAAACTTAAATAACATATGACATAACTACATAAGACAAAACACAGGTGAGATTAAGGTAGCTATAGAAATTGAACAGATGTAGTGAGTATTTCAAATGTATATTGTACAAAGAGAAACTTCACTATTGCAACTGAAATTAAATCTACACCATCTTTACCCTTGAATTTGTACGTGCAGTTCCAAACGGCAGACATCAGTCTGCTGAAAGGCACTCATAGCCTTGCTTTGCTTGCAAGTGATTGGTGGCGTTGTTATTCAGTGGTGTGAACATTTAAGATATAAGCAAAGCAGTCAGTTCTGGTAGCAATGGGATGCAAGCTACATTTCTGTATATTGAGGCTGTGAAGATCCTTGTTATTAATTTATTTTATTTAATATTTGTTAACTGGGAATGTCTGACTTGGAACAAACCCAATTTTCAGCAGATATCCATGAAGAAACACTCCAGATGCATGTCTCTATAATGTGGGAGGAAACCTGGAGAAAACCCACATGAATGCAAGGAGGATATGTAGACTCCACACAGAAAGCACCCCAGCCAAGAATTGAACCAGAGAACTTCTTGCTGTGAGATGACAATGCTACCACTGCACCACTGCACCATCCAATAATGAGACAGATGAACCTGAAAATCTTGTTTTCTGTGGTTTAACTAGTTAGATTTATGCGCAGATATTGTGCCTGTAACAGGCAGTGCATACTTTAGTCTAGGAATTGCCACATCAATAGCTATTGCACAATGGGATACAGTAGGAAGAAAATGGGGATGTAATGTATGGAGCTTTAAGTAGACATACAGCTTTACAGAGTGATATCCAATAGTATGCCAAGGTAGTGTTATTCTGTAACTTTAGGGAAGCTGACTCCAGTGAGTTCTTTAACATGTCATTCTCAAATTTTGATTTGCCTTTTAGGCCTATCAAATATCATATCTGAGAAACTGTTGTTATTGGCTATATATTTTTCTAAATTAAGATAGAACCTTGTAGAGCAGAGGGGTGGTGCTGTCATTGCCTCATTACTT
>NC_056734.1:946901223-946998723 GCF_019279795.1 Protopterus annectens | reverse complement strand
TGCTTCTCCACTGTCTGCCGTGGAAAAATATGTGTTTTATCTTGAATGCTGGAAAATTACTGTACTTGTTTAAAAATATTTTTTCTTATAATGCAGCACATAACATAATTATGATTTTCTGTTCCTGCATTTGGGTTAATGATATTTGTTGTTCTTTCCACTGAGGTACAAATGCAGTTATGCATGACATTATCTCACTTCTGTTTTATCTGTAGCTATACCCTTCACTTGTTACACCCATCCCATTTAAAAGTACAACAACACAGTATAGTATCAGCATACTCTGGGAGAAGAACCCACAGCCTTCTGCATCAAAAGCAAGTATGTATCCTGTTATGCTATTAGCAATGCAAGCAGATTCAGCATAAGCAACACTAAACTTCTCTTCCCCTGAAGCTCTCAGCTCCTTGTAAAAGCTATTCGACACTCAACTGTATCTCTCAAATTTGCAGCACAACAAATCTGGAAACAGCAAAAATTTATGGGGGGGGGACAAAAGCTCAAAAAATGGGGACACATTTTAAACATTGCTTGTATAATTTTGGAAAGTTGCTAGAATAAAATGTTGGTTACCACCATACATTTCCCTGCCAAGTCTTGAACCCAGTCTTTGTGCACTATAGTCAGTGGAACATACCACTATGATGAATCAGCAGCTCTCTGAGCAACAGAAAGACTGAAACATAAATGGCTGTCATTTAGTGAATTCAGTTCTCACTTCTCACAATAGCTCTCAACCTCTTAGCACAAAAAAACCTGGACAAAGCCAATAATGAGGGAATACAGAATTCAGTTCTCACTTCTCACCATAGCTCTCAACCTATTAGCACAAAAAAAAACTGGACCAAGTCAATAATTGGGGAATACAGACATACTGATCTTATAAACTTAGCATAAAAAACCTGGGCCAAGCCAATAATGGGGGAATACAGCCATACTGATCTTATAAACTTAAAAAATTGCTAGAATAAAAGGTTTGGTGTTACCATTTATTTTCTGAAGAATTTGAAGTTTGAAATTCAAATGTTTGTCATTATTTAGTGAATTCAATCCTTCACTGAAATCCAGAAAACAGCATATTTTATGAGGAACAGAACAAAAATATGAGGCATAAATGTGGAAAGTTTTCAAAAGGGGTGGCTGGTAGGGACTTTAGCCTCTTGTTACCTGTACCCAATGTGCAAGGGTTGAGCCTGAGTATGATAGAGGGAAAATTAAGTTAAATGTATGTTGCTGTAGAAGGGCCTGAGTATGTGTAAAGGGAAGAAAAAGAACTGGACTTTTGTAAAAAACTGAATGTGCTGTATCCCTTTAAGGATAATCTTATGTATTGGAAGTATTGACTTCAGTTGTGCATACAGTTAGTGAAACAGTAATGATAAGCATGTTTTTCTTCTCAAACCAAACTGCTGACACTTGGAATTTAACTGATAAACATGTTTTGAGGAAGTCAAATATTCTGCCTCAGACTCCAGCAACAGGGGAGTTGGCATGTGCTAGTTCAAAGATGTGTACAAAGTTAATTGTCCAATTGTCCAGATCTGCCTAGCCTAGCCACAAGATATTAATGTATGTAAAGCTATATGTTTTAAAACTTGTTTAAATATTGTTGGTCAGTGTTACATTCCTTTGTCTAACTAACTGCTGACAATGCATATTAAAAGTATATAAGCTAGTGATTTTTATACTTCGAGGAGACTCTGTTCCTAAAACTCACCCACATGCATGTGTGAAATACAGATTTTTTTTTACTTCTGCCAAGAGACTGGATTCCTTTATTACCATCCTTAACAGTACCTCCTCTAGCCACCAGGTATATTCACCTGGGGCATTACACACACACACACACACACACACACACACACACACACACACACACACACACACACACACACACACAAACCACACACATACACACGCACACACCATGCACGTGATGACGTCAGGTCAAAAAGCCAGGAAATAAAATTCAAAATAAAAGCACCGGAAAACTCGGAAATTAAGGGGTGCCACTCGGGAATCATGGCATCACATTATTTGGACCCCAAAACTCATTTTTTACAAAGTAATTCGGTACAGTTGGGAGGTATGAAAGGGGAACGTTCCGATCCTTTTATATATAATTCTTGTCCTCTGTGCACACGCACATAGACCTGTGAGCATTTCAGAGTTGCTAATCCTCTTGCTGTGTGTATGTTCCTGGGAAAAAAGGCATTGAACCATAACAGACATGCAAACTCCATTGTGAAGACAAATCAGCAGATTACCAAACCAGGGAACCTCTTGCTGTGAGGCAGCCATGCTACTCAATGCACCAGTGTGCCATTCACATACAAGATGTAGTTAAATTTACACACACACACACACACACACACACACACACACACACACACACACACACACACACACACACACACACACACTCTGCTATTCAAAGTAATTCCAGAATTTAACATTGTACACACACACACACACACACACACACACACACACACACACACACACACACACACACACTCTGCTATTCAAAGTAATTCCAGAATTTAACATTGTACACACCTACAAGAAAATGCACATTTTTTTCAGGTGCATCTCCCTACATAAGTTTCTCCCTGTTTGACATTAAAATCCTGTGTAGTGACTCCACAATCTGCCCTTATGGGAATAACTGTGATGTTGCAAGGACAATGTTAGTAAGTACAAATTAATTATTTTGATGTGAATTTCAATAAAGCTGCCCACGAGGTAGAAGGTGCTATCTAATCATAGCTAGACCTGTGAAAGTAGTTCTCTTCTAGGACACTCTCTGGGTCTGGCATTGATGAACTGGAATACAATGGCCTGAAAGCCTAATAGTGGTATTCACATTATACTTGGTTTATCCTATCCAGGGTAACCTGTTTTTTTCTTCTTCTCAGTTGGTTATGATATTTAGAAAAAAACTGTTAATGTGTACACAATAAATTTAACAAATATTGTTTAGATCCAGCTGATCTTTTACCATTTACTGAAGTACCATTTACTGAAGTAGTTCTTCCTGCTTTATTTACATTAAGGATTATTTTGCATAAAAACAAGGGTTCTTAAACAGCTTCACTAAAGATTAAAAGTAAAGTGGCATCATAGTAGTGACTTCATAGTTTCTTTCTGAACAGCAACCTGATATCATAACAGAAGGTACAGACTGAAGGAGTCTAAAGGAAGTGTAAAAGGCATATTTCATATACTACTACAAAAATGTGATTATCAACTGCATTTTGAATATATGAAGTATAAACAGCCTGCATATAGAACTGAATCTGTTTTTTTATAAGATGAGCTGTTCTTAAGCATGTTTCTATTCCCGAACAGATGTAATAGCATTAGTGAAGTTATGCTGCAGAGGAAAACCTGATGATGCATTTATTTAATGGACACCTGTGCCTATTTCCAGCCAAACATATGTGAATAAAAAAATAAATAAATAAATGTTAAGTTTAGTTGAGGATAAGGATAAAAAGTCTACCCCATTTGATTTGGTGAATCTTCACACAGAAGCTTCTCAAAGTACATTCTAAATTATTTTTTTATTATTTTGATGAGACTTTACAGGAAGATTTTTTTTCTTTCTGTTCATAATACTCTTTTTATAGTCATTGTACTTTGATAATGCCAGAGTAAATAATGACTACAAAATGGCAACAGTTCTTCACCTCTTCTTTCTCTCCCTCTAAGAGTTTATTACATTTTTTTTTATTTTAAATTCTGCCCAGAATTATCTTTTGTGCTTTAGGTTTCTAATTGGTACAAATGGCTTAGTGAGGAAAATGGTCCATTTCTAAACTGTTGTTGCTGTGTTTGTTGTGGAACAAAAAAAAATCCTCAGCTGATAAAAAGCAGAGTCCAGATGGACACGGCAGGTAAGTAATTATGAATGCATATGGTATTAGCAAGGAACATTTGATTAGTTCTTGCATTTCAGAAAAGATCAAATGGTTTGTCTGCTGGGGTTTGGGAATTACCTCTGTGCAGTAATTTGTTGCAAGGTGGTGACATCTAATTAAATTTTTTCTCATTTTTTTAAATTTTCTCAATGCCTGCAGTAGTTGCTTTTTGTATTCTGCATTCTGAGAAGGTACATAATCTTCATGAAATGAATAGTAACTGATCACCAAGTTTTATATTTTCACCTTAATCCCTTATTTCATTGCTGTAAATATGCATTTGGCTAACTTTCTGGTCACTTAGACATCAGTTTGCTTATATTCTAATTCTGTCAGTGTAGAAGTTCAAGGTATGGCAGAATGTTCTCCCTAATTTACAATCTGTCATTAAGAGCATATTCTGACATTTCAAAACAAGAAATTTTATTTGGATTACACAAGGAATTATATTTGGATTGCGCATGTCAGGTTAAAACAAAGTACGTAGAGTAGCATATTGTTTAATGTGTTGTTCATGTGTCTCGATGTGAATCCTATTAGAGGCCATTTGCATATAACGTGACCTTGAGCAAGAGATTCTTTTTTTTCTACAGATATTTCCTGTAAAATTAATTTGGTTGTCACTGAACAGATTTCTGTTTACTGTAATGCCACAAAATAGGCTATGTGTTAATTATTTAAATGTGAACAATCATAGGTTGGTCTCATGTAACCAGCACTTACAGATCTAGTTTAAGTATCATGGATGTATTTTGCTGCAATGTAATGCAAGAGTCTCTCTCTCTCTCTCTCTCTCTATTTATATATATATATATATATATATATATATATATATATATATATATATATATATATCTGTGAATGCTTTTAATATTGTTGCATTTTAATATGTACACATTCAGCTTTGCCACAATTTTTTTTTTTTTAATTTTTCTTCATACAATTATTTGTAAAAGCACACATAATTGCATAATTTTCAGGGTGCTAAAACGAGATTCTGGGATGGTATTTAAAATAAATTGAGTAGCAACGCAGCTATCTCTGCTCTGAAGAGCTGAAGTTTACTGCAGTACCACTTACCAATTCATAGAAATCACTTTCCTAAAAGGACATCATAACATTACCTAACAGTCTGTGTCAATATAAATTACTCCAGTGTGCAGCTGCAACAACTGCACTATGGAGCACCTATGAAAAACACCACACATATGGGGTCATGCTCACACACACACACACACACACACACACACACACACACACACACACACACACACACAGTCTTTCACTTACTCACAATAACAATTGGTCTGTGTCTCTTTCACTCTCTCTGTCACACACACACCCACACACACACAGTCAGTCTTTCATGTACTCATATATATATATATATATATATATATATATATATATATATATGTACTTCTTCTGGCTTTTTCCCAGTTAGGGGTCGCCACAGCAGATCACCTTGTCCGCTCATGATCGGCAGTGGAGTTTTACAGTGTCGAGTTGCCAGACCGGCGCCCAACCTTTCACAGAAGGCACACACACACACACACACACACACACACACACCTAGAGCCAATTTAGAGTGTCCAATCAACCTACAGCATGTCTTTGGGATGTGGGAGGAAACCGGAGCACCCGGAGGATACCCACGCAACCACAGGAAGGACATGCAGACTCCGCACAGAAGGCACCCCAGCCGAGGATCGAACCAGAGAACCTCTTGCTGTGAGGCGGCAATGCAAACCACTGCATATATATATATATATATATATATATATATATATATATATATATATATATATATATATATATATATATATATGTAGTTTAAGTATCATGGATATGTTTTTCTGCAATATAATGCAAGAGCCTGTCTATATCTATATATATATATATATAAATATATATATATATATATATATATATATATATATATACATACATATATATATATATATATATATATATATATATATATATATATATATATGTATATACATATCTGTGAATGTTTTTAATATTGTTGCATTTTAATATGTGCACACTCAGCTGTGCCACAAGTTTTTTTTTTCTTTGTTACAATTATTTGTAAAAGCACACACAACTGCATAATTTTCAGGGTGCTACAAAAGAGATTCTGGGATGGTATTTATAAACTGAGTAGTAACACAGCTAGCTCTGCTCAGATGAGCTGAAGTTTGCTGTAGTACCAATTACCAATTCATAGAAATCGCTTTCCTAAAATTACATCATAACATTACCTAACAGTCTGTGTGATTATAAATTACTCCAGTGTGCAGCTGGAACAACTGCACTATGGAGCACCTATGAAAAACACCACACATATGGGCTCACACACACACACACACACACACACACACACACACACACACACACACACACACACACACACACACACACACACACACGCAGAGTCAGTCTTTCACTTATTCACAATAACCATTCACATACAGTAATTGACCCATTCATAGGTTTAGGTTCATAGGTTCATAGGTTCATACTAGGCTATCTGCCCTAGGGCATTTAAAAGCCTAGCCAGAGTGTGTGTGGCTTTCACCACCCCTTAGGATGAGAATACTATACCCATTAGTTTGCTGTGCCTCTGTCCAGCAGTGATGATTCCCTATGTAAACCTACGATCTCCCATCCACTCGTCAAGATTTCTCTTGAACAGAGTCAGTGAGGGGCTCTGCCTCACATGGACTGAGATTCTGTTCCATAGTGTAGGGAGTCTCTGGGTGATGAATCTGTCCCTCCAGCACGTCCTATTTATATCCGTGTTGAGGTTTAAGTCTCTTGCTCTTGTGGCTCTGGTGGATTTGGATTTTTTGAGGTGGAGCATGTCCATTAATTCCGGGTTGGACATGGCCTTGTATGTCAGCCACAAATCACCTCTGAGCAGACGGTATGCGACTGAATAGAGCTGGAGTTTCTTCAGTCGGGCATCGTATGACATATGTTTGAGCCCCTTTATCCTTTTGGTGAGGAACTTTTGGGGTCTTTCCAACTGCTGCAGGTGTCGGGTAAGGTACATTCCGAATGGGGCGTTGTACTCAATCATTGGTCTGATAAGTGAAGAGTACAGGGTGACAATGACCTCTCCTGATCTGGATGTGAATCCCTTCATGATCAGGTGGGCAATGTAGAAGGTCTTCCTAACCACTTTGGCAATGTGAGTGTCAAAAGAGAGGTTACTGTCAACTTGGGTCCCCAGGTCCCTGATAACTTCTTCCGTGTTTAATGGATTACCACCTATGTGGTAATTAGGGGTTACCTTGTTTTTCCCAAAGGGTATGACTATACATTTTTTGGCATTTAGCTTAAGGCCATGGCTCTGGCACCAGTTATCCATTTCTATGAGACCTTTCTGGAGGATGTCTGTGTCTGATGGAGTGTCAATTATGGTGCCCAGTTTGCAGTCATCTGCAAATTTTGTCAGCCACAATCCCCCTATGTTTGCCTGCACTTATTACATTGCTATTGAGCTTGGTCTGTGTCTCTCTCTCTCACACACACACACACACACACACACACACACACACACACACACACACACACACACACACACACACAGAATAACCATTCACATATTAACACTCATGGACCACCTCACATCTTGTCACCTTGATCTCTCCCCCTTTCTCTTATGCATGCACATACACACTCATGTACACAAACACAAAATAACCTTTTGTGTACAGACAGTCATAGACAAGCAGACACCCTATCTCATTACTCTTTCTCACTCTCTCTCTCACTCTCTCTTTCTCTCTCTCTAAACACACAAACATGTACAAACTCTGTTTTAGGGTCTAAACAGTCTAACTGCATATCCTGTTTCTCAGTTCTAAAAAGTAGAATTTGAACATGCATCCCTTTTTTTTCAGTTGCAATGACTTGCTTGCACTGTATTCTAAAGGGATACTACACTCTTGTCATCTCTCGCACTACCATCATCAGCAAGAGCCATCACACAAATTGCATTTGTTAGACAGGCTTTGCTATTAATCTAAACTACAGTTTGAAACTATTTATTGTCACAGTTCATCAGCTTTTATTGATCTTTGCGAAATTCTGCTCTGTATATTTTGATGCTAGAGACTTCAAATAATTCTTTGCGACAGGTCGAAAAATAAACCATGGTTTGCCCCTGGGTAACAATTGATCCATGAATATTTGTCAGATCTTTTCAGTATCCAGGACTAGACTAAAGCAGCGCCCCCACCCCCACTACCTGAATAAATGTAATTGCAGTCAACACATGACAGTAAAATAATGATGCCCAACACAGCGTTTCTTGGATATGCTGCAGCTCTGGGCAACACTAAAATGCCAACATGGTTGTTCCTGTGCTGCTAACCCAAAGGTGGTGAGTTGGAAGCCTAGCAACTGAGACCCCTCGGAAAAGAGTCTCATTAGATATGTTGAGAGCTATTGGTGCCTACTGTTTGAATACAGCTGGCATTTATCATGTCTGCTACATCATATTTGACAAGGGTTCCATCATGTTGCCATCCATTTCCTACTCCTGACACACTGCTTCATTGCTCTTTACAAGTAAATGCTGGCATACTGCCATAGCCTTTCTCACTGTAGCCAGACATAGTAGTTTGTATGCAGCGAGAAATAGACTGTAAAGCCAATATAATAAGCAGTAAGCAGAAATCAGTGCATCCCTCATTTAAGTTGATGAGCTCTACTGGATAAAAACACTTTTTCTCTCTCTTGTGTATGCATGAGCAAGCACGCGCATTCACACACACATTCACACACAGACACACACACACACACACACACACACACACACACACACACACACACACACACACACACACACACTCCCACATTCACATACTTTCTTCTTCTCTCTCCCTCTCACATTCTTTATTTCATGACTACCTAAAATATTTTTGAAAGAATTGCATTAAGCTCTAGGTAACTGGTATATGCTAACCTTTTATTCTATGCTAGGTATCTTAACTATAAATAAGTGAAACAATGCATTTGTAAATGAATGTTGTATCAGAGCCTTTATTTTAACATGCTTTATCTCATGCTGGGTAGAGTATATATCTCACAAATTTCAGTCATAAGACATCACCATAGCTCTGGGAAGTGCAGATTTTCTACATTCCTGGTTAGAATACAAGCCTGTGACTCTGAAAAGTTTGAATTTCCTATTCTACCACTTAATGAGATACATCTCTCTTGTCATATCAAATAATGTCATCTACTAAATCTGTCTAATAAGCTTTATAATTCTTCCTTTATCGCTCATTGTCTCTCACTTTCTTAGTCTGAATACCCGTGTATTTCACAAATGGTAAAAGCATTCTCTCTCTCTGTAACTATCCATGTACTTCATAATTGGTAACAGCATTCCTTTAGTTTCAGTTTGTCATTGCTCTGATGAGTACAGTGTAAAGCATTTCCAGGAGCTAGCAATGACTCATGTGGAACAGAGTGAGGTTCTGTTTCATAACATTCAGGATTTGTTCTCAAAGGGCACTAGTAGGGACAGTACTACATATGGCATCTGGATCTGATTCACAACAAAGTTTGGTAATCCTCAATGTTAAACCTGATACTAGTTTGCAAAAGACACTGGTCATGCCAGTCCCACATAACCTGGCAGTGGTTTACAGCATACATTTGTCATGCCAGTCCAACAACATCTGACAGTGGTTTACAGCATTCACTGGTCATGCCAGTCCTACACCATCTGGTACTGGTTTACAGGATAAACTAGTCAAAGCAGCCCCAAAGCATCTGGCACTGGTTTACAGCATACTCTGGTCATGCTTGTCCCTCAGCATCTGCCACTGGTAAATATACACTGGTCATGCCAGTGCAACAACATTTGTTAGTGGCTTACATCATATATTGGTCATGCCTGTTCTATAGCATCTGGTACTCCTTCAAAACATGCACTGGTCACACCAGTCCTGCAGCATCTGGTACTTGTTCACAGTATACACAGGTAAGACCAGTCACACAGCATCTGATACTGGCTCACAGGATACACAGGTCACACCAGTCCCACAGAATATGGTGCTGGTTCACAGCATACAGTGGTCATGCTGGTCCCACAGCATCTGGTATAGAGCACAAGTGCGATTGTAGTTTTCGACAATAATTAAAGACATAGTGGTTACATATTATTCCCCCTGATAATAACATTACTACAGCAGAATCTATCCTCCATGAGGCATCATATACCCTTCCTCAAGAAACAATCATACTGGGTGACTTCAACATAGACTGGTCTTCCATCAACTCACCCATCCCCACTAACCACATTAACCTACATGGCTTTACGCAGTTAATCCTGACCCCCACCAAGATAGATAAATCATCCAAACAAAGAGTCCACACTGGGCTGGATCCTTACAAGTCATCCATCCCTATCTCACTCCACAGGCTCCCTACCAGACATCCTTAGTACCCTACCTCCCCACCTTCCTACTAAGGCACCAAATTAAACCATTTAAAACAACTATCCTCCAACAGATACGATATACAAAGTATTTCAAAGCCCAAGATTTCACATGCACACTAAATCACTGCAGCTGGGGTCCTTTCTCAAACCTCCCCTAGATGAAGCAGTAGATTATTTGAATACTACTTTTCTTGGTATTTTTAACACCCTAGCCCCACCCAGAACAGTAAGAAAAATGTCCAACCATGCCCCTTGGCTCATCAAAAGTACTCGACAACTCCTAAATTAGAGAGACAAGGCATGGGACTCCTGGCATCAAAATAAAACACACACAAATAGGCAGAAATACGTTGAGCTAAGAAATCTAGCCAAAAAAACAAGTTAGATCTGACAAAATAAATCATTACTCTAAAATCCAGTCTAAACACAAAACTAACCCACAAAAATTCTGGGCAGCCATCAATAAAATACTGCATCCAGGAAAAAACAGTACACCAGCCCCAAGCATCAGTACTTCTATAACTAATATTGCCACTCAGTTTAAACAACACTTTACCAATTCCATTCTAAACCTCACTAATGCCATTTCACCAACAACATACCCAAATCTCAATGACCCAACAATAGACAAAAATTGCTTCTCCCTACAACCTGTCCACACCTACACAATTTATAAATACATGACAAAGCTAAAGCCCACAGCCCTAGCAGCTGATCAGCTAACAGCAGAATACCTCAAAATCATGGCTAAAACCATCACAAACCCCATCTTCCTATTAATTAATAGGTCAGTCTCTGAACAACACATCCCAACCCTTTGGAAATTTCACATATTATGATACTTTATAAAGACAGAAATTCAACTGAATTATATAACTATCAACTGATTGCCATTCTACTCCCTCTGTCAAAAATCTTACAGAAATGTATTCACTCCCAGGTTCTAAACTAGCTTCTAAATAACAATCTCCTGGCTAACACACAACATGGTTTTTGCCCCAATCACAGTACCACAACAGCCCTTATTAGCTTTACCAACATTGTAAATCGCCAACAGAACAACAGCAACCTTATGTCCACTATATTTCTAGATCTCTCCAAGGCTTTTGATACAATCTCACATCCCAAACTCCTAATTGGAATCTCTAAACTCAACCTACACAACTCCACAGTATCATGGTTCAAGGACTACCTATCCAACTGTCAGCAAGCTGTAAAATGGCAAAATTCTCTACCCCTCTTCTTCCAGTAACTGTAGGTGTCCCACAAGGATCCATCTTTTGTCCTCTCCTCTTCACCCTATTTACTAATGATCTTCACAAAACCACCCTCCATGCCAAACCGGTCCAATATGCCGATGACTACACCCTAATCTGCCCTGCCCCCTCTCTCCAACTACTGCAAAAGATTACCCAAGAATACTTTACCACCATTGAATCATGGTTAGCTGACTCACAGCTAATGCTCAACCCTAAAAAAACACAACTAGTGTTATTTCATCCCACAAAAGCCATAGACCCTATTCCTCCCTTTAAAATGATCTCCTCTAACAACACTCTCATCTTGCCTGTTTTACAGACCAAACCGCTATGAGTTATCATAGATAACAGTATGAATTGACAAGCACATAGCACAAACAACAACAAAATTACACAAAAAAACTCGGTACCCTATACAGATGTAAAAACTACCTCACCAACAACAGCACAGCCATCATTGCTAGAACCCACCTAATTTCTACATTACTTTATGGTTCTCCCATACTAATGAATCTGAACAAAGGTGACTTAAACAAACTAACCAACTGCTATAACAAAATTGCAAGGTTTGCCACCAACTCAGCCTATAGGACCCATCATTATCTAACCCTCAGACAATTATTGTGGCTGGAATTACCAAACTTACTTATCTATAACTAACTTATATCCATCCACCACATCTTATATCACCCCCCCAAAAAACAGCTCTTCAAGGCCTACTAAACCACTATACAAACAACCGTGTTCTAAGATCCTCCAATAAAACTCCCATTGAACTAACCAATGGTGACTCCCTCTACTATAGCGCTATTGCTAAAATCTAGAATACCCTTCCTCTAGATATCAGTATCTTGGTTAGGAAGCCTAACTTCCAAAATCATCTTTGGTCACACTTACTCATCTCTTGGTACTGTACCTGCACAGACTCAGGATAACCATCTGACAAAGCAAATTCTGCACCTTAGTCCACACTTACTCTCCACTATCATAACTCAGATCTCCCTGGTATAAATGTCCCTCCTCCCACTAATACAGCACCACTTATGTCCTAAACTGAATACAAAACCCACTGTATCATCCTTCTAGTTCAAGCTCATCCCAGAAAGTGCAAATAATTTCCTCTCCCTACTGTATCAATCTCTCTTAGATTAATACATGATTTACACCCTGACTAACAGCTATTTTCTCTCAAAATCTACACTGGCACAGTCCCAAATAATTATGCCTGTACTTTTATCTGTTGTTAATACCCACCTTCTTGGCAAAGTAAACTTTTTGAAAAATACCTTTATCCACTAAATTGTTCTCTTCTCTAAATGTATGTATATTGTGTATATTGTTGTTATCATATTGCTTTATGTCAACTGTCCTACAAACATTATGCATTATCAACAGCTATAGCAACATTTCTGTATTTTCGTATGTACCTTTATTTTTTATGTAATGCTTACAAGTCTACTGTTTGTATCTTTATGGTGCTTTTCTCCCCAGGCCTCCAGTGAAAATGGGCTATTTGCCCAGTTGGACTCTCCCAGTAAACAAATGTAAAATAAATAAATAATGGGCACTGATGGTGCTCATTATTACAGCATCCATCACTAGATTAAAATGGCCATTGGATGTCCAGTCACACAGTCTACAATCCTAGTTCACAAAGCACACAGAAAATGTGTAGTGACATAGCAACCAGCACTGATTCAGACCGGACTCTGCTACTGCTATATATATATATTGTAATTATACTTACAGAATGGGTGACTTGTACATCTCCACTTTGAATGGAGAAGGAATGTTCTCCAACAGGTTGTTAATCTACAGGTAATGCCCACTGAAAAACAAGTCTAATGCTTCGCTAGAACATATTAAGCAGCCATGAAGCTCAGACTGTAAGGAAGGTAATGGTTACTATTATTTTACTCTCATTAAGCAGTGCTTTTTCCTTTTAGTGAGTGTAAGATTTAAAAAAGCAAAATTAAAACAAAAAAAATAGAAACGTGTGTCTTTGTTTTTGTGTGTGTATATGCATGCATGAAAGTGAGAGTAAAATCGATCAAGCTATTATTTTACACTCTCTAAGCAATACTTTGCCTGCAGAGTGTAAAATTTAACAAAACATTAAAAAAAAAGACAGAAAGAAAGAAACGTGTGTGTGTGTGTGTGTGTGTGTGTGTGTGTGTGTGTGTGTGTGTGTGTGTGTGTGTGTGTGTGTGTTTATGTTTCTGTCTGCGTATATGTGCATGAAAGCAGAAGAGTATTTGTGTATGAGAGAGAGAGAGAGGGAGGAAGATTGATTGAGCAATGGAAGCAGTTAAGAAGTATCCATCCCTCTCATCCTCTTAGCTCAACAAATCTGGATAAAGCCAAAAATAAAGGAGGGACAAAGCCTCAAAAATATGAAGAAATTTTAAATGCTGCTCTTATAAAATTAGAAGGTTGCTACAATAACAAGATTTGTGTTAGCATGCATTTTCTTTCTTTTCTTTTTTTTTATTTTTAAGAACATTTTTATTATTTTAATATTTTTACAATATATACAGAGAAAGGAAGAAATTCAACATCCCATAATTTTATACATGGGTAGAAAAACATTGAATCATGAAAGTAGTCTTATACAGTTAACACATTATAAGTCAAGGTATTTCAATAGCAACAATTCATGGCTATCCCAACCACTAAAAGTCTTAGTATGATTTATAGATCGTCCCCGAGATTCATGAAGCTCGGTTCAAGGCCGGCGTTAGGCTTGCACCGACCGTGCGGCATGTAGATGGCACAGTAGCGCCATATGCATATTAATGAAGGTGCGCTGCCACCACAGCCACGTGCATAGGAAACGAGCGCGAGTGCATGGGGCGTGTCGAAGTGCCGCACGGAGGCGTGGAAATGTCGGCTGTTGACGTGCAACCTAAAATGCTTGAATATTGCAAACTGCCTGCAATAGTAATCACACCTGTCAGTGTCTGTGGATACTGAAACATATGCAAAGCATGCAAGGCATTTTTTGCGAACACAAAACTAAGAAGCAAACACAAATGCATGTTAGCGAATATCGAGTCTCCATCCCTCGAACAAATGACATTTAAAACCGTGTGCCCGTATTCTAATGCAGTGTAGATAGTTATACCAAGTGGAAGTGAAACGCACCATGCTAGCAGGCTGCCAATAGCTACGTCTAGACCAATGGTCAGGGTTACCACCTGTCCCACATTGTGAGGGATAGTACACAGCTGGGCAGTTGTGTCCATGCCAAAACCATTATAAATGTAAAATATCCTGTGACCGTATGACATAATTATGTCCCACATCCCATGTAATAGTCACATACAATAGTTATTTCCGTATGTAACATACCACATGCTACAAGAAATAGAATAAGCAAGTAAACGAAACAGAAGGAGCATATAAACTGCTACAACAATAAGCTAACGTGTAGGCATAAAACAAAAGTATTATCCGTAGTACTGACCGTGGGTATGTGTTATCCTGTAGAATCTGATTTGTGTCCGGAATATATCCCATCCTGGCCATATGAAAAGGTGGCAACCCTACCAATGGTCAGATCATTCGGCCAAAATCCGCCCATATGTGGTCCAAGCCGTTCTTGTCAGGATGTGTCAAAGTTGAACGGGTATTACCCGGGTGTACCTACCATGTCATAAAAGATAAGTATTTGCGTGTACCTATGTGCATGATGTACAGCATGCGGAAGGTGAAACATGCCAGGGTAGTCCCCACAACTATACAGGTACCTGACATATGTAGTGTATGCAATGTGTTCCCTTGACCGTGCCATGGGCCATCAACCAAAGAAGGGATGGATGGAGTGTGAGGAATATGTGTGTGGGAGGAGTGGGTAATGGTATAATCCACAAAAGAGAGACTGTGTTGGATGCACAATAGGTGAACTGGAGGTGCATGAGGGAGCAGTGGGTGAATCAGAAAGAAACACAAAGAACAAGCATACACATCCACAATACATACTGTAGAACACAATCACACAAACATATGAATATTAAAATGTGCGATACACATGTACAGAAACGTCACCAGCACATACCCACAGAATGGTCTGGATGGAACTGGGCCATCCAAATGCAACACACCTGGATGCATAATTGAATACCCATCATCCCCTCTACAGCACACAACCCACCCCCATTCCTGAACTTCCACCAAATCCAGCCATACTCGGGCTACTAGCTTGGCGCAGCCATATCTACACATAGTGACCACTACTCATATGTAGTAAGCAGTGTCACCCTAGGCAGTGTCAGGATTGGAGACTATGTATCCCTTGCATGTCAAACCCTAACACATTTTCGTAAATCCAAAACAATGGACGGTAATTGGCTTGTTCGATTTTTGGATATCCCTCATGGGATAAGTATCCTGTGTAACCATCAGACTTGGTATCACGACACGATGTCCAGTCCTGTAGACATCTGGACACAAGTTGTATGTGCAGTAGTGGCTCACGAGACTGTTCAGCTTCTAGACGGTCATGCAGAACCTACTACCCAGGATCAAAATCCTGCCCGTGATGCACGTCTCCCCACATGATTTATCGAGAGAATATATTGTACACAGTCACATAGTGGCACTTGGAAATAGGGTGATTAAGGTGCTGACATAAGCAGGGTACCTCCTGACCCACTGTGTGAGGGACAGTCACTGTTTGGGTAGGTGTGTCCTGACCAAGAATGATACAATGGCAAATGTCCTGTGATTGTAGGAAATAACTATGTACCATATTTCATGTAACAGTTGCCTAAAACAGTTATTTCTGGATGTAAAATACATAAATCGTACAAGAAACAGAATAAGCAACTAAAGTGTTACAGGAATAGGCTCTCATCTAGGAAAATAATGAATGTTGTAAACCCTGTACTGACCGTGGGTATGTGTTGGCCTAAACAATCTGTAGTGTCCAGAATATATCCCATCCTGTACATATAAAAATGTGGCAACCCTACCAATGGTCAGAGCATTCGCACAATAACTGGCCAGCCTCTTAATCACTTACAAAACCAGTGACCTTTGGAGGAAAGGTGTTGAATGACACTTGAATGACTAATGACAATAATTAATAGTAATAGACGCTTTTAACTGCAGAAAATAAGTATTAATACATATGGCTATGAATCTGTCAACGCATTTGAAGTTGATAGTAGTAATATTGTAGAAGTGTCCGTGGTTGTCCCTGATTTGTCATTGCCTTGTCCCTGTCACTGTTGAAAGTAGTCCCTGAGTATTACAGAGGTCCGTACACATATGTAGACCAACCAACTGTCACATTTGTTGACAGTACTATTGCATACCTGTAGTGAAGTCATAAGTGATGTCCAGAATAATATTCATCGTATATATGAATGAATAAAATAGTCACATGTGAAGGGAAACACCAGTGGAAACACCCCCCAGCCTGTATTATGTACTGGAACTACCCCCCACTCTATATTATGTAGTACCAACATAATAATCTGGTCAGAGGTGCCCAAACCCCTGCGTCTGTAAACACAGGTATAATGTTAAAATTGGGACCAACTCTGTCCATGTGCTACATCTGACATTTGAACAGGTACAGGGCAGTTCCCGTCACCAGTCGGACAAGCCTAAACCCGGATCACCACATGTACACCCTGACAATCAAACACATGTATGTGCCAGGACTATAAGCTTTGGAGTTCTGAATATCCTTGGAGTGAGTTAACATGAGCATGGGTCCAGAGCAGTAGGGAATAGGGAATGTCACATGTGTAGTACAGTGGTTTTCCCAGCAGGAGAATGGATACCTGCTGTGTAAGTGAAGCAGTGAGGTGTATGTTAGGGTAGCTATGAACCATGGGTATAAACATAAATGAAGCAGAACACCAATAGTGTAGTGGTTAGAGCATCCGCCTAACGTAAAGGCATTCCCGGTTCAAGTACGACTATAGCACATATCATTTTCTTGTGTAATGAATGCCTCTGTGCTGTAAAGCCAACATTTAAACATGTAAAGGTGAACGTGTGTTTCGTATGGGGCCATTAACCGGATTCCATCAATCAAAGTGGTACTGTCATAATGAATAAGGCACATGTAAGCACAAAGAAGTGGCAGTAAAGATATGTAACTCACAATAAGGATATGCAAGTGCGCCTGCGCAGGTGTAAGCAGCTCCCAGCATAGCAAATGTATGTTGTTTTGTACAGATGTAACTTAAATATATATATATATATATATATATATATATATATATATATATATATATATATACACACACACATATATATATATATATATATATATATATATATATATGTGTGTGTGTGTGTGTGTGTGTGTGTGTGTGTGTGTAGATATATATCCACAGACATAAAATAAAGAACTATATGAAAAAAACCAAAATATATGTATATATATATATATATGTATATATATATATATATATATATATATATATATATATATATATATATATATATATATATATAAAATAGGTTCATAGGTTCATACTAGGCTATCTGCCCTAGGGCATTTATAAGCCTAGTCCAAGTGTGTGTGGCTTTCGCCACCCCTTGGAATGAGAATACTATGCCCATTTTGGGTTTAGTTTACTGTGCCTCTGTCTAGTAGTGACACAGAGATGACCCCCGGGGTAAACCTACAATCTCCCATCCACTCGTCAAGATTTCTCTTGAAGAGAGTCAGTGAGGGGCTCTGCCTAACATGGACTGGGATTCTGTTCCAGAGTATAGGGAGCCTCTGGGTTATGAATCTGTCCCTCCAGCACATCCTATTTATTTCTGTGTTGAGGTTCAAATCTCTCGCTCTCGTGGCTCTGGTGGATTTGGATTTTCTGAGGTGGAGCATGTCCATTAATTCCGGATTGGACATGGCCTTGTACGTCAGGCATAGATCGCCTCTGAGTAGCAGCCGGGCAGCATATGACATATGTTTGAGACCCTTGATCCTCTTGGTGAGGTACTTTTGGGGTCTTTCTAACTGCTGCAGTTGTCAGGTAAGGTACATCCCAAATGGGGCATTGTACTCAATTATGGGCCTGATAAGGGAAGAGTATAGGGGCACAATGACCTCTCTTGATCTAGATGTGAATCCTTTCATGATAAGGTGGGTAATATAGAAGGTCTTCCTAACTACCTTGGCAACGTGAGTGTCATATGAGAGGTTGCTGTCAACTTGGGTCCCTAGGTCCCTGATTACTTCTTCCGTACTTAATGGAGTACCACCTATGTGGTAATTTGTGGGTACTTTGTTTTTCCCAAAGGGTATGACTATACACTTTTTGGCATTCAGTTTAAGGCCATGGCTCTGGCACCAGTTATCCGTTTCTATGAGGCCTTTCTGAAGGATACCTATGTCCGCTGGAGTATCAATTATGGCGCCCAGTTTGCAGTCATCTGCGAACTTTGTTAGCCACAATCCTCCTATGTTTGCTTGCACCTCAGAAAAATAAATGCCGAACAAGAGGGGTCCCAGGACCGAGCCCTGTGGGACACTTCTTGTGACTGGCTTAGAGACATGGCTCCAGCAATTCTGACCTTGTGGGTTCTGTCCTTGAGCCAGTTTGCAACCCATCTTATGACATATGGGTTTACATTTAAGCTGGTGAGCTTGTCTATGATGACCGAGTGGGGTATTGTGTCGAAGGCTTTTGCAAGATCAAGGTAGGCTGTGTGAACTGCCTTACCCTCATCAATGGCCTTAGTGACTGTTTCAAAAAAG
This sequence comes from Protopterus annectens, assembly GCF_019279795.1. Taxonomy (NCBI): domain Eukaryota; kingdom Metazoa; phylum Chordata; order Ceratodontiformes; family Protopteridae; genus Protopterus; species Protopterus annectens. The sequence goes on along the minus strand of NC_056734.1, from coordinate 946,979,349 downwards.
TCGACCAGGTTCAAAAGGCAGGATCTGCCCTTGACAAAGCCGAATTGGGTAGGATCCAGTGTCTGTAGGTCCCCAGTGTCTTTGTTTATGAGTTCCATAATGATCCTCTCCATAGCTTTGCAGACCAGGCTTGTCAAGCTTATGGAGCGGTAATTTCCAGGGTCCGTAGAAGCACCTCCTTTGTGGAGTGGGACCACTGTTGCTGTACACCATTCTTTGGGTACGTATCCTGTAGTAAGGCTAAGGTTAAACAGCAGCCTTATGTGCGGGTTTAGTTCCTCTTGGAGTTCATGTAGCACGCAACCCGGGACACCGTCTGGTCCCATTGATGCTGTGTTTTTAGCTTTGGAGAGGGCGGCTCTAACCTGGGCATCTGAGATGTCAGGGAGGCTACACTCTGCTGGGATAGATATGTCTCCTTTTGGGGGGAGAGAAATTTGCACTGAACCTGTCTGCCAGTATGTTGGCAATGTCTGTGGGTTCAGTGTATTTTTTGTCATTTTGGACTAACTCTGAGCATATTTGGGAGTTTCCACCCAGGTTTCTAACATAACTAAAGAAGGCCTTGTGATTGTCTTTAGTGTCTTTTGCGATTTTTCTCTCGAAGTTGGCCTTGGATGATTTTATGAGTGATCGTAGTTTTTTGCTAGTACTGATCAGAGATGCCTTCCCTTTTGGGGATTTTGCTCTGTCATGTAGTAGCTTCCTCCTCCTGTTGTAAAGCTTGTTTAAGGCTGGGGTCCACCAGACAGGACGCCTGCCTTTGGGGGAATGGGTCTTGGTTTTATTTTGGGATTGCATGATCCATGCATTCTTGAAGGTGTCCGTAGAAAGCGTTTATAAAGGATTCAGCGGTGTGTGCTGTGGTTTTCACTGGCCCAGGGGCCTTGAAGGATACCACTTCAGTCTTAAGAAGTGTGAAGTCAGCTTTTGAGAAATTCTTCACTGTGGCCTTTTGTGCTGGGGATGGGGGCAGGATGTGGATTTCCAGTGAGATTAATTTATGGTCTGATCTCACTAATGAGGGGTATACTTCCGGTATGGAGCATTGTGTCCCCATGTTTGTGATAATCAGGTCTAGTATATTATCTCCTCTTGTGGGAGTGGTGACTATTTGTTCCATCGCATTTGAGTTTATGAATTCTAGGAACCTTTGGGCTAGGGTGTTGGGGCTTGAGTAATGTTCCCAGTCTATGTTTGGGTAGTTGAAGTCTCCCAATATGATGATATTAGGAGAGACATTCATACTCTCCAGTGTCTTCAGGAAGGCTGAGTGGGGTTCCTGAGTTTGAGAGGGTGGTCTGTAGCATGATACAAACTGTAGGGCAGTTTTGCCTATGGTTAGTTGCACCTGGATGGTCTCTGATGCTTCGTGTGTTGCCACTAACCTGGAGGTGTGGGTATCTTTGATGGATATGGATACTCCCCCGCCTTTTGTGGTTCGGTCCAAGTTTTGAGGCCGAAAAACATGCTATGAGGTATAACCTGGTAGTGCTGGGGGGATCTCAGGTGCCTTGAACCAGGTTTCAGTCACTGTACAGACATCGATGTTCTCCATAGTGAGGAGGGCTTCAAGAGCGTCCATCTTGAGGTTTAGACTTATGGCATTGAGCAGCATTGCCCTTAGTTTTTTCCACTTGTGTTTTCTAGGGAGGTGGGTTTGTCTTTTGAGCCTTGCCTAAAAAAGGCACTATGGGGGTGGCAAGAGCCTTGGCCAATATCCGGAAGCCCAGGGGTGACAGGTGCAAGCCGTCCCTTGTGAAGCAGCGTGGCTTGTCAAGCATGTCATCCCAAGCAGACAGACATTGGATCCCCTTAGAATGACACCAGTGATTGAGCCAATTGTTAAAGCTGATCATTTTGTCTTTGTACTGTGGCATCATTCTTGGTGAGGGTAAGATGCTGCTCAGGGTCAGGGTCATACTGGCCTGGGCTACATAATTAGAGAGCTCCTCTATGTCTCTTTTCATGTAGTCCAGGGAGGTACGTCTCAGGTCATTCACACCGGCATGGACAATGACTGAGTCATATTTGTACTTGCTTTGGAGTGACATGAGTGCTTGTGTTATGTGGCGGATTCTAGCGCCGGACAGGCAGCTTACTGTAACCCTTTCCTTGTTCAGTCTGGTGAGCGGGACGTCAGTGTGTCTGACTATGGAGTCACCTATTGCAAGTGTATCAGGCATGTTGTTTGGCCTTAAGGGCTGTGACTGTTTGGCACACTGACTTTGTGAACTATGTGTTGCATGTGCTGTGTTTTGAGGTAGTGGTTGCTTGGATGTCTGCTTTGGAGGCCTCTGTTGTTTTGGTAGATTTTTAATTAGAGCCTCCGAGTATGTTTTTGTGTGTTTATGTGTTTCGTTTGCAGTTGTGATAGGTCTATGTGAGACTGGGTTTGTGGTGAGTGTGGTTACCTTCTCCTCCTGACTGGTTTTGCCAGTACTGAGTCGAGAGAGCTCAGCCTCCAGTTTGGCTATATAGTCGCATCTCTCACGTATATTTGTATTTGTTGGGAGGAGGAGAGGGTTGTCTGAGTACATGAGGCAGTTGTAACATTGCCTCAAGATTCCCAGATTCACCAGCTGAACTGGAGAGGACGCCAGTAATTGACCCTTTGACATGCTAGAATAGTGTAAGGGATTGCTGTGTAACTGAGTCAGAAAGGACCTATAGGGTAATGGGTATTCAAGGGGATTGTAGGTGGATGTAGTGCTTTCTTTTTTGTTTAAGAGTGCTTTACCTGTGTATAAATGCTTTAGGAGCAAGTGCTGGGCATTTTAGATAGAGAATAGACTGTTTAGATTGAAAGTAGAGCAGTTCTAAGGGAGAAACTGAAGAGTAGAATTTGCGGAGCCAGAAATAGTTTAAACTAGATTAACCGGCACTGCCCGATGCTGCGCTATGGGCAACTTCGTGCTAAATCACGCAAAAGCGCGCAAATGCGCGCAAACACGGATTTTTATACAGGGAACTTCAAAAGAGCTAGAAATGGTCCAAAACAACCAATTACTACTAGATCTTGTGCTGAGGTCACTCCTTCATGGACAGATAGGCTGCTCAAGGCTCCCCACTCCCACTGGTGAGCAAAGAAACTTCCTTCTATCCAAGTAAGGTAATGGGCAACACAGGAACTATCCCAAAGACCAGAATACAGCAAAGCCTGTATACTGGACTATTCTAGTTGAGGAAAGGTGGGAAAACAAGGATATATATATATATATATATATATTTTATTGTAAGAAAACTACAGAAAAATGCAGGGAAACAGCAGTGTATCAAATGCACAAGCTAGCACACTTGAGTGGGCAGCCTCAACAGTAAAATTAAACAAACAAAACTTTAACTTAAGTGTAGGTAATAAAAATGCTCAATACAGATAAAATAGCAGTTCAAACTTCGTTTACAGCAAGAAAAGAAGGTCGCACAGGTAGAAACAGCAAAAAATATACTTAAATCTGGAAAGTAGTCACTTTTTCAGTTCTCTGCTGCTAGCACCACTCTGCAGGACCACGAGGAGCTATTGCTGAGTAGTATAGTCGAAAAAAACACTCAGAGGCGGATTTTTATACAGGGAACTTCAAAAGAGCTAGAAATGGTCCAAAACGACCAATTACTACTAGATCTTGTGCTGAGGTCACTCCTTCAGGGACAGAGAGGCTGCTCAAGGCTCCCCACTCCCACTGGTGAGCAAAGAAACTTCCTTCTATCCAAGTAAGGTAATGGGCAACACAGGAACTATCCCAAAGACCAGAATACAGCAAAGCCTGTATACTGGACTAATCTAGTCGAGGAAAGGTGGGAAAACAAGGACATTTGTTTTTTGTTTTTGTTTTTGTTTGTAAGAAAACTACAGAAAAATGCAGGGAAACAGCAGTATATCAAATGCACAGGCTAGCACACTTGAGTGGGCAGCTTCAACAGTAAAATTAAACAAACAAAACTTTAACTTAAGTGCAGGTAATAAAAATGCCCAATACAGATAAAATAGCAGTTTAAACTTTGTTTACAGCAAGAAAAGAAGGTCACACAGGTAGAAAAGGCAAAAAATATACTTAAATCTGGAAAGTAGTCGCTTTTTCAGTTCTCTGCTGCTAGCACCATTCTGCAGGACCACGAGGAGCTGTTGCTGAGTAGTATAGTCCCGAAAGAAGAAAGCATACACAAGGGTTGTGAAGGGAATCTAGAGCAACTAAGGTATTATATAGTGCTTGCAGCGTATGTCAGATAAAGAGTGAGTAGAGCACCGCTATTCCCACCAGAGGCAGGGTTATACCAGTGGCCATAATATCGTTGAACTTCTATGTCTACATTACACACAGATGGAATGTAGCTCATGCTGTGACCACCTACACTTGTAACCCGCAAATGTTCGTAATCCATAACACCGGGAAAGGCACATATGTGCAAATATAAATGGCAGGAGACCCTGTGCATACACAAGGCGGTACAAAATGTGTGTAGGGCCTCTAATGCTCTGGAGAGGGCAATGTGTAAAGGTGTGTCATGGCTGCGATATCAGGTAGATAATGGCTGTTACCTGTGGAAACTCAACACGGGTGGGCTGGAGAAACTATGGCTATGTGATTATGGAAACAGGAGTGCCAGGGTTGGTTGCACCGGTTGCAATGGAGGGGCCCGTGTAGGTCAACTAATACGTAGGTGCAATTCTCAGCTAGAGCATCTCCTGCATGGAGACATGCATGAATGGGCGTACCTTCATTGAAGGTTGTGCGTCAGGGCTGGCAACTCGGCACGTAAAACCTATCTGCCAATCATTAGCGGACCAGAGTTCCACTGTGGCGACCCCTAACCGGGAAAAGCCGAAAGACACAACAACATGCAGACATCAATATGTTGATGTACATTCTCTGTAACACATGCACTCCATTTATTGACATAAATAATATGAATGTGCACAGAAACAAAGTGCGACATCTGTCTGCTATATAATGTGCTATATACCGATTACAAGTTAACCGGAGTGAAGTGTCGGTGTCATAATGACTAAGGCAATAGTATGCTGTTGAAGCAGAGATAAAACCCAATACGCATGTGTAAGTGTGTCCGGGAAATGTATCGGTCAACAGACACACAGATGCATATCTATATAAATATATATATATATCTATATATATATATATATATATATATATATATATATATATATATATATATATATATATATATATATATATATATATATATATATATATATATATATATATATATATCTATATACACATACAACATTTATTGATATATATACATATACACACAAAAAAACATATATATGTCATTGTAGATATACACGTACATAACTAGGTTACTTTACAGCAATTACGGGTAACATATGTTCAGACTGGGCATATGTTATTGGGAGGTCCAATAAACAAAAGTTTACCTCCCACACCGCCCAGCTAGGCTGGTCAGACATACAGACAGGCAATACAGGTAAATACACTGCTGCTTTCCAAACCACCGGCAGGAAAGTACCAGTGGGAGAGATCTGCAAGGTCTTCACTTTAAACATGGAAAACGGGGTCCCTAGCGGGACACCAAAAATTCACTTTACGTGTGAACCCCTGGATATCGATGCGAGCAGGATGTAGCTGTACACGGAACAGTAGTTTGTGCAAGTGTAATAAAGCATGGGTTGACAAAACGTATGACATGTGTCCCGAGACGGGGAGAGTGGGCAGTGTGTAGGGGTGTGTTCATACCCCAGCTGGGCTCACAGTAAGTATCAGTCATGAGTGCTGTAGAGGGGTGTCAGGTAGGTGAATCATGGGTATGCAATAATGGGCCTAAGTGTGCAGGTGTTGGTTGGCAGAAATGTAGTAGGCCTGCCCAGTGGAAGTAATTAATATTCCTATGTTGGCATAGCAGATGCCTATACCTCCCAAACCTGAAGAGCACATCTACTGGATAATCCGTAAACCATTGGGGGAACAGATAGGGACTATATCAGTGCCTTGTACCCGATTATCATGGACGTCCATGATTATGAATCAGAATGTAACACAGTCCTAACTAAACACTTCCAGAACTAGTAATATTAGGTGGACAGGTGGCGGAATACACACAATGACTAATGACAACATGTATGAGTCATAAACAACATGTACCTCAACAAATGTGAATGAATACATATGCCCTGTGACTGTCAATGTGTCAGGTTAATAGAACCAATCATCTAAATGTGTCCCTCAGGGTGTTATGCAGTGTCCCTGATACAGTGTTCATTCTCCCCCATTGGTATGTGAGGTCTGCTAGTGATGGAAAGCGCATATTCCGCCGACCACCTTAGGTAGATGATAGCATAATAGTTTGGGATTACCACCTGTTCGCCTTTGTGAGGGACACTCCACTCTGGGCAGTTGTGTCCTGCAAAATGAATGTTACGGCACATGGCCTGTGATTTCGGGAAAAGAGTTCATATATTGTGTGTAGTGGTGTCATAAAATGATTTTGTTGTATCTGAAACAGCTACATGTTATAGGAAACAGTATTAGCAACTATAATGCTACAAGAATAACCTTAACGTATGCAAACCGGTGAAGTAGTCAGTTTACTACTGGCTGTGGGTATGTGTTGCCTTGCCAAATGTGACAGCTCTACATATAGGTCCTATAGGGCTGCCACCTTTCCAAATGGCCAAAGTGGGACCTGCTCTGTAGAAATGTCAGATGTACCAGGTCAGAACATACCTACAGCCATGCATAGTACAGAAATATACATATTAGCACAAATCAAAGCTTAGTCTAGCAGCAGTCAAGTTGCTTATGCTACTTCACATAACATATCGACGTGTCATGTATACAATAACCATTACATGCAACTATTACAGACACATAGAATATAATAATGTCCTCTAATCAGGACATTTGCTATGGCTAGAGTATTCTCGCATGACACATATGCCTAATGAGGGACTGTCCCATGCAAAGTGGGAAAGGTGTTACTCCTAGAGTCTCACGTCGGCCAATCTAAAAGGTGGAAAACCTACAATAGGTATGCGGTAGCATGACCCGGCAGAGAGATGCATTTCCCAAAAAACATTTACATGTCAGCATTGCAGAGTATCGGTTCCCATGTATCAGCCAGATGGGAGCAGATTGTATGAGGAACACGCATATAATATGATTATGTCACTGGACAGGCCGCCGATTCTGTACAGTTGAACGCCTGCCGTCGCCTAATGGTTAGCCATACCCGATACTGTAATCATGTAGTCCGATGTAATAGGCATCACAAGGGATCACACCCACCCAGCGTGAGTGACAAATGGAAGCACCAATGTCGGTGCACGTGCAAGTGAGTGAGCGAGCGGGTGTAAGCGTGTTTGTCTACCAGTATGCGAGTATTGCACTGTTAAAGAAATGTGGAGTCTAAACAAGTATAAGGAGCTGTAACCAGAGGTCAGCAGTGCTTAACACCATGCAAACCCACGCACAACCGCTCCCACCTGCTGGAATGTGCCTTACCCACTCCGTATCCAAAGGCGTCATTCTGGCCGCAAACAAAGAACCGTCCTTTGCACGTGTTGGTAGCAATACCCTGCGCACACAGCTCATGTGAATTACCAATACACCATGGCATATATACAGACAATAGACAGTACCACACACATACCATACAGCACAGTCATCCAACAGTATAGCAATGTACTGGCAGATATGTCCGGACCACTGGTGTTTGCAGACCTGGCCGTCCTGTGTTTCAGTGTGTGAGCATGCCCAGTATGACTGTTACGCATGTTGTCGACTGACATTACCGTCATACCTTCATGTGTTTGAGCATGCCCAGTATGGTCAACTGGATCGCATGTGTCACATGTCCAGATAGTCAGTACTGTGGTGCCGACACCTGCGTTGTACACTGACAGGTGGCATGCTGTGTCTGCAGGGTAGCTAATGGTCATGTGGCATTGACTGTTGCTACATTTCTGCACAGCGTGGGGGGACATCCAACTGTATCCACAGTCCTACACAGCACCAGGGGTGGCGCACATGACTCTCACATGTGTACGTTGGAAGGGGGCACAGCTGACAGTTGTACACATTTGCTACTACTGTACTGGTATGCCAGGTACTCCATTTCAGTGTGTGGACCTACCTAAATTGCTGGTTGGAGGCATACCAGTGTACGTCAGATCCTAGCTTTAATTACCAGCATAGTGGTTTCAGATGTCCTAGCCTTCACAACCTACATCCAACTGCCTGGCCTGCTGTAGTCTGTGTGTGTGTCTGTGGGGTTGGGGTCATCCATTGGGCATATCCAGAGGCCATTGTATAGCATTTGTCTGTATTGGTCTACACCTGTCCAGCTGTATGAGACTTGTGTGGGCTGTATGGACACACATGATGTTCAGCCCATAACCTGCAGTGGGTTAGGACACCCTGTGTACTACTGGCTACTATTGTGACCCCGGTATGTGCTACAGATGTCATGGTGCCACTATGGATGTGTACTGTCTGCTGCCCTAACAGTCGGCCACCAAATTCCCTTGTATGCTCACATCCATACCATAGCTACAGGTAAATACACATTCTAATACAACTGCCAATTGGTAGGTTGATTGACTTACCTTGGGGTGTTCCAGACCTGAGGATGGTGCTGGAGGGCTGCCTATGTCGGATGCACACAGTGCACTTCCTATACATGGCTGAGCACAGGTAGTGTCATGTTTGGCATCCCTTGTACTGTCTGTGCGAGTCAGAGAGGGTGAAATTCCCTGGGTACCTACTGTGTCAGTGCATATGCCATGTGTTGCCTCTTTGCCAAGGCAGGTCATGCTGTGCAAGCCTCCTTTTTCCTGCTGGGTCCAGCTCAGGTAGTTCCTCCTCCAAGTCACACTGTGCCTGTACAGGCCTTGGCATTGGTGGGGGGCTGTGTGGCCCTGCCCCATGCTGTTCCTGCTGCAACTGTTACCGCAGGATCAGATTGTGTAGCATAGCACATACCATAACAATTTGGGTGCATGTAGCTGGTGAATACTGCAAGGCTCCACTGGATGTGTCCAGACACCAGAACCATGACCTGAGCATCCCAAACACATGCTCAATTATATGTCTTGCCTGTGCATGTGCCTCATTATGGTGTAGTTGTTCAGGTGTGTGTGCATTGCTGATGGGTGTCATCAGCCATGACTCCAGTGGTTACCCAGCATCCCCCACTAGGAGACTGTAGGGGATGTCCATATTGGCAAAGGTGTGGTACAGCTGCGTCAGATGCCATATATCGGAATCATCATAGCTTCCAGGGCAGACAGCACACACATTCAGTTTAATGCCCTGGCCATCGCATACAGCCTAGCTGTTGGAGGGTATGCCCCTGCAGTTAATGTAGGCCCTACCCCGCTCACCAGGTGGTGCTTTGATGCATACGTGCATGCAGGCTATAGCACCCAGTACCCCAGGGTAGTCTGCCATTTGGTGGAAGAGACGCATATTGCTGGTCAACAAATCACGTGTGTTGAGGACATGTACATGCTCACTGGCATGTGGTGACATGGCATCTGTGAACTGGTGCAATACTCTGGATGCAGATGCCTGTGAGATCCCCATGATATCCCCAGTTGTGCTTTGGGAGGTACCTGTGGCTAGTATACCTAGGCCAACACATACCTTGGTATCCACTGGGATGGGTTTCCCTCGGCCTGTTCGATGTGTCATGTGTGGCGGCACAGCTCAACAAGCTGCTGTAGGAGGTCTCTGTCCACCCCATAGTGCTCCACTATCTCCAGCTCATGTAGCCCCTGGTAGGTTACCCTGGGTCTGTAAAGTCTTATGTCACCTCACTAAGGGTTGTTCGGCAGCATTCACATCCTCACCACCCTCAGCCTCCTGCACATGTTGGTCTATGTTGCCTGCTGCAGCCCTTCTCATTTGGTTGGATTGTGTCGAGAAATGTCCCCGCATGTATACACCGGTGGTGTAGAGTGTGGAAGAAACCTGTGTGTATGGTGCTTGCTCACTTTACCGTAGTGTTCTGGGGTGGGCTGGCCATGTAATCTGCTGATTGTGCTGATTATCACCTGTTTGTGCAGCCTGTTCACCTTGACTACTCCACTACTGCTGTTGTCCCTCCCAATTTCACCAGGCAGGTATAGACACACCCCTAGCTTAGGCATGCTAAGGCAGGAGCAATCCCGAGGCACAGGGCTCCAATGTACGTACAGTATGCCTGACCCCCCTCCCATGCTTTCACCTATATTCGAGTCCTGCACCCGGCTATCTATACACATACACTCTTGGGATCTGCATCACACCCTGGGGATAAACGGGATTCACTATTGTCAACCTCATTTGCATAGTATTGTCTTCTAATGCATAGTTATATGACCCATACTGATCCTCCAAATTAATAACCACTGCTTACTGTCACTCAGATCCGCACACAACTGGTTAAAGGTGCCTTACTATCACCGTATTCAATGTCCCTTGTTCTTCCCAGCAACAAAATAACCGGTCTCTACATGACTAGAACCCAGGACCCTGCACACCACAGACAATGTGCTTTACCACTAAGCCATGGCAGATATACATACATCCGAGGTGATCACATACAGATCATCCAGCACAGACATTCAATAGTGCTAATGTCCACATACATATATATATATATATATATATATATATATATATATATATATATATATATATATATATATATATATATATATATATACACACACACACACACACACACACACACACACACACACACACACACACACACACATACATAGATATTGAATTTATATCACAACAGCGGACCACATGACACCAAAGCATTAGACAAGAATGAAAAGGAAACCACATGTGCCACCTGCATTATGTAGTGGTGTTACTATCAAGGCAAGTGTGTTTCATTGCATCACATGGGTCAGACTGTAGTAAGGGTAAGAGTAGGGCTGCTGACATTTACTCACCAGACCTATTGGCAAATGTATGTGTATGTGTTGACAACCCAGTCTCTTGGGCGATTATGACATTTGTGGACACTATATAGGAAAGCAACAAAACACACTCAACACATCCTGGAGCTAGCCACCCACAGATACCAACACATAGGATATGACTGCCAAACACACACACCTGTCATGCCTTGGAATCAAACACCTACCTGTCTATTCTATCACACTACAGCATTATGTAGTTACAGAATGCACTACAAAGATTACTGGATCACAGCACTCCCTGAGGCATACTTCTAGGTGGGTGACATCATCAGCAAAGGCAAAGACGCCGATAGGGATTGTATGGAGAGTGAGCAGTCTAAAAGCATTACTCTGTCCCCAGGCAGCTGGAAACACACACACACACACACACACTTGGCAGGGCTGGGATTAGAACATAGACCTAACTACCTTATCACACTACAGCATTATGCAGTTACAGAACATGCTACCGAGATTACTGGATCACAGCACTCCCAGAGGCATACTTCTAGGTGGGTGACATCATCAGCAAAGGCAAAGATGCCGATAGGGATTGTATGGAGAGTGAGCAGTCTAAAAGCATTACTCTGTCCCCAGGCAGCTGGAAACACACACACACTTGGCAGGGCTGGGATTAGAACATAGACCTAACTACCTTATCACACTACAGCATTACGCAGTTACAGAATGCACTACCGAGATTACTGGATCACAGCACTCCCAGAGGCATACTTCTAGGTGGGTGACATCATCAGCAAAGGCAAAGACACCGATAGGGATTGTATGGAGAGTGAGCAGTCTAAAAGCATTACTCTGTCCCCAGGCAGCTGGAAACACACACACACTTGGCAGGGCTGGGATTAGAACATAGACCTAACTACCTTATCACACTACAGCATTATGCAGTTACAGAATGCGCTACCAAGATTACTGGATCACAGCACTCCCAGAGGCATACTTCTAGGTGGGTGACATCATCAGCAAAGGCAAAGATGCCAATAGGGATTGTATGGAGAGTGAGCAGTCTAAAAGCATTACTCTGTCCCCAGGCAGCTGGAAACACACACACACTTGTCAGGGCTGGGATTAGAACATAGACCTAACTACCTTATCACACTACAGCATTACGCAGTTACAGAATGCTACCGAGATTACTGGATCACAGCACTCCCAGAGGCATACTTCTAGGTGGGTGACATCATCAACAATGGAACAAATGCCGATAGGGATTGTATGGAGTGTGAGCAGTCTAAAAGCATATTACTGTCCCAAGGCAGATGGAGACAAACACATGGCAGTGGTGTGAGCAGGACAACTGCCTATCTACGGAGCACTATTACAACACTACATAGATACGAGACGTGCCACAGACAGTACACCTTTCAAGACAGTCAATATGACCTTCTAGGAATGCAGACATCGACATGGATGCTGGCAGTTATGGTGTACATACCTGTGAACCAGTGTGTTCAATGTAGGAATCCATCCTGAAGTGGGGTATGGCCATCTGTTGCCTGGATGACCACTATCGCTATACAGGATTACAATGGTCATGCCCATACACAGAGGCACATAACCGACACAAGGTGTCACTGGGCATGCTCACACACTTAGTAGCACACGTCCGTTTGGAATGCACTATGTGTCCATCTACACAACGGCATACTGGGCATGCTCACACACTTAGTAGCGAAGGGCTGTCTTGTATGCACACAGATTCTAAACACGGAAGGGCACAGTGTGTCGATAGTCATCATTGTTAGCATGAACGCTGCACTACATATATCTGACACCGGTCTTCTACACAACGTCTGCTGCTGTCCATCACCTTAGCTGTACCAATCTAAACCTGGCACACTAATACCACCCGTGGTGATGTCCTGGCAGGAGTGGCTACTTTGCACATATAGTACCATACATAGATGAAGAACCTGAGACCAGGTAAACACCCTGACACCTACAGGACAACTGCATTGTATGTGTATGCTAAACAGTGCTAGATGTGTAGCGTTCATAATCATAGCTGCCAATCTAGATCCAACAATGGGGAATACTGACATCTGTGCAGTGAGGAACACCTGGCATAAGGCTCAGTTGTGCACAATAGCACTACCACCGTATACCTCAGATACAGACATGTGGGCCATAAGACCGTTACGGACCGCTCCAGGTGTTAGTGTCCCCACGTACATGAAGGCCACTCACATGTACTGACCAGTACACTCTCAAAAGCCATCACAGATGTGTCAGGTGCAGATCACAGTGGTAAATGCCACATTCTAGTATGTAGCCCTCAGACATCACCATGTCCTTGGACCAGCAACACACATCCATACATTAGTACAACACCATGTTACTCATGACCAGTGGACTGTACCTAGCTCTACAGCAACTGTGCAGACTACCCATGTACTGACAGGGTTCCATCATGTGTTATGCAATGCAATGATACCACTGTTCATAACCAGGTCAGCTGTACACATAACAGGGGCCCTGGGTCTTATACAGCTGTAACAGATAACTGTTGCTGTACACCAGAAAACACACTCATGTTTGGATATGACATACATGTAACTGCCATGGATATGTACATGCCCCACACACACACAACACATATGTACATAGCATAGCTTTTGCTGTCCTTCATGCAGACAAGTGGCTACAGCAATTACACGCATGCACATGGAAGGTAGGTCCATGGCTGTTGAATGCTAACAGTACATAAGGTAGCAATGTTGACTGAGTTAACATTCCCTCTGTACTGGTTACCCATGACAACTATCATATCATACAACAGTCCATGTGTCATGTATGTCATCACACATGTCCACCAATTGCAATGCATACAAACATGGCTACATGACAGGAATGTAGGACCTACACACATGTACATGTAGTGGTGTGCATTCAGCTACCATGCATGTGCAGTAGCTGATGTTTGCAGTTCATCTGTGTCTTACTACAACATGCAGTTGCAATGCAGCCCCATCATTGACACCTGTATATGGTGAAATACTGACAGTATGGTAAGATGTACATCAGGTATGGATGGATGTGTGTACATAAAGTGGTGGGCCACCTTTGCAGATGGATGTTTGCTGAAGACAGCTCACAGGTGTGTCACAAGCCATCCTACCATAACATGTGCAAACAGTAAGCTATGTTTCTGTTAATTGAAGGTGAAGACATACAACCTACACAGCGGTCAGGGTGTCACTGACTGTAAATCACTTGACACCTGTAACACTTAAGTCCTCCCATGTGCATATAGCAGCACAATTGCTGAAGGTAGCGTCGGTACACATTGTAATGCGGGCAATACTGCTGCATGTCTGTCAGACGTATCATAAGATAGCAGGTGTTTGATTCACAGTACTGCCATGTGTGTTTGCTTGTGTGACCATATATGCCACGTATGGTGGGGAATACATCCCAATTGTTACACACCCCTGTACACTGTTGTAGAGATCTGTACATACTGCAGTGTAGAAAGCAAGACATAGGCAGGGGTGGTGTGTGTATCACACACATGTTAGCTATCTGTATGTGCATGACATTTGTGGACTCTAGTGTGTGTGTGTGTATGTATGTATGGCTGTCTGGTGCATGGAGTGAGGATGTATGCTACCATAGAGAACAGATAGGGCCCCTAACCCCTCAAGGTGATGCAATCTACTACCCTGTTGATGCCGTCAGTCTTAGGCATTACTGACTACCTGTACATGTTCATTCTCTGTGTCGCATCATGTGGGTGCACAGTACTGTAATGGTGATTACCACATAGGCAGGGGTCCTCACCTCAACACTATCAAGTGTGTGTTATAGTGTCATTGACCCCGTGAGTGTGGGCATGTTACTGTGTGTGTCTGTGTATGTCTGTGTGTGTTCTCATCCTGTAATGTGAAAGTGTATTACTGCTACACAGTGAGGCCTCATGCTATCAACTGGCCTCTACCCTTGACATCAGCTAGACCGCTGTGTAAACCCCCCGCACCATGTAACTGTACCTGTGATGTCACCCGGTATGGATGTCACGTCTCTAGCCACTGTAGCCTAGTACACAGCTCACATGCTCCTGGATCAGTAGATGTGTAGACATCTTTGGAATGTCAGCCTTTCTAACAGTGAGGTTGAGGCTACGTATAGCATGCTGGTATTGCCATACATGCCTGTGAGTACTCCACATTTACACATGGGAAACTGCAAACACTGGTACTTAATGGCACATGCAATTAGACCTTAAGGAGGGAAGCAGGGCATCATTACCAACATGCTGTTACTGTTGTTACCAAGACACATACTGTGAACATAAAACAATGCATTCTAACTGCAAACACTGTTACGTAATGGCACATGCAATTAGACCTTAAGGAGGGAAGCAGGGCATCATTACCAACATGCTGTTACTGTTGTTACCAAGACACATACTGTGAACATAAAACAATGCATTCTAAACCTGTACTACATGGTATGTCTGCTGCATGTCAACAGTACACAACAATTGTAATATACACTTATCTCACTATTCTGTTCACCCTGTGCATCAGACCATATGAGCATGTCCCTGCACCGATGGTGTGGATGACAGGGATGTGGCACAGGCATCATCATATGCACAGGGTGATAATGTTTGCCAGGGGCCTAGGCTGCACCAGTGGATGACATCATGTGTGTGGGTTAGGGCCTGTGATCTAATTGGACATGTGTGGTTGTTATGCATGTGGGTGTTGCGGTGCCCTACAGATGTTTCTGGTGTGTGCGTGTATGTGTGCACACAGTTCTGCCATGTGTCCAGCCTACACAGGGGTATTATTGACAGCTCCAGATTGTACAGACCAGGATTTACAGCTCACTGTGTCCGGCCATGGCCACGTGACCTGTGCCTGCCAGGGGTTGCATGGGCACTACCAGGCAGAGGTACAGATTGGGTACTGTCCGATGACACATGTCCACTGGAACCGTGTCCCCACTGGGACCATCCAGGGCCATGTCCACATGGCCTGCTGTGTCCTGGTGTGGACAGCGCAGCACCAGCTGCACTGCTGCTGCTACCGGCACTATGGGAGCGGGCATGTGAGGTAGCTCATTCACGTAGACCTGCACCAGGTGGTGTAGCTGGCCTACGTCCACGTGGCCTATGCCTCACTCCTACCAGATGTTCCAGCACAGACAGCTCACCTCACGGATTGCCATGCCACAGTCAAGGATTCCAACCATGTCACCCAATCGCCTGTCCAAAATGTCAGCAATCTGCTGTTGAGCATTTGCCAATGCCTGGATGTTGTCATTTAAAGAATGGATAGCAGCCCTCTGAAGCCTCTGCCCTTCTCTGTTCTGCCATTCAGCACATGCCTGTGCCACCATTACAGTCTGAAACATGCGTCTGGTGACACCAGCTGCTGCGCTCTGTCCTGCAGGTGCATGTCAGCCAGAGGTCCTCCTACGAGCAGCACTGGCCACATGCCTGTGTGGCACATCTGCAGTCATTTCACTGACACCATGGTGTGAAGACACACCTTCCGTAGCCACCACATGTTCCTGTTCCAAGCTAACACATGCTAACTGTCCTTCCTCTATGGCCACTGGTGATGGGGTATGTGTTGGCATGAGAACTGTGTGCGGGGAAGAGGGGATATAGGTGGGATGGCAACCAATGGCACAGATTCAGCCCCTGACAACCCTGCCTGTACCTCAAGCATATGTTCATCACTGCTAGAGTCTGTGGGGACACTAACATCAGATGGACCGCAGGAGGGTAACGCACCTACATCACCTGTGAAGGCAAACAAAGACTCTACATTACAATAGAGACACACACACAGACACACACACACACACACACACACACACACACACACACACACACACACACACACACACACACACACACACACACACACACACACACACACACACACACACACACACACACACAGACACACACAGACACACACAGACCATGCATGTGATTTGACAGAAGGCATGCAGCATGCATGTGATACAGCAGACGGCATGCAGCTCAGACATTAATAGTGGTAGTTAGCATACATCCCTGGGTTGCACACAACAGCAAGCATGTGTCATAGCAGAAGCCATGCATTTCACACAATCATGGTAGTAAGCATGCATCCCTGTGATACACCATGTGGACCAGCACAGGTTAACAGTACACATGGCTGATGTGAGGCATATGTCCTTGACATTAACATGTAGTATGACATGTAATCTGCTGATGTGTGCATTGACATGCATACATGTTTGACACAATGGTGTCCTGACACATGTACAGCAGTGTAATGGTGTCACATTGCAGTGTTGTCTGTATGCCCTACAGATAGAATGCACTTTTAGCAGATGTGCATGACCATTGAAGGGTAGTATGAGGCATCTATATTGCTATACAGTGTGAAGTACAGACACAGTGCCATTGCATGGAATCATGAGGCATCTCTATTGCTATACAGTGTGGAATACACACACAGTGCATAGCCATGACTGCGTGCATACACAATACATAAATACTGTGGATTGTGACCCACGTCGCTGAGGTGTATACACACTAAACCATGCTGTGTCATGTGTGACAGGTCACTGGAAGACATACGGATGACACCCCTGCACAACTGCTAACATTTCTTAGCTGCCTGGCAACCATGTCCACACATGGCAGACTTGTCAATACACCATGTCCCACATGACATTTATGTACCACACACACGAGGTGCACAGCTGACAGTGATGTCCAACAGCAGCAAGGGAAATGTATGGTATCTGTGGCCTGATGTGGTGTCTGTGTATGTATGTGGAAGCTGTACAGGTGACTACTGTCATGCTGTGACACAGTCATGATGTTCAACACATCTTATGTGGTCGAATTAAGTGACACCTCCACAAGCTGTGCACAGGCTGTTAGGATGTCCAGTGTTCCACATCTACTATATAACCATTCAACAAAGGCTATAGTTGGACCATGTGTAGACAATGTGCAACAGGGTGTACACACATACACATCACATCTACTGTGTGTTGCTACATGTCTCTGGCCATCCTCCATGGCCATGTGTGAACATGTGTTGGCCAAATGTTTGTGATGGCCATCTATCTCACATGTCTGTGTTGTCCCATATGACATACACCCATAGATGTCAGATACTCCACTGTCCACAGGGTTATGCAGACAAAGGGTTGTATGTTTGGTATGTGGGGTATGTTTTATGGGATAGTGAGACAATGTTGCAGCCGGACCACTACATGTCTGGGACATGTCAGATGGCACATCACAATGTCTGCACTCATTGCAGGGGCATATTCCACAATGGTGAATCCTGTGGGCTGCCCATATCCCAGCTCACTGTGTAGTACTGTTTGCATACCCCATGTGTTGTTCTGATGTATAGTACATATTCCTACATTGAACAACACCTCCACCATTGTATGCACAGCTGTCCACACATCTAGCAATGACAGTTACTGTGGTTTCATGTCGGTGTTTCATTTAGTTTGTATATATTGCACATGGGTAGCCAGTGTGATTGATGAAAGATGCGACCTGTATATCGTGACTGGACCATACATTATGTGTACATGTGTTAACTGGCCACATGGTGAATAGATCTGTGCATTCACATGCCTGATACTGATAACTGTCTCACCTGCAATGGCCTGCTGTCTCTGCGGCATGCCAGAGGTACCTGTATAGGGGTGACACAGCAGTTTGATCATTATCCATGACTGTATGACAGCTACAGGGTGCACTGTGCATGTTAACACATTCACCAGTACAATAGCATATACTATGGAGTATGCACATGTGTGCATACACAGGGTAGCATACTATAGTATGCGGCATGTGTGTAAACATACCTTGCATATGATGTTACATTACATATTGTACAGTGACACATGCAACTAAATGGGATATAATAGTTATATGTGCAGTAGTGACTTACCAGGCAACTCCAGGCTCGGTGGTTGGGAGACACCCACCTCCACGATGGCAGCTAGAGTTTGTGGATGCTGTTCTGATGGGGTCCCCAGGCTGGCCAGTAGCTCCTCGGTAGGTGTGAGTGGGGGCTGGGTTGGTGGCCCACCACCTGTTCTACCTTGTTCCCTGGTGATTGCATTGGCACGCTGTTTCGCATGTCGGATCAGGTCCATGCAGTGTCTGCGCACCTGCTGGTAGGTGCGGTTATGGCCACCCACATCATTAACCCTCCTGCGAAGTTCCTGCCACAGGTCATCACGCTGCTGGGCATGCTGTGGCACATGGCTGAACAATACCTCATAGTTATCCTGGAGGTATGGTATGAGGGCATCATCCTCCAAGCGGCTATATGCTGGCAGTCATGATCGAGGCATTATCTGGAAGACATAATGATGGAGACAGGTCACAGCATCTCAGAGATGCACAGAGATACAGCTGCACATACATGTGTATTACATTTAGTACATATGAACAGTTGTCTTTGCAAATCATCATGACACTGACATGACTGACATGTTTGTGTCACACACATGTAACACCCGATGGGGATTGGATATTATCACCATATATGTGTGTCACCTCATTACATTGCTCATACTCCATGTGAATGCTGTCTTGATGTGGGCATGTCTGTTTGCCTGTACTGGTGTTCTTACCTATCAGCACATGCCTGGATGTGTCCACATTAATGCTGTTGACCTTGATGCTGTGTATATGTCACATATCATCACATACACTGCCTTAACGGACATGAGCAGTGACAATGCAGACATGCGCACGGAAACCTTTACATGCATGTGTTTTGCCATATACATCTACATGGCACTGTACAGCAGTTCAACATCCTGCCACGTATCGCCTGTGTTGCACATGTGATACACATGGGACAATGGCTAGCCGGATGGTATTCGCAGGGATGGTTATCAACTATAGCATGTACGGCCAAGGTCATGTAGTAGTGTGTATGCCCTGGGCCATGTATGGGCATAGGATGTAAGGTTTTCTAGCTGTATCCGACAGCCATGTTCCCACCGACAGGTGAATCAGTGCCACATTACTGATCCAGACAGTTAATGATACATCTACCATGCGGTCATCGCACCATGTATGACAGAGATGACATGTGCAGCTTTGCTGGACAGGGTTGCATGGTATGGCAGGAGTATGTAACATGTATGGCACAGGGATCTGTCCAGCATGTGGCGATCCTTGTACTAGGAAGGTGGCTGTCCATGACGTATGTCTTTCAGATCAGGATATGTACATGTAGCATGTCCAACATCACAGTGTTGCACATGTCTTTATGCAGGGTAGGCAGCATGCTGCATAGTGGAGATGAGGATTGTGAAGGCTGGTGTCGCCCATCCAAGCATGGCCAATACCCTTAAAGGTGATATGTGATCCGATATTGGTCACTTGAGTGCTGAGTATGGCTGTCCAATGATCTCCATGCTCATGGATGGCACCCTGTCATGACTTGGGTTGCCTCTTATGACTACCTAATAGGCCTGGTGATGTCACTAGCTCAGGGAGGTAAACTGCACAGCACCATCCCTTACACACAGTGTCCATAATGTTGACCGCTGCCTAGGTGGTAGTTAATGGGTACAGGGTTATTAACCTAGCGGTGACAATGCAATAAGCAGCTGTCAGATTGTGCACATATGTCACGCACCTCACCCACAAAGCCCATTCTGTATGTTGTCCACAACACTGAGTCAGCTATTGCTCCTAGGTCATGGCCATTCACATACTTACATACGCAGATGCCTCCCATTTGTCTGTGTGGTATGGGCTACAATGAGGGGAGTACAAAACATTAACCCTGTTTTACTGTAGCTGCCACTGGTGTGATATGCACATGTCACTCAGACACCTTTTGTAGTGTTGCTTCTGTCAACAGGCCACTGGTAGAACACTCCTGTGACATACAAAGGTACATCTAGTATACTGAGTGTAGGTGGAACACAGTATGGGTGATGATGTCCTATGACCTGTCACAGGTATGCTATGCAGTGTGAATTCATCCGTA
This sequence comes from Protopterus annectens, assembly GCF_019279795.1. Classification (NCBI taxonomy): domain Eukaryota; kingdom Metazoa; phylum Chordata; order Ceratodontiformes; family Protopteridae; genus Protopterus; species Protopterus annectens. The sequence continues at coordinate 946,958,391 of NC_056734.1, read as the reverse complement.
CTGTCATCTACATCTGTACTGCTAACAACATCTACGTTGATTAAGGTTCATGGACTTTCAGACCATACTCAGCAGGGTAATAGTGCAGTGCCTCCCATTATGAGTGGCGTCTCCACTTTGTGGGTTGTGATAACTGTTGGTGTGCTCCATTCAGTGTTTTCACAGACTGACATGAACCTATGTTTTACATGGAAGTGTATGTGTAGAGCAAACTGTTTTGCCATATGTGTATTATACGACCAGGGATGTGGACAGGTCACATGCAGCCTGAGTGCACCTTGTACCATCATAGTTATGGTTACAGGGGCTCTGTAGTGTTCATGGATATGTGATTGTGTACCTGTTGGGGGCAGTGAGTTTATGTTATCCAACACCCTATCTGTATTGCTTATTCATGCTCAGCACTTGTTCAGAACATGTAAGCACTTCATGAGCTACTAATTACTATAGCACTCAATCCTACTCATTTCCTACAGGTAAACACTGTTTGTCCTTACATTTCCAGCTTGCTTACAGTACAACAGCTGTTGTACACACTTACCTCACATATCTTGTGAGAAATGGTTGAATATACAGGCATGTCCAAGTGTCAATTACCAGTGTTATTGCCTGTCTATATGATGAATATGGGCAACATGAGGCAATATAGCAATTGTCTCATGTACACAGTCAATGCTCACCTCCTAACATATGACACTACAGCCTGTGGGAGATGCACATATGTAGCCATGCTGGAGGTAATGCTCTCTCCAACCCAGACTGAACCTGACAATCATGTGGGGATGTTAAACATTTGCACCACACCCCACTCATCACATAGTCTCACTAGATCTCCACCACCACAGGCCACACATAGTAAGACTACAACATTTGCAGAGCCTCTCCATACTACTCTGTGTAGGCAACAGAGGCAGCCCCCATCACCAAACACAACACCAATTACTTATAGCCCACAGACTCATGTGTGCCCATCAACTACAGCCAATAGGGTGTTATAACATACCCAACACACTAGTCATAGGTGACTCTGTAGGCGGTCACACTGATGTCCCACTCAGCAGGCTACACAAGGCGATAGTCACTTTCATCTGGCTGTCGGGTAACAGGATCCACAACATAACCTATGCACTCAGGTCACTCCTCAACAGGTACAATATGACTGTCATTCTCCATGTTAGTGTGAATGCCCTGAGATGTAACTTCCTGGACTACATGTACAGGGACATGCAATAGCTCTCCGATCTTGTAGCCCAGGCAGGTATCGCCCAAGCCCTGAGAAGCATTCTGCATTCATCCAGACTGATACCACAGTACAACGACTGAATTATTCACTTCAACAGTTGCCTATGCTTCTGGTGTCATTCCAAGGGTATCCAGTATCTGTCTGCTTTGAATGACATGGTCGACAAAACACGATGCTTTGGCACAGATGACCTGCACCTGTCGGCCCTGGGATTATGGATAACATCTAAGGCTCTTGCTGCTCCTATACTGCCTGTTTTAGACACATTTCAAATAACATATTCACCACCAGAACAGGAACAGGCAAGCAAAACCTGAGGGTAATGTTACTCAATGCTTGACATCTTCATCTCAAATGCACTCAGCCGAGGCACTCCTTATAATGGACCACTTTGATATCTCTGCAGTGACTGGGACCTGCTTCTAGGCTCCAGAGAGCACCCCTGCACTGACAGGCTATTACGCAGACCACACCTTTCAGTCATGTAACCAGGACCGAAATACCCACGGCGGAGGTGTGTCCATATTTCACAAGGATGTACACACCTCCAGGCTGGTTGCTTAGCACAATGCATCAGAGGTAATCCAAGTGCAACTAACTGTGGCCAGAACTGCTATACAAATTGTAGCTTGCTACAGATTCCACACCATACCCCACGGTTAACGGCCCTCATTTCTTGGTGTACTGGAAAGTAGGGTTCAAACAGGAACTACTGATGTGAGACTGACACTACCCCACACTTAACTGGGATACCTACTCATGTACCGACACATTAGGCCAACACTTTCTGGGATTCATAACCTCCAATCGGCTGGATCAACCTATACACACCACCACCAAGGCCAACAATATCCTAGACCTGGACATTACCAACATGTGTGACTGGTGTTCCACACCTGGGGTTATCCCCTCGTTGGTCAGTTCCAAACGTATGCTAATCACCCTTGTTATCCACATCCCAGCACCACACCCTTCACGGAAAACACAGTACAATATTTCTACAAAGCCAACTTCAGGCTTCTTATGACAGCAGTAGTAAACGTCATGACACCCGTGCAGATGGACAATATAGTTACAAATGCTGAAACATACACAACTGCACTTCATTAGCACTTACACGACTGCATGGATCATGCTATCCCAAACAGAGCCATGATGGTACCCACCAGATAACGGACGCCACTCTGGGGGTCCACTGCCATGGACATAATGTACAACAGAAGGAGGAGACTGTTGCAAAGTAGAGTACAATCCCATGGGTGGGGTAGCTCCTGGTCAGCCTCAGTAGGAATCTGAGATCCCTTATCACATCCTCCAAAGCTAGCTACGTAAACATTACTGCGACACATTCCAAGGACTACCACAAAGCGTTATGGAGGTATGTCACTACTCTCGATGGCAATACCCACATCTGCTCTGACATACAACGGTTAGGCAGGAACATTACAGAACCGACTGATATTGGCAACATCCTGGCAGATAGGTTCAATGCTAACTTTACACCCCTCTCACACCCTAAAGGGCCCAAATCTATACAGGAACAATGCAGAGTCCCTGCGGTCACAACTACGCAGTTCAAACCTGCACTCTCTAAAGCCTGGAACACAGACTCCATGTGACCATCCAACATCCCAGGCTGCGATTTACACAAACCTCAGAATGACATGGCTCCCCACTTGGGCACCAAATTCACTAATAGCCTTGTATCAGGCATTGTGGCCCCTGAATGGTGCACAGCAACAGTTATCACACTCCACAAAGGTGGCGCCACAATGGACCAGAGGAACTATTGCCCTATACACCTGACTAGACTGTTCTGCAAGGCTATGGAGCACATCATCATGGAAGTCATTCACAGAGACATTGGTGGCCTCCAAACCTTTGATACCACCCAGGTTGGATTTGTTAGGGCCAGACCATGGCTCCTACACCTGGTGGAGTCCTTTGAGACAGTTACCAAGGTAGTAGATGATGGTAAGGAGGTCCACACAGCCTACCTTGTCCTCTCATTGGCTTTCAACACCGTTCCCCATTCTGGTATTGTCAATATACACATCCACCTGCACATCGACCCCTATGTCTCGAGATGTTATGCAAAGTGGCTCACGGACAGGACCCACACAGTGAGGGTAGCATACCATAGTTCCTACTGTACATCAGTTACAATTGGCGTACCCCAGTCCTCGGTCATAGGGCCCCTCATGTTCGGTATATGCTTCCCTGAGGTACAGGCTAGCACAGAAGGACTTTCCCTGAATAGGTTTCCAGATGACTGCAAACTAGGAGCCATGATTGATTCACCAGCTGATACAGACACCCTCCATAAGGGTGTCACTGTGACGGATACCTGGTGTCGATAACATGGCCTCAAGCTGCATGCCACAAGGTGCATAGACATCCCCTTTGGATTACACCAATCACCCACTGACTATCACATAGGTGGTAGTCCCCTACATACATAAGACATTATAAGGGATCTTAGTACACACGTAGATAGCACCCACTCCTTTGATAACCATATTGCCAAGGTGGCATGGATATCCTTCTACGTGGCCACCCTAATCTGTAATGGGTTTGTAGCCAGAACAAAGGCAGCCATTGTACCTCTATACTCCTGACTTATGAAACACGTTCAAGGGTACAACACCCCATTTGGGGTGTACCTTATGGAACAGCAATGGCTTTAAATACCACAACATTAACACACCAACAGGATTACTGACCTCCGAAGGATGACGTATGCAGCACAACTACAGAAACCCCAACTGTACTCATTTGCATACTGCATACTCAGAGGTGACCTCTGCTGAACATACAAGGCCCATGTCCACAACAATATTGATGGATATGCTCCACATAAGCAACATAAGCAAAAGCCACTGAGAGCAACATGCTCTGGGATATGTACCCAAATGCAACGATGAGTAGGACGTGCTGGAGGGATACATTCCTGAACCGGACACTCACCATGCTTTGGAACATGATTCCTATGTACATCAGGCAGGGACCCTCACTAGCACTCTTCATGAGATACCTCGATGGGTGGATGGGAGACAGACATGTATGCCAGGGATCACTGCAGTGGCTGTACTGTACACAGGTGCAGGAAACAAATGGCTCTGCTGTTCACAGGCACAGGACACTAACCTAGGGAGGTGCCGCCAGTGAAAACACTGTAGTTGGGCTTACAAATGGACTTGGCCAGACAGCATAGTACCTAACTATGAACCTATGAAGCTATTACATGTCCTTTGTGCATGGATAATTGAGTAGCTCTTCCATTTCAATTAGCTATCATGCTGTTACACTGTCTGGTGACTACAAGCCATATGTATCCTGTTATTGTGTATTGTACATGCCAATAGACATACCTTATGTTTGCATAATATAACAGTAATGCTATGTAAAATATTTGACATATCTACCTACAATACTGTACATTTTACATTTTTGAACAATATCCCATAATGCAAAGCATAATTGCACAGCAGGACCACATTAGGCATGTTATTCTCGTTATAAGCCCATACATATGCCTAATGTTACAGTATATCAACATATACTATCCCCTGTTATGGCACATACTTGTTGGACAAACCCTACCACTGACAGCGGCTGGAGTGGAATTGTTATGTTTAAAGCCCTTATGTAGCATCCCTTGTGGTGTATGAGGTGTTTACCTTGTGGCCCACAGCAGTACACACAATTTCTACAAGCGTTACTATGCTCAACAAGACATCACTACATAATACCTTTTCCCACTGTATGCATTGCATACACTTTCATTAATACAGAACAGGCACTACATACACTAACATACTGAGTGTTCTACATACCTTCTTAGTGGTCCGAGTTTACGAAAATATCTGTGTTACTCCTTTCCTGTTTAAACGGTTCTATGGTATGAGCATACGGTTTGAATGTATGGCAAGCCATCATTTTATATGTAGATACCTGTAACATGTGGTATCCTGCCACCAATTGGTGTTCTGGAGTAAATTATTACATGCACATCAGCTGTGCAGCTACTCCATTAGCCAATTACATGGCAACAGTGGGGTATAATTGAATACTCCACTTGGGCATTGTCCTTTTGCCCTACCTTCGAGGAAGACGGCCTGGATGTGTTTTATTGTGATGAATTGCAACTGCTATATGGAGAGACACAGATATTTTGAATTCATGTCCCCCGTGGATTGTGTGTGATGGCTAGAGTATGTAGTTCTACATGTGAGTGTAGCTGTTATCTCAACCATCTGATACAAGACTATTGCAAACAAAACCTGTAACATCGGCGTCTGTTCCATTGTACAACAGCAACGATTTCACATGGCGCCATTACAAGTGTGTCTCTCACAAGGTATGTTAACACTTCTGCAGATGTCATTGAGTGAGTGGATGTTTGTGATGTTATTACAGTCTGTATTGCAATTGTTTTGGGTGTGGGGGAGATGTAGGTGGGTGTACATAGCAGATAAAGGTTTGTGGGGACTGCATTTATACATATTCCATATGTGTGTGGGGGCTCCTTCCCTAATTGAAGACCTATCATTTAGTAGACTAATACTATGGTTATTGCAGGCTTATTCATTAAGCCATTGTTAATTGGTTCCTATATAGCATGCAGGTGATGTTGATCCTTCAATCCCTCCAGAAATACATCGATATGTAATGAAATGTTGCTACATGAAAGCTGTCTCGTGTATTTCTGTCACAGATATTTGCACTCATTGCAGTTGTGTTGGTGACTGAACCTCTTTGGCTTGGGTTGCCACCTTTTCAAATGGCCATAGTGGGACATTTGCAGGACACACATCGGGGTTTAGAGGCCGACACATACCCATGGTCAGTACAAAGGATAGAACTTACTTTTGTCCTAAATAAAACCTTATTCTTGTAGCACTTTAGTTGCTTATTATGTTTCTTGTAACATTTACATATTTTAGATACAGGAATAACTATTTAATGCAACTATTACATAATATATGGGACATAATTATGTCCTACAATCTCAGGACATTTGCCCTTTTTAATATTTTTTGTCAGGACACAACTGCCCAAAGAGGGACTGTCCCTCTCAAAGTGGGACAGGTGGTAACCGTATGCCTAAGGCCGGCTATGACCACACCTACTGTAATAATCTACCTCTGAGTTAGCACGAACAGACACACAATGCAAACACACACACACACACACACACACACACACACACACACACACACACACACACACACACACACACATTACAGTCCCACGGAAACACACACCGCACTCTCAACACACACTTACACACACTACAGCAATCAGAAACACACTTAAACACAGTACCTACCTGGACCGCAGCACCAGCAGCAATAACTAAATGTCCCTTAACATCGTGATAATATTACTCGCGGTTCTAGTGTTCCGGTACTGTGGTCTTTCGGTCTTTAAGCCTCGTGATTACGCGTGTCGGTATGTAAAGCATTTGGTAGTTGGCAGTATCCTATTTATTTGTACCTCCATGGTTGTGTACATGTCGTTAACCTATCTATATATTTGCAGATATATGTATATCCGTATATATCGACATACATCTCTCTATCACCCTTTCTATCCCTATTTTATATATATATATATATATATATATATATATATATATATATATATATATATATATATATATATATAGAGAGAGAGAGAGAGAGTGAACACACCTTTCGTTGGGTACATGGCGGTGTATACTGTTTCCTGAACTCCACCCTTTTGTGTTTTAACCTGTCACAATACACACCTGCCATTGGTACATCTCGGGTAGCTTAGTGGTAGGTGATTGTGTACATGGTTGCGTGTTCTACTCCTGGCAGTGGTCGTTTTACCTCTCAGAGCAGGCACTATTAGTACAAGGGTGAATAATGCTGGTTTCACCTGTTCTGGACATCTTTGACCGTGATCTGCATGAAATTCAGCAAAGCTTAGACCTGTTTTGCGCATATCCATGTAGTCATGTTTAAACGACGCTTACCGTCACTTGCCGCCACATAAACCCGCTAACATGTGCTTAAACATGCTCTAATGACCTGCATCCAACATCCATTATTCGTGCCATCGGGATTACGTAACGGACCTTGCAGGACGTGGAACCGGGAACATGCACGACACAGTCAGTGGCTTTACCACTTGGTCATCTGGGATTTGTACAAGTGTTATGGTGTTTTGTATGTGGACTGTACTATGGCTGTTCCTCCATACTGCAATCAAATGTGTAACTCAGTTAGTTTACATATGGATGATACCTATTAATGGTATGTCCAAGTGATGTTTAATGGATGTGCTCCAGCATTGGGAATCTATGTCACAGTGAGCCACACACTGTAATGTGCTACACCTTGACACAACCATAACTGGAGAATGCTGGGGTGACAGATACCTGTCATGGGTACTCCCCATGCTTTGGCACTACATCCCTGATTACATTATATGGAGCCCCTCATTAACACACCAGGGAATCCATGCAGAGTAGGTGGGGAACAGTGGTTACACACATGGATCCCGCAATTGGCTCTGCTCCACAGAGGGACAGTTAGTTAATCGATGGGGTGGCGACAGCAGACACATTTTGCCTAGGCTGATGAATGGCCTCTGACAATCGGGCATGTACCTACCGATGTACCTAGGAACCTATACATACAGTATCAACATATGCTGTTAGCTTTGTTTACTGTTCAGGTGTTGACTTTCCTTGTTCCAATAGCTGTTGTGTGTGCAATAGTTGAGGGCTGCCTATGTAGGATTCACACAGTAGGCCACCTATACATTACAATTTACAGGTGGTCGTGTGTGTGCCATCCATTTTACTGTGTGTGCAGGTGGAGAAGTGTGTCAGTCTGTAGGGGCCTACACTGTCAGTGTATGTGCTATACGTTCCCTCTTTGCCAAGGTGTGGGCATATTGGGCATGCCTCCATCTGCCTACTGGGGCTGGCACAGGGTGTTCGTGGTCTGAATCCCTCTGTGCCTGTGATGGCCTTGGCAATTGCGGTGGGCTGTGAGGGCCTTCACCATTATGTCCCTGCTGCAGCTGTTTCCGCAGGATCATATTATGTAGCATGGCACATACTATAAAGATGTGGGCACACGTGCCTGGAGAGTACTGCAAGGCTCCACCAGATATGTCCAAGCAATGGAACCGTGATTTCAGCATCCCAAACACATGCTCTATGATGATTCTGGTTTGTGCGTGTGCCTCATTATGGCATTCTTGCATGGGTGTGTGTGCATTTCTGATGGGAGTCATCATCCACGGCTCCAGTGCATAGCCAGCATCCCCCACAAGGTGGCCATATGGGATGTCCCCCCTGACAAATACCTGATACAGCTGTGAGGCATGCCAGATGTGGGAGTCATGGTAGCTTCCAGGGCTGCCAGCACACACATCCGTGATAATGCCCTGGGCATTGCACATGACCTGGCAGTTGATGGAGTGGTATCCCTTGCGGTTTATGTAGCACCTACCATGCTCACCAGGTGGTGACTTGATATGTATGTGCGTGCAGTCTATTGCACCCAGTACCTCTGGGTAGTGTGCCACATGGTGGAAGAGACGCATATTGCTGGCCAACTCCTCCTGAGTTCGGGGGAAGTATATATGCTCATTGGCATGTGGTAACATGGCATCCAGGAACTGGTGGAGTACCCTGGATGCTGATGCCTGTGAGATCCCCATGATATCTCCAGTTGGCCTTTGAAAGGTACCTGTGGCTAGTATTCTCAAGCTTACACATACCTTCGTGTCCACTGGGATGGGTTCCCTCTGTTGTTTCTGGATCTCAGGCGTGGCTGGCACAGCTCAACTATTTGCTGTATGATGTCCCTGTCCACCCTGTAATGCTCTACTATCTCCAGATCATGTAGCCCCTGGTAGGTTACCCTTGGTCTGAACACTCTTCTCCTCCTCCGGGGCCTGAGGTGGTTGTCAGCATCATCCTCCACAACACCTTCAGTCTCCAACACATGGTGATGAATCACAGCTATGGCAGCTCCCAACAAGTACATTGTAAAAGTTCCCCATCTGTTTACACCGATGGTGCAGTGTTTGGGAATACACAAGTGTGTGTGAGGTGCCTTCACACTTTATACTATTGTGCTTTGAACACTGATGATGTCATAGGGTGTGTATGTACAATCGGAGCTGCAGGGTATCTTATGTGTTTTACCACAGGTACTGCTATTGTGGTGCCTTTGGTGTTGAATTACATTTAGCTGCCATGGATTACCTCTTGCCCTTGCCTTAACTTTTCTTAACGATTCCCCTCCCATTGTCTGGCATGCATCCAGCAGCCTGCTTTCTTGTTTTGTACTTTCCCAAACCAGGATTGTTTTGTAAAATGTGTTCTATAGCCGATCTACTGCAGGTTTGCTTTGCTCTGTGGTTACAGTTCTCTTTTCTTTGCAATCCGACACCTCCCCTATCCTGTTCTGCAGGTTGCTGCTAGCAGCCTTGTTAGCTGCCGTCAATGGCCCACTGTGAGTTAATAGGTGTTAATTGCTCAGTTGTACTCCAATTACCCTACTGCGGCATTTCCTTATTGTCTTCCCCTAAACTTCCTGTTTGAGCTGTGGTGCGTGGCGCGTGCGTCCGCTTACCGGGTTTTGGGCACGTTTTCATCCATGTACACATGCGCTTTCGGGCACCATGTGTGCTCTCAGCTAAGCAAAGCTATACCTACATCCACACCCCTATCCTGCGGCTTTGCTTAGCAATGGGCAGCCTGGATTTGCATTGCTCCAATGTGCTTACAGCTACGGTGGCACACCCCACTGCTGATGTCATGTATACCTCCAGACCACTCCTCGGTGTTGTAGTGCTGCATCATATGGTACATCCTTAGGCCGGCGGGATGTTTGCGATTCACTATTACTTGCCTCATTTGCATGGCATTGACTACTAATTCATAGTTACCATGCCGAACACTGTCACAGACCCTTAGCAACCCTTGCAGCTTGGTTGTGGTGTAGCATGCATACCATTGACTATTATGGTGAAATCATGATTTGTGTTACATTGCAATTTTATGACATTTGTATATATTTTCCTTGTGTTCCCATTTGCGCACACATGCCCTGCGGTTGTACTTTGCGTTACTGTGGCCATGACATTAAATGTTATTTTTTATGTGTTGTGCATCTTTTCTTATGCCATTGGCTGTATATTTAGCCATTGGCATATGTTAACTTTGTAATACATGAGTCTGGTCCACTTTCATGGCTCCGATGTTCTGTTTGGCAAAATGTAAACCTTTTTTTTGGTTTACATATCTGTAGGCTTATGCTACGCCTACACCATTTCATGAATCGCTATGTACCTTCATTTGCATGCTGCAGTACTGCACATGGGGTGATTAGCATACCTGAGCCGAGAGCTGCGCAGATCTGGCGTACACTGGTAGTGCATGTGAAATTGGATCATACCTGAATCGCTCAGCGGCCATATTTGGTGTTATACCGCCTATGCTACGCCTGTGCCTGGCGCAAGCTTCATGAATCCCGGGGCTTATTCTGATCACTTTTTTTACATAGTATTCCTGTTAAATTTAAAAATTCTTTAAATGTAGGAACAGAGTTCAATTTCTAATTTCTTGTAATACCTTTTCAAGCTACTGCCAGTAAACTAAAGATGATTTTTTTTTTGTTGTTGTTGATTGGCTTTTACAGATAAAGAAAGTGCAATATTTATTAGTATTATTGATCTAGTTAAAGGACAATTATTAGACCATAACCACTTAAAAACATACTTATCTCTTCCCAATATACATTCATTTTTTTTTACAATCCATAAACGTGTGTCCAAGCTTCTTTGCAGGTCAATTTTCCTTCAATGATAGCATTCATATATTCATATAATGGGGAATAGTGTTGTGTTCCTCTTCACTCATGTAATGTACAATTTGATAAAATATATTACTGATGGATAATGTTAATTGGTTAACAGTTGCATCCAACTTATAGTCATTCATTAAATATTCTGGCAACTTAGCTTTTCCTTTTCAAAGCAATCAAAAAATAATACTATTTCCTTCTTTTTAATAAGTTCTTTTTAACATTGCTTTGATTTTCCTTAAATCTAGAGGTGTGTGTAATGGGAAAGCACAAACATTTCCTTTTTAATATTAGCAGAGTTTTAAAACATATTTCTTAACCTTTTTAAGAATTGTTTTCATAAATGTAGAGTCTAAAAATTGAAATGAATGTTCTTCTAAGGTACATTTTACTAATCAGATGAAAGGATTGCTAGATATTTCAAATTTATCATATTTAATAAATTTATAAAAATTTTATATAATCTTCTCCTATTAGTGTAGGCTGAGTCTTTCCAGAGTATAGTAAGAGTTAAATATTTTTCCAGGTATTGAAGCTATATATTTATATTAATTATAGGTGATCTAATCATTTTAATAAGTACTAACCTATCCTCAAAAGTGAAAAAAAGTAATCATTTGTTTAATAAGTAGCATCTTTTCAGTTATTATTAATAATCATACACATATCTTGATAGATTTTTATTCCTAAATATTTTAGTTATTTTCCTTCCCAATTATATTTATATTTATCTTTAAACTTACTATCTCATAATTGATTTAACACTAAAGTTATAGTTTTATTATTATTAAATTAGTTAGTAAAATATCATCAGCAAAAAGAGGTATTTTACATTGACAATCTTTGTTAATCGAGAATCCATCAATTTTTTCATTGTTTCTTATACTTTGCCTAAAGGTTCGATAACTGATGCAAATAGTAGATGGGCAAGGGACACCCTTCCTTTGTGCCTTTGTTTAAAGTGCATCCTTGAGAAATGTAAGATCTAATTTTAACATATTATTTGGGGTCTCTATACATTTTTTTAAATATTCCAATAAATTGCTCTGGAAATGCTAATGCTTATAAAGTTTTAAACAATCTACCGAGTCAACGTTCCTTCATTGTCTAAGATAATTAGTGCAAAGTTCTTGCTTATGCCTTTTTCTAAGTCTAAGGTAGTTACTACCCCTTTTTATACTATCCTGTGTTAATCTTTTGACTATAAATCATGGTTGATCTTTATTAATTAATTTATCTACTATATCTCAATCTTGTAACAAAGATAGATGTAAATATCTTATAGTCTAAATTTAATAATGAAATAGGTCTATATAAAGAAACTAATGTATTATTCTTTTCTTCTTTAAGTATAGGTGAGATTGCAGAAATGTTCCACGAGGGAGGAATTATTTTTTCAGTCTGAATTATCCTGAAAATGTCACTCAGTAATTCTAAAGTATTTAACAGAAGCAGACTATATAATTCCACACTTAAACCATATAACCCTGAAGCCTTAACATTTCTCAATTTTTTTAAGCCTCATCAGACAGGACTCCCCTGTGGACTATGATGTTTGCAGATGACATTGTGATCTATAGTGAGAGTAGGGTAACTGTGGAGGAGATCCTGGAGAGATGGAGATATGCTCTAGAGAGAAGAGGAATGAAGGTCAGCAAGACTAAGACAGAATATATGTGTGTGAGTGAGAGGGAGGACAGAGGAATAGTGAGGATGCCAGGTGTAGATGTGTTGAAGGGGGATGAGTTTAAATACTTGGGATCAATAGTTCAGAGTAATGGTGAGTGTGGAAGAGAGGTGAAGAAGAGAGTACAGGCAGGATGGAGTGGGCGGTAAAGAGTGTCAGGAGTGATTTGTGACAGACGAGTACCAGTAAGAGTGAAAGGGAAGGTCTACAAAAGGGTAGTGAGACCAGCTATGGGTTGGAGACAGTGGCATTAACAAAAAGGCAGGAGTTAGAGCTGGATGTGGCAGAGTTAAAGATGTTAAGATTTGCACTGGGTGTGAGGAGGGTGGACAGAATTAGGAATAAGTATATTAGAGGGTCAGCCCAGGTTGGAAGGTTTGGAGACAAAGCCAGAGAGGCAAAATTACGTTGATTTGGACATGTGCTGAGGAGGGATGTTGAGTATATTGGGAAAAAGATGCTAAGCATGAAGCTACTAGGTAACAGGAAAAGAGGAAGGTCTAAGATAAGGTTTATAGATGTGGTGAGAGAGGACATGCAGGTGCTTGGTGTGACACAGCAAGATGCAGAGGGCAGGAAGAAATGGAAACAGATGATCCGCTGTGGTGACCCCTAACAGGAACAGCCGAAAAAAGATGATGATTAACTTTTATTAGGGTACTAAGCTTATTCAGCAGAGATATGTGTTAGTTAAGTTTATTAGTTACATTTTTCTTTAAATATTTATCAATTTTTTAATAGTTAGGATTATTATTTTTATCTTGGTTAAGATCCTCATAGAATTCTTTTAAAAATATTAACCATTTCCTCTATGTCTGAAGTAAGATTATTAATGTGAGGATTTTAGCTATTATTGATTTATGCCTTTTTTGTTTAACATATTACTTCTATTAGCTAATCTATAGAGTTTTTTTGAAGACATCAAACAGTTTTTAATGATTCAGTATTATCTAACTTCTTTGTTGCTCATACCGTAATTTGTGTGTTTGTCTTGTATTTATATCAACTCCTAATCGAACGTTTTCATTTTTATTACTAACCCACCTTCCTTGTATTGCTAATAATTCTTTATCCCACTCTTTCATTTTATTACTAGCCCATCTTCCCATTCTATCTTTAATATCTTTAATATGCATTGTCAAGGAGTCATATAGTAAAACTTTACTAACCTGAACGTTATTCAAAGATAAAAAAAATCTCAATTTGTTCCTTAAGGTAACTCTTAAATTATTTTAATTTCATCATTTTTACTGTAATTCTGTAAATAATCTGAAATTTCCTGATATCCGTTAATATAGTAATACATAGTATATTAGGGTCAGATTAAGGACAAGAAATAGTATTAAAATAGTTCAGTTTATTAAGTAAATCCATAGAAGCATAAATACTACCAACCCTAGTTTGCATCCCATGTACATAAGAATAATGAGTGAAGAACAATGACTTATCTTCTGCCTTTACTATTTAATCAGCTAAATTATTATTACTAATCCATCTGTTTAGTGCTTTAGCTGATGCCAGTATTTTAGCTTTCTTCTGTACACTTGTATCTTCTATACTATATACGCAGATAAAATTCCCTGCTAAAATTAAACTACTCATCCGATGACTTTATAGCAAGTTTAAGTGACCTTTATCCACTCTTGTACATATGATCTAGTAGCTAATGTATAGATTTTGCTATTATATTTAATTAATACAAATGTGAACATTCCTTTGGGATCGTTCTTGGATTCCATTATCTTAGGCATTACAGTAGATTTCCTCCAAAGTATAATAGCTCTTCTCCTCTTTTTGTTGAAGGAAGCAGTTGATAACATTTCATAACCTGAGTTATTAAAATATTGTATATATTTATCTATCAAGTGAGTCTGTAGCAAGAATATAATGTTTTCTCTATTTAATTTTGGATATCTCAATGATTTCCTTTTGTTGCCATTATATTATCTATTTACATTAATAGATAAAAGATTAAAACTATCCATGGTATGTATTTAAAAAGATGTCTTTAAAAATATGACACATTTATCCACCGTATTAATTTAATTGTATATAAGACTCTAATGCATTCCTCCAATACTATATTAACATTTTACATTTTTTAAATTCTTCCTTTCTAAAAATTAAACTATTAAAACTTATAAATAAAAACAAAGACAAGTCTAAAACTGTAACCTATAACTGTATATATTGTTAATAAAACACAACCTACAATGGATACCAAAGTTCCGAGTTTGCCTGTTGAATAAAAAAAACTACTATATTATTTCTCTACCTACAAATAGCTAAAAATTCATAAAAAAACTAGCCAAAAGCTATTGGGACTTGCAAATAATTAATATAATGTTATATATAAGTCAATAATAATAATAATAATAAGAGACTATTAATTTACTTATATATTTTGCCATTTAAAATTATTCCCCATTACTACATAAAAGTATAATAATCATCTTCTATTAATCATATATATTAAATAACCTAACAATTAGTGTACTATACACCTATTTATGTAATAGTAGTATAAATTAGCCATTAAATATTCATAAAGTATTAAATAAGTCAACATTATTATAACTAAATCTCTAAATTAATAAGTAGAATGTAGTGGGACCTGAAGAAATTAAAATATCTATAAAGTTACAGGTACCAGGTAATCTTAACATACTAAAATATAAGTAAGTAAATGTCACACTCACATCCAACATAAACCAAACAATAGGGTTGGACCCTGAAAATGAATGCTTGAAAAAGCTGAATTGACTTGGCAAATATGTCTTAATGCTAGTTATTGGTCGGGACTAAATGAGTGCTTATCAATAAAAAGTGTGTTGAAACTCAAAGCTCTCAAGAGATAATAAAATATTACTATCTTATGATATTTAAAGGTAGAAGTTTTTATTATTGTTTTTATGCTGCATTTATTTAGGTTTTGTTTTAGATCTTTATGGGGGGTGTATTGTAACTTGGACCCCTATTGGTTGATCTATGTTGGATTTCTGTGTGATGTTGGTTATTTTAATATGTATTTAAAGGAAGTAAGTGAATGTTTTTATTCTATCTGATGAAGTTCCTTATAATTGTGTGATGGAACGAAAGTGCTTAAACTTGCCCCAGGATTCACTAATCCTCCGTGTAAGACTAGATTAGACTTACATGGAAGAGCCAGTGTAAGAGTAAGATGGCAGCGTGCCATGCATATTAATGAGGGTGAGTTGCCTCAGCTCTAAGGCTAACATGGAGCATGCACGAGTGAAGGGGGCGTGTCGGACTGCCGAGCAATCCAAAAATCCACACCCCTGCAAGTCTGACACTCGGGAAATGTCTACTTACATGAGCGAGTCCACTCAAATGGGTACATACCCAACACTACACTCCCCCACATTCTAAACCCCTGTACAATTAAAAATGTAAAACTTTTTTTTATTATTATTTCTGATATAGCTGCCCATATTTGCACATGTTTGCACGGGTTTGCCCATTGCTTAGCTACAGTTAGCAGTTTAGACATTGAAGAGGATAATAAGAAACTTATATGCAAATTAAGCAAAATAGTGATAGCATAGTGGTAGAGCCTTCGCACAAAGAGGAGGCATTCCCGGTAAGTCCCACCACTCCCCCTTCTATTTTCTGTTGGAAATCTGTATATAAAAATAATTCCTGACATTTATTATTTAAATTTTTGTAAAAAGCATTGAAATGGCCTATGTAGTAGTGAACAAATTATATATATATATATATATATATATATATATATATATATATATATATATGAAGGTGAAATGGTTATGCATACTGATGGATACATGAGTAACATATCTTAAGCAATGTGAAGCACTGCTAAGCAACATTTACCAGTATTAAGCATATTTAAATGTAATTGCTCGTAGCTGAGCACTGCATTAACTAGCGCAATAGCTCTGCGCGGAGCTGTGCATCGTGCAAATGAGTGCAAACAGAACATGTTTGTGTGTAGCTGCACACCGTGCTAACCAGTGCAACATCGGGCAACGTCAAGCAATGTAGAGTACCATAGAGCAACGTCGGGCAAAGTTGAGCAAAGTCGGCTAAACACAGCCACACCTCCTAGCCGGTCTGGCCAGTAGTGAAATAGAAAGTAATGACAAGGCTCAAACCTGGGATACTGTGTACCATAAACACAGTACTGAACCACTAAGCCATGACAGCATTTCACAACCATGCACTTTCAACACACACATACATATCAATGGAAGTTTACCCATTGCTAAGCAGGTGTGCCTTCAGCTGAGTTTTTTCAAAACTGACCAATCACAAATAAGTGCGGGAAATGAGGCATATTTAAGCTCCATAGGCAAGAATACTTGCCATAGCTGGTTGTAGCTCCCATCTGCAGGCAGCATGGCCGGTGCTGGAGAGGTCTCTCGATTTCGAGTGCAACATTGGGGCATTGAGGAGTCAAAAGTAATGGTTTGGCTCCTTGTCCATAATCATGAGGATAGACTCCTGCGGGGCCAGTACCAGGGCACCCAATACAAAGCGGAAGCCTGGAATCATCTAGCTCATGAACTCACCAGTGCCACAGGTGTCCCTCAGACTGCTGAGCAGGTCAGACACCACAACACAGACCTGAAGAGATGCAAGGAGGATCAACTGGACCAGTGGATCCAGGAGGCCGGTGGGATGGAAAATGCCCCACTACTAAGTAGCCATGGAATTAAGTATGTAAGAATTGCTATTCTAGTCTACACTATGGATAGGTATGTCTCAATATCACTTCATTTACTTCACAGCTGCAGGTGCCCGTGCTGCAAACCAGCAAGCCTATGCAGATAGGCTGCTAAGGCTGCACCACCAGGCAGGTTAGTAATTATTCTGCATGTACTGCTATATAAAATAAATGATAGAGCCTCTAGAAAAGTGTTTTAAGTCTTTAATAAAGGTATAATTCCTGGAGTGTGTCTGTGTCATTTTCTTTGATATGTTGTTGTACTCTTCCATTATAGAAATAGTAGTGTTGTATTAAGCACTGTTAACCCACACTTGGGTAGGCCCATATAAAGTGGATGAAGGTAGTACCAGTAGCTTTTAAGCATATTTACAGTCCTCAACTGTTGGTTCATGCCCAGCATGTACAGGTTAATCTGGCACATGAGTAGCTTTGTATGGTGTTCCCCAGAAATGTCAGTGTGCTGCCAGAAATGTAGGGAGCTGTTAACATATAACTGATAATTTCACCTGAACATATCTAGATAATTATAGGAAAGTAGAGCTGTCAGTGTACCATCTCAGCAGGAGTGTGTCTGAGCAACTTACAAAATATGTAGCAGTAACATCTGCATCCCAGACAGTTTGTATGTCAGATACAGCTCATGTATATAAAGATCTAGCAAAACCCATTTCACAATTTAAGGACAATTGGGTAGTGTAATAATACATGTAGGGGACATATAACTGCAGTTAATAGGAATGTGTTGTAAACTAGAAGGATATATAAGTTGGTAATGGAGCTATCTTTTTCCACCTTACTGTATGTGCATAAAAAAATTAAATTCCACACCTCAATGGGTATGTCTAATCTCAAAACATTTGTTGGGACATATGTCCTATTGGTTTATAAATATCTGCATTTATTTTGATGCATGTGCCCTGTTCAAATACCACAATATTGGTGACCTGTTGCCATCAATTAAACCTGCATGTTGTTGTAATGTCCACTGTTGTTCTATATATGCATGTGTTATGCTTGCTGTTCAACTGTTGGAACTCTGGTGTGTTGGATTAATGGGAATACTTCTGCATGCTGTTATAACTAATTGGGAATGCTGTTGACTGTTACTAACCCATATTTTCATTAAATCCTCCAAAACATAGAACGTATGGGAAGGCCGGTCCCAGCAGACCCACCTGTCCCACCTCAGCTGGCGATGGCACCTGACACCAGCAGGTTCGGTGCCCAGCCTGGGACCTCCTCCTCATTTGGCCCTGTGCCACCTTCTGTTGGAAGCGCTGCAGGGGATGGGGCTCACCCCCCCGTGCAAGCGTGAGCGGAGGAGGGCCACCTATCACCCTCTGAATGGTCCGGGCTGTGGTGCGCACAGAGATCGAGCATTATGTCGCTGATTCTCTACGCCAGCTTGAGTCACAAGTGGCACGACTCACAGGTGAGCCTGCCCCTCCTACGCAGCCCCCAGCACAGCCACCCTCTGGGCTGTGAAGGTGCAGTGGTGACTGCCCATGGGTGGGGATCTCAGTTCCACTGTTGCCATCTGTGGACTCATGGGCTTGCGATTTCCAAACATCCTTCCCCATCAGTGGTGTTCACCCACCACATGTGTCATATTCCACTCCTGCATGTGTCCTATCTCCCCAACCTACCTCCCCAAATATACCTACTTCCCCTACCCCACATTCCACTCTCACCTGAAAAAAAAAAAGCGCAATCTGCTCCCCAAAAAAAAAATATGCCACATACATAGCCGCCCATTTTGCACACATGCCTGCTGGACACATATAATTTAATTTAATTGGCAGTACAACATACTTTGTTGTCCTCACCCCTCTCTCAGGGGTGGAAGGTTTCATATTTCCCTCCAAATTTATTGCATATGCACAGCTTTTGCTGTTAAAGAAATGGGCAGCTATGGATCTTCCCTACACCCGTCCTGCACATCCCGAGCTGTTTTCCCTACTGTCTTTCTCTCTTTGTGCCCCTTTTTCACCACTTTCCTATCTCCCCATTTTCTTTTCTTTCAAAGAAATGAGCGTGGGGTTAGCGGGAGTAAGCACTTTTAAGCAGTATTTAGCGAGTTTGTGCGAGTGTGTGCTTGTTTGCGCATAGCCAAGCATTGCTAAGCATCACACAAACCCACGCAAACCCGCTCACAACTGCTTAAAAGTGCCTTAGTCACTCTGTATGTGAGGGCCCTTGTTCTGCTCAGCAGCAAAATAAAACACCTCTGTTAGTCTCGAACCCAGGCCCTTGTACACACTACACTGCATGAAGTACCACTAAGCCACGGTAGATATACAACACGTTGGTGCTGAAATAAATATATCATGCATCAGAGTGAGTGAATGTAAAGGAAAAATAGGAATGCCATAATACACAACTTGTTCTGTGGATCTTTACCAGCAATTGTTGTGGAATTGCATTACATGACTGTGATAAGAGAAGCAGCCATTCTAGCAGGAAATAATGTTACAGCAGCACTTTACACCCCCCACACAGTATCATAGCAGGATAAACACTGGCATATCTGATTAGGGCAGAGGCCATACCTCCCAACTGTTCCTAATTTTCAGGGATGTTCCTGATTTTGAAACAAATTTTAGCTGCGTCCCTCTGAATCCCTCTGAAAAATACTGACGTTTGCCAGAAAGGTGGTGAATTACACTTAATGAATAATGACAATAAGTAAGAGTTAGACACTGCTTGTACTTCAAAAAAGGTGTATTAAACCATATACCCTGGTTCTCTCAAAGTCTCAACTTAATTGTACTAATATTTTAAAGGTGTACCTCACTTTAACCTACTTTTCCCTGAGTCTGTTCAAATATGTACCTGAGTGTTTGAGAGGCCTGGCAGAGGCAAAAACATCAAAGAAACAAAATAACCGTACTAATGCCAAAGTCCTCCTGACAAAAGTAAAACTGCAGAAGAAAGAAAGGCAGGACACTGCTGTACGAACTCCTTTTTTTAATATACCAAATAATCCACAGGTTAGCGCTTTTGGGATGAAACCCTTCTTCAGACATTTTAAAAACCATTAACAAACATTTATATACATCACAGGTGATGAGGTAAAATCTAAAAACAGCCAATCAAATATTAAAAGCATTCAATAAAAAACACGCCTCTTTTGCAAAGCCGGTTTTAAAGGGACCAGGTCATTTAATCCTGGTTCCCTATGTGCTTGTAGTTCTATTATCCATCGTGATTCTAGAGACTCTGTATGTGCTTTTATGTCTCCCCCACGTATATTCATAGTCACATTGGCTATGGCTCTGAATCTAAAGGAGTGTGTGGGATGAGCCTCAACGTGTTTATATAACGCATTGTGCGTATCCTTATTCCTTATTGAGCATAAATGTTGTAATATCTTAACCTTAAACATGTTATTAGTCATGCCAACGTAGAAAGAGGTGCATACTGAACACTCGGCTATATACACTATATTATGTGTCCTGCAATTAGCTCTACCCTTAAATTCAAAAATCTTACCACTATTGGGATGTTTAAACGTATTATTATTTTTGTTGATAAAAGGGCATGCCTTGCAATTTCCACATGTTGTACTACCCAAGTTCATAAGGGGTTGTCTAACCTCTCCTACATTCTTCTCAATGCATAACAGATCTTTCAAGTTTTTGTTACGCCTATAACCAATATCTGGTCTAGAACCCACTAACTCACTCAACTTCCTATCACTTCTATGACACATTCTCAACATAACATCAGTTTTTTGGATGTCAACTTGCTTCTAACGAATGAGGGTTTCTCCTCAGAATTACATAGAAAAGAATGTTGGAAGAATAGTTTGTTAGACTATAGTAGTATGCACCCACGTTATTTATTTCCAAATATTGTACAGGGACAGGTGTGTAGGACATCTAGACTTTGTACAGATGATTCCAACTTTCAGAGAGAAATTTCAGGGTTGAAAGCAAACTTTACAAACAAGGGATACAGCGAAGGTATGGTTGAGAAAGTGGTGAATAGTGGTGTGAGTAAAAGGAAGGATAGGTATAAACCTTGGTTGAAAAGTGACGAAGGGATAGTGACAAATGATGATGGCCATTATGTTACATCAGGAAATCCAAGGCTCTACCTTACCTACAATAGTAATATTAGAGACATCAACAATATAGTGACAAAAAACTGGAATATCCTTAGAAGTGATAGGAAGTTGAGTGAGTTAGTGGGTTCAAGACCAGATATTGGTTATAGGCGTAACAAAAACTTGAAAGATCTGTTATGCATTGAGAAGAATGTAGGAGAGGTTAGACAACCCCTTATGAACTTGGGTAGTACAACATGTGGAAATTGCAAGGCATGCCCTTTTATCAACAAAAATAATAATACGTTTAAACATCCCAATAGGGGTAAGATTTTTGAATTTAAGGGTAGAGCTAATTGCAGGACACATAATATAGTGTATATAGCCGAGTGTTCAGTATGCACCTCTTTCTACGTTGGCATGACTAATAACATGTTTAAGGTTAGGATATTACAACATTTATGCTCAATAAGGAATAAGGATACGCACAATGCGTTATATAAACACGTTGAGGCTCATCCCACACACTCCTTTAGATTCAGAGCCATAGCCAATGTGACTATGAATATACGTGGGGGAGACATAAAAGCACATACAGAGTCTCTAGAATCACGATGGATAATAGAACTACAAGCACATAGGGAACCAGGATTAAATGACCTGGTCCCTTTAAAACCGGCTTTGCAAAAGAGGCGTGTTTTTATTGAATGCTTTTAATATTTGATTGGCTGTTTTTAGATTTTACCTCATCACCTGTGATGTATATAAATGTTTGTTAATGGTTTTTAAAATGTCTGAAGAAGGGTTTCATCCCGAAAGCGCTAACCTGTGGATTATTTGGTATATTAAAAAAGGAGTTCGTACAGCAGTGTCCTGCCTTTCTTTCTTCTGCAGTTTTATTTTTGTCAGGAGGACTTTGGCATTAGTACGGTTATTTTGTTTCTTGGACTTTTGCTTTGTTTTCCGTACTATGCATGCTGTGGGGAATCAAATGGCTGAACAGCCCAACACCAGTGTATACAATGGTAAAAAAGATTCAACTAAAATTGATGGTCTTTTAACCCACTCCTTAACTTCCTTGTTGCAAGACAATCCACTTTTAGGATTGGGTTTGACTATTAAAAAATCGGATTGTGTGAACAATAAAGTGCCGGTAGCCATGGACAAGAATTTCGATGATGTTTGTAGAGATCTTAGCTACAAAATGGGCAGGCTGCAGAGACTTACTTGGCAAGCTCATCATTTTGATGCTTGCCAAACTTTTGGGATTGTTCCACGTGGTATGCGCATTCTGTGCATGCCGACTCAGGGGGATCGGTACCCGGAGTTACTAGCCCAGTGGCAATCCCTTAATATTGAAACCAGCTTCCGATATATGGATCTCATTAAGAATTACTTTGCACCTGAAGTCGAACGTTTGCGCATGGAAATACAAGAGATACAACTGTTACTTAAGAAAGACTACACAGGTACTGCCCATAATCGACATCTAACTGAACTCGAACAAACATTTAATGAAGCTAATGAAAAGCTACGTGCTCAAAAGATCAGCAAACTGAAGAGAGATCATTTAGATTTTTCAACCGGGCGTATCTTCGTTTGGCCACGCCACAACCACTCAACAATGCAACGTTTATCTGACGCATATAAGACACGACGTCCACCGGACAGAGTTGACTGTGCGAGTGTGGAAACGACAACAGCTGACAAGGCTGTTGATAATACGAATACTACAACATCGATTGAATTTAATGAAACACAGGTAGTAACAGCACCAACTTTTTCAGCGACTACTAATGCTTGCCGCCTAGATGAAGAAAACTTTCCTGTGTTATCAGAAGCGGCAACAATAGACAGAGCGACTTTTGATAATGGACACAATGATTTTGCACCTGACAATACCAATGCTGTGCTTGGGAAAGATGACCTATCCAGGGGAGCTCGCCCCAAACAAACGCCAGGTAGGCATCATTTTTTACACAACCTTCCGGCTCCCGTAAGGAAGAGAGGAGCCTGGAAAAGATCATTGAGCGAGGGCAGGGAACAAGACAAGAGGAGGAGGACTGCCTTTTGACTAGTGACTCTGTTAATAATGTTGTTTACAATTTATCTACTCATACGCTGACAGAAGATGAGTACAGCGTACTCAGTAAAGGCCTGTCGTTTCTGCCAGGCAAGACGGGGGTTTTTAATGAGATAGTTCTGGACATTATGCTTTTTTGCAGGAGTCTAGCCTTAAAGTGCATGTATAACAATAATAATGTAGCAGTTTCCAACATGCAACTTCGACGACCTAGTTGTTTTGTCCCTCAGTTTTCACCGGCTATGCACATGTTTATTGATAGTTGTGAGAGGGATTTAGAGGAATATTTTAGGGCCGGTGGCCATAGAAAATATTTTAATTTAACTTTTGCACAACAACAAGCATTACAGGGGTTAATTCATAACAGTGAGTTGGTCATTAAGAATGCGGACAAGGGAGGAGCGGTTGTTGTATTGGACAGGATATTTTATAAGAAGAAACTGCAACAGCTGTTGTCTGATGATAATGTATACGTTAAGATCAATCCATTAGTCACTAGGATGATTATTGAAAGAGTGAATAGATGCTTACATGATTTACATGTAGATTTTAAGATTAATGATGAGCTGTATGAATTTTTGAAAACTTGTAAACCTGTGACACCTTTGTTGAAAGCCTTACCTAAAATACATAAATCACTGAAGGACCCACCCCTCAGACCTATTGTTTCAGGAAGGGGATGGGTGACCAAAAATGCTTCCATATGGTTGGAATGCACTTTGAAACCATTGTTAGATAGGTTACCCAATGTGCTTAAGGATACTAAATGTTTTTTACAGTTAGTGAAAGAAGTTAATGGGAAATATCCCACCACAGAGATGCTGATGGTTACTCTAGACGTAGAGAGCCTGTTCACTGTCATTAACAATGACTATGGGGTAGATGCTATTGTGAAGTTAATGCAAGAGATGGGAGAGTCTACCGCCAAGATAGATTTAGTGAGAACATTGTTGTTGACAGTGTTGGAAAACAACATTTTTATAAGTGGCGATCAGGTGTATAGACAGGCACAGGGGATTGCCATGGGCACCCCCTGTGCCAATACCTATGCGAATTTGGTCCTCTCCTTTTGGGAAAGAAAGTTTGTATTAGATAATGAGAGATGGACTAAACACATCATCATATATACTCGTTTTGTAGATGATATTTTTATTTTATGGAGAGGTGACCTACCCTCTTTAAAGGTCTTTTTAGATCATTTGCACTCTACAACCACTTTCTTAAAATTCACCATGACACATTCTCAACATAACATCAGTTTTTTGGATGTCAACTTGCTTCTAACGAATGAGGGTTTCTCCTCAGAATTACATAGAAAAGAATGTTGGAAGAATAGTTTGTTAGACTATAGTAGTATGCACCCACATTATTTATTTCCAAATATTGTACAGGGACAGGTGTGTAGGACATCTAGACTTTGTACAGATGATTCCAACTTTCAGAGAGAAATTTCAGGGTTGAAAGCAAACTTTACAAACAAGGGATACAGCGAAGGTATGGTTGAGAAAGTGGTGAATAGTGGTGTGAGTAAAAGGAAGGATAGGTATAAACCTTGGTTGAAAAGTGACGAAGGGATAGTGACAAATGATGATGGCCATTATGTTACATCAGGAAATCCAAGGCTCTACCTTACCTACAATAGTAATATTAGAGACATCAACAATATAGTGACAAAAAACTGGAATATCCTTAGAAGTGATAGGAAGTTGAGTGAGTTAGTGGGTTCTAGACCAGATATTGGTTATAGGCGTAACAAAAACTTGAAAGATCTGTTATGCATTGAGAAGAATGTAGGAGAGGTTAGACAACCCCTTATAAACTTGGGTAGTACAACATGTGGAAATTGCAAGGCATGCCCTTTTATCAACAAAAATAATAATACGTTTAAACATCCCAATAGTGGTAAGATTTTTGAATTTAAGGGTAGAGCTAATTGCAGGACACATAATATAGTGTATATAGCCGAGTGTTCTGTATGCACCTCTTTCTACGTTGGCATGACTAATAACATGTTTAAGGTTAGGATATTACAACATTTATGCTCAATAAGGAATAAGGATACGCACAATGCGTTATATAAACACGTTGAGGCTCATCCCACACACTCCTTTAGATTCAGAGCCATAGCCAATGTGACTATGAATATACGTGGGGGAGACATAAAAGCACATACAGAGTCTCTAGAATCACGATGGATAATAGAACTACAAGCACATAGGGAACCAGGATTAAATGACCTGGTCCCTTTAAAACCGGCTTTGCAAAAGAGGCGTGTTTTTTATTGAATGCTTTTAATATTCGATTGGCTGTTTTTAGATTTTACCTCATCACCTGTGATGTATATAAATGTTTGTTAATGGTTTTTCAAATGTCTGAAGAAGGGTTTCATCCCGAAAGCGCTAACCTGTGGATTATTTGGTATATTAAAAAAGGAGTTCGTACAGCAGTGTCCTGCCTTTCTTTCTTCTGCAGAGGCAAAAACATACAGGCATATCAGCTTTTCTGCTGTTACACAGTGTGAAAATAGCTTTGGAAGGAGTTCCAAAAGCATACCCTTATGTAGGAGTACAACACTGAAATACCAAAGGATGTAGCCATGTACTGGTAGCAACCAACTGTAGCAATGCCATTGTTCCAGTGCTGAAAGGACCAGTGTGGTGCACAGACAAAGAATAACAGGCTAACCTCTGCCTACCATGTGGATAGGTCCATAGCTGGGATCTACGCATACAGACCACTTACCTTAATAAACTAGCAGGTACACAGCAACCCTTTAAGTCCAGCAAGATAAAATTCACACAATAATACATAATGCTCTCTGTACTTCTGCACCCCTACCCAAATGTAGAATATACCTGTGTGTTCAGGGTCTACCAAGGATGTAGGTAGGCATACTCAGTACTGACATTTGTCCAGTTTTCTTGAGCAGCCTGTACTAATGTCAACACTAAAAAAGCACAAACTGTTCAGAAGTGAGTAAATTAATATTCACAATATAGCAGTTCACAAACAATTCATGTGCCAAAGGAATACATCTCAGTAACTAGTTTTGTATGGCAGTTAATTGTACAATTAGAAAAGAAAGTACATACTCCCATGTATCTTGGGTTAGCATTTTGAGGTGTGAGTACAATTCTACACTGACAAGTGTGTACTGGAAGCAGCAACATTCAGGTCTGAGTACAACATTTAAATCACTGGCTACAACTCTGGCTTCAGATATAAGAACTATACCAACCTTCTGCATTAAACAACAATGTCCACAGCAAACAAGCATGTTCCCCATCTTGGAAAGCTGAAAGGGCCATGCCTACCTGAGTTAACAATTTATAGCATTGGGTTGCTATGACAGTGATTACTGCAATTACCACATATCAGGCTGCACGCAATTAGCAAATGGTGGCCACCAATTGGTGCAGAGGCCATCACATGCACATATGCAAATACCTATAAAAGCAGGTTGTAATTGCTGCCAACAAACTCGATCACTCTATCGCAGAGACTGACAGAGAGAGAGAGAGAGAGAGAGAGACAGAGAGACACAGTGAAAGGCAAAAGGCAAAAGAAAAAGAAATAATACCAACTCATACAAAGGAAAGGTATGCAACAGATATGTATTTACTGGCATATAGTAGATGTTTTTGAAGAGTATTCTACATAATGTGAACCATTCATATGTATTTATCTATGCACAGATGTCCTGCTTAACTACTGGCATGGACAATTCAGTGTGTACCTGTGGGCAGTGGGACATAACTGTGAAATGTGTAGCTTAGCATTAAATGTCAAACATCTGATCCATGTTATCTGTGTTCTGTACAGTAGTGTGGCCAATGGCTGTTTGGGGGATTAGCCCAAACATTTATATAAACATCGGTGTGACAGAGTAACACATGCATGATAATCATATTAAAGTGTAGCTTAGTATTGGCAACTGCTGTACCTGGCTAGTATGCTAATCTAGCATTTGGAGCTATATATACCCCCTCTAATGTTACTGTGTGTTAACATGTGACACCTGTTCATGTTGCAGCAAGGCCCAACAGTTCAGCTGTGAGGTCCAGAGACTTACAACAGTGTGGACCTTGTGTGTGCATGGCAGACACATACGGAGAG
The DNA here is from genome assembly GCF_019279795.1 of Protopterus annectens. Lineage (NCBI taxonomy): Eukaryota > Metazoa > Chordata > Ceratodontiformes > Protopteridae > Protopterus > Protopterus annectens. The sequence goes on along the minus strand of NC_056734.1, from coordinate 946,930,646 downwards.
ATATATATGTGTCATATATATTAACATCTGTATATGTGCATAGAGCAAGGGACATATTGCAACTGTTTGTGAAGGGTGGACATATATATGTTGGTGAAGGTTATGTGCATATTTGTATGTAGGCTTTAGTGTGTGACAAACAAGACAGCATACAGTGCTGGTATATGACATGTGGTGGTTAAACACCGTGGGTGTTTTGTTCAATTTGCAATGTTGCAGCCAGTGAGGCCTGCTAAAGCTACCTGGGCTGTGAACATTTTCAATGCATTTCTCACAAGACTGTGCAATATTATTACATTACTGTATACCTCACATCCTTTGTATAATTGATATTCCCACCATGAAAGGTGGACTGTATATGTGCCTATATGTATATGTATATGTACACCAATGGATGTGTATATATATGTGTGTGTGCGTGTGTGTGTGTGTGTGTGTGTGTATATATATATATATATATATATATATATGTATATATATACACACACACACACACACACACACACACACACACACACACACACACATACACACAGAGTCATATATACTCATACACACGCACATCTACTTGTTGCAATAGATTCTATGTAAAGTTGACTGAGTGTGATGGTCAATATGTTGGTGAATATGTCAAAGATGTGTATTTGTGGGATAGCTTAGTGGGAAACTGTTTCTGTCATGGTATTATGGGACCTTACTTTGATCCCAGCAAAAGATGTGTATGCTGTTGCTAGGCAGATAAAGCACTATGGCATACAGTCTGATGTAGTCCCTTGGTGTTAACTGGGGTGTGTCATTGGAGTCTAAAGCACTGCATGTATGCCTATTGATTGGTACTGTTATTGAATCCAAATCCTGTATGTACTGTAGTACTACTTCAAGCTCTGGGCCTAAACAGCAACATATGGTGTATGTCTACATTGCTTGGAACCACTGTTTTGTGTGGTTCCTGTAATCATCACAGATTACATTCCTCAAGCTTAAGGTTTTATAAGTACTGACACACAGTACTGTATGGTACACATGAAAAGCTTATCTGGGTTGCCATACCTTTGTTTCTTGTAATTATGTCTGATGTGTGTGGGTATGCCTGTAACATGTCCTCTGTCATATGTGTGTTACAAGATATAACTACATATCTAGCAACATTTATAGTTTACTACAGCAGTATGGCACCTATATTCACAATGGTGCACATATTTTGGGCATGGGTTTGCCATCAACAAGTTGTGTGGTATAATAGTAATACTGTAACTGGACCTTACAAACATTGCGATGGATGACATATTTCTTTATGCATTGGCCTGATCTATATCTGCTGTGGCTAGGTGGTGCATTGTGTTGCATACAGTGTGCCAGGTACTCTTGTATAGTCTTATATAGTGATTTTATTTTGTTGCTGTGCATAACATGGTTTATTATATAGAGCGTGCCAGGCACTTTCAAGCAGTTGTGGGGTGAGCACTGATAAGTGGTAGTGAAAGTGTTTAATCTCAGTCAGCTAATAGGTTGCTATATATGGCAGTTCAGTGATATCTGTACTGTATAATGTTAAATGTGCCATATGACTTGCTCATTCATATCTTTTCTTTATGTCTTCTAGGGATCATGGCACACCGTAAAAATCCTAGCTACAGTAGTGCTGAAGATGAGATTCTTACCAGCTGTATGATTCAGCACTACAGCCTACTATTCTCCAGAACCAGCCAAGACCAGCAGGAGCATAATGCAATGTGGTAAGATGCTGTCCGGAGGCTTAATGAGGTAGGCCTACATAACCGGACACATGAGCAGGTACGCCACCACTGCAGTGATCTACTTAGACATGTCCGTCAGCATGCTTCTGATGCACGGAGACAACAGCTTGCAACAGGTGGTGGGGTTAACATCCATCCCCCCTCACCAGAGTGGAGGAGCTGCTACTGAGCCTGGTGGCACCTGCCCAACAATAGCAGCAGACGTTTACCATGATTGAGGTTGGAGCCACCCAGCAAGAACACATGGAACATGCAGGTAACATTGCATATCTGTAGACTACTGTTACCTCTATTGGTAGATCATGCATATGTGAGATATGTACTGTGTAGTTAGAAGATGTGGAGCCTGTTATTGTGCAATACTGATCATTTGGAACATAATCTGTAGGCCTGTGAATGTAAACTGTTCTACTGTAAGATTGCAAACCCACAGTAGCAATGTCACAGTTGTCGCCACTGACAAACTGTCTCATATCTATGTAGGTCCCTCTGGTGTGACAGCAAGGCAGTGGACAGATGCTGGTGAGTGTGTTCTACATTTATTATTGCAAATAAAAAGTGCATGTTATAGTTAAGGTGTAGGCCATGTACACATGTAACACACCTACCCATAATGCATGCTGTGCATGTTTGCTGTGAGACCACACACATCTCACTAATGTGATTAGCTGCCTCAAACACATGCAATACACAGACCATCTCAAACAAATGTGGCTACATTGTAGCAACCATTGGATAGGCAGAGTTGATACACAACATGCACATAACATACACAACTATGTCATACACAGAACATGTTAACATGCTACACATGAAGGATTCACAAACCCTCTGTAAAGTCACACTCCAGTGTCCCAAATGTCATCCACACAGCACACATAATATACCTGAGGGGTAGAGGCCTATCATGAGGCAGTGAAAAACTCTGCAACACATAACACATTCATGTTAGGGAATGCTCCTTATTGGCCTCCTTACAAACACATGTAACAACTGGTTGTGAAATGGTGAATGTAGCCATGGTAGTGCAGTTCCAGTACAGCATGATAGGTGCTGGTTTGGGACACATTTGTAGCCTTGAGTGACCACATGATGCTTCATGATGATGGCTTATGGTACTACTCCCCATCCAGTTATTGTAACCACAGTACTACACATAGCTTTTATTGCTATACACCTCAACACTGTGTGTGTGCAAACATATGTACCTGTAAACAATATGCATACCAATCACCATTTGCACAACTGGCACACAGATGTCTTGTGATGCTATTGAGTGGCTAGGTCATATGACACACATTGGGTATGTGTGATGTTTAAATTTGCAGTTGTGTTTTAACATGTCATGTCATGGATGACAGTGGCATGTCCACAATATAATCTACACTCACCATAACTACTGTACATTGGGTATGTGGACCAATGGTATTCCATCAGTTATACATGCACTACTGATCTTGTGTGTATACACATCATGCATGAGCTAAAACTGTGTCCACAATTATTTGCTAAAGACACAGAGGCTCTAATCAGAATTGGATATCTATGTGACACATAGATACACATCCAGCCATGGTATGTAGACCTGTGAGTGATGGTGCACAGTACATTACAGAATTTTGAATACTTGCACAAAAATGTTGTGTCCATGTATGCAATGCATTCCAGGGGGAGGCCAATCACTGAACAACAAAACACATGCAGCAAAGCCATGTATACTGTTAGTAACAAGGACTGTCTACACTTGCACTGCATGTTGTTGAGCAACACATGTCCTGCATGCTGACATGTGTGATATGACTGTTTTGCTTGTGATACTGTACCCCATCAACTGCTATTGAGTATGTTGTGAGATTGCTGGTGGTGTGTGTGTGTGTGTGTGTGTGTGTGTGTGTGTGTGTGTGTGTGTGTGTGTGTGTGTGTGTGTGAGTGTGTGTGTGTGTGTGTGTGTCTGTGTGTGTGTCTGTCTCCTTTAGTAAGGAGTGTATTTGTGTGTGTGCATGTGTGCATGTGCATGTGTGCATGTATGCATGTGCATGTGTGCATGTGCATGTGTGCATGTATGCATGTGCATGTGTGCATGTGCATGTGTGCATGTGTGCATGTGCATGTGTGCATGTGTGCATGTGTGTGCATGTGTGCGTGTGTGCGTGTGCATGTGCATGTGTGCATGTGGTCTGACATCATGTACAGGTCTTAAAGTGTGTTTCCTGTTTTCCTCTCACAGGTGCTGAGGTGGGGCTGGTTCAGTGCAGCAGGGAGCCTGATGTCACTGACATAGATAGTGATAATGAGGATAGGTGTGTTGAGGCACAGGCAGGTTTGCCAGGGTCTGTTGTTGGGCCACCAATTGACAGTACACAAGTCTCCACCCTATCCATGCACACAGTCATACTGCCTGTACATCCATCATCACCAATGCCCTTAGCAGAGGGACAGTGTACAGTCGGCACTGGCCAGGACAGTGTGGTATCTATGGCACATGCATCAAGACACAGCAGCCATAGCCAGATGTCTGGAATGGTACCACATAGGCAGATGCCCAGGGGTTATCGTCAGAGCACTGCTGGTCATTATGCCCCTGGCAGACGTGCCACAACTCTGACAACCACACGCATGTTCCAGGCTGTCATGGAGGCACAGGCACATATGGAGCGATACACCAGACAGGGACTAAGGGCACAGAGGGCTCATAACACCTCTGTAAATGACAGTATCCGTGACCTAGCAGGTGCCATACATAATTACACTAAGGTCATTGATAGACATTGGGGTGAGACATTAGATGTCCACCACAATATCATGTCCATGTGTCAGGTCAGTGCAGGACGGTTGAGACGTCGATGTGGACGTATGCCAGCAACATCATCAGCTGGCAGTTGCTGTGGATGTCCATCAAGTCATAGCCGCTCCCGTCATGCCAGTACCAGCCCCAGCAATGTTGGGGGAGCTGTCCATAGACTGTCCTAGAAGACCATGTGCACATGGCTCTGGCCAGTCCCAGCAGAGACCTGGATCCAGTGGACATATGTCAACCTCTGAGGATAGTACCCCATCTGGATTAGTACCTGATACTGTGTGTAGCTCCCCTGCCAGGCACAGGTCCCGTATCCTTGGCCAGAGATGGTGATCTGTAAAGCCTTCAAGGTACAGTCTGTAGCTGTCACACAAATCCCTGTATATGGCAGCCACATGGTGGAACTGTGTGCATGCAGACACACACAGATAAACCAGACACCTAGGGCAAACACATACCCGGACACATTACATCCACATTGGCCCATAACAGTATTCTTGGCCCTCACACACACACACTCACACACATGTCGATTGTATGGCTCAATGTAAGCCTCTGGCAAACCAACAACACACCCTGTGCATATGATGAAACCTGTGCCACCTCCTGTCATCTGTAGCATTGATACAGGAACAGGCTAACTTGGTGCTGATGCACAGGGGGACATTATTACAGTATAACAATGTTTTAATGTGTAGCATGTTGTCAGTAGTAAAGTGTAATGATATCCTTGAAGGTGTAGCTGAGCAGGCATGATGCATTAAAGCTATAATTATCAATGTATTATTGTTTACACCAGTGTTTATTCCAATTGTATATTGTCTAACCATGTGCCACTTGGCTGATGTGTGTAGTTTTGTCAGCATGTGTTATAGAGTGGACAGTAAGTGTGGGATGTGTGCAGCACAGATTTGCAGGTGTACATTTGTGAACATGGTTCAGGTGCACTGTCTGCATGTACATGCATATTGGACACTTGGGCAGGGTGACATGCCCTGTATTAGACAGTGTTAACACTCCATAGTTTTTATTGGTGACCAGTATGCATTGTACTGCACACATTTTGGAATGTGAGTACACGTGTGTGTATGACACGGTTTGACACTGTGTTGTGGGTGATACTGTTGTTACTATCTGTCATTGGTTTGCATTCTGGTAGTATACATAACCTCAACAGCCTGCCTATAAACAATTGTTAGATGATGGCTTGACAACTGACACACAGATGTAGGACACACAGTAACATGTGCAGCCTTCAAGTACTATTCTATGCCAGTAACAAGTGGTATTCACCTGCACTCAGTCCTGGGACCACTCCTGTTTGGCATATAGCTTTCTTAGGTACAAGCAAACACAGTAGGGATATGTCTGGCCACGTTTGGCAATGCATACTGTGGGCTATAATGCATTCTTCAGATGACACACACATCCTCCAAAAGAGTATCATAAAGACAGATACCTGGTGTCAAACCCATGCTGTAAAGCTATAAGCCAAATAAAGCATAGTCATCCACTTTTACAAAACAATAATATCCCCAGAGTACCACATAGGTAGTAGCCCCCAAAATGTGGAATAGGTACCGATGTATACCTAGAGCCATGTGCTAAATCATCTCTCCTTTGATAATCGCATTTCCAAAGGGTTTTGGAAATCCCTCTGTGGATCACATGAGCAATAAGGGGTCTGCATGCATATCCACAAAGGTTGTTGCACACCTATAATAAATAGCCATCTTTGACAGACTTTGCTGCTTTTGGACAGGTTTCAAATATACCTCAGGCATAAACCCTCACTCACACTATTCAATAAAAACCGTAATGAGTGTATGTGAAATGGATGACATAGGCCAGGGATCACTGCAGTGGCTAGGCTTGTCACACGCATACAGATGTGACCTAAGGTCTGGAAAGCGGCAGCACACTCTGGCAAAGATAACAGATGTGTTCATGGAGAAAGCAGGGTTCCCACCTATGAAATAATTGAGGTCACATGTATGTATATGTATTTGCCACACAGCTACCTGACATGTGTAATGCACATACTGTTGTCATTGTGATATGTCATGCAGTAGTAAAAGCAAAACCGACGACACATTGACCAACAGTGTCACACACGTGGAACACACACACACACACACACACACACAGTCACCAAGTGCAGGATTCAAACCCCTACCTAACTACTTTATGATATTACAGCAATACACATTTACACAACACGCTATACACATTACTGGGAGCTTTCTTTTCCACAGGTATATTTGTAGGATGGTAACATCATCAGACTTGACAAAGATGAGTATACCACTTTTAAGGTGTTTCACTAGTCTTCAAAAAGACTGCTCCTCTCCAAGGAGACACACACACTCTTATACAGTTGGCAAGTGCAGGGTTCAAATCCCTACCTAACTACTTTATGATACTAGAGCAGTACGCATTTACACAATGCACTATACACATTACTAGGAGTTCTCCTTTCCACAGGTATATTTGTAGGATGGTGATATCATCAGACTTGACAAAGATGAGTATACCACTTTTAAGGTGTTTCAGTAGTCTTCAGAAAGGTTGCTCCTCTCCAAGGAGACACACACACACACACACACACACACACACACACACACACACACACACACACATAGTTGGCAAGTGTGGAATTCAAACCCCTATCTAACTACTTTATGATATTACAGCAATATGCATTTACATGATGTGCTATACACATTACTGGAAGTTTTTCTTTCCACAGATATATTTGTAGGATGGTGACATCATCAGATTTGACAAAGTGGGTTACATTAGGTGACATTAGGTGGGCTACATAGAAGGAATTTCTAAACACTTTGGCAATGTGATCATCAAAGGAGAGTTTACTATCTACCTGGGTCCCCAGGTCCATAATTACATTCTCCATACATACTGGATTACCAGCTATGTGGTAATTTGTGGGCACTTTGTTTTATCCAAAGGGGATGACTATGCATTTTTTGGCATTCTGCTTGAGGGCATTGTTTTGACACCAGGTATCTTTCTCTATAAGACCCTTTTGGAGGATGTCTGTGTCAGCTGTAGAGTCGATTATTGCCCACAGTTAGCAGTCATCTGCAAACTTGGTCAGCCATACTCCTCCCATGCTTGCTTGTACCTCTGAGCAGTATCTACTGAACAGGTGGGGTCCCAGGACCAATACCTGTGGGATGCCATTTGTGACTGGTTTAGAGTCAAACATGGCACCCGCAACTCTGACCATGTGTGTTTGATCTGTGAATGAGTCGGCCACCCATCATGTGACATAGGGGTTAATGTTCAAGCTGGTAAGCTTGTCCTTGATGCCAGAGTGGGGAATGGTGTCAAAGGCCTTAGTGAGGTCCAGGTTGGCTGCGTGGACAACTTTGACCTCCATCTATGTTCTTGGTAACTGTTTCAAAGAAGTCAACTAGGTTTAGGAGGCAGGATCTGCCTTTAACAAAGCCAAATTGGGTGGAGTCCAGTGTCTGGAGGTTCCCAATGTCTCTGTTTATGGGTTCCATGATAATTTGATCCATAGCTTTGCAGACCAGGCTGAGTAGGCCTATAGGGCAAGAGTTTCCAGGTTCTGTTGTGGCACCACCTTTGTGGAGCTGGATGACTGTTACTGTATGCCATTCTTTGGGTACATAGCCTGTGGTAAGGTTGAGTCTGGACAGTGAATGTAGGTGAGGGTGTAGTTCCTTTTGGGTCTGGTGTAAGACGCAGCCTGGGACACCATCCAGTCCCGTTGATGCTGTGTTCTTAACTTTGGAGAGGACTGTTTTTACCTGCATGTCCATGAAGTCTGGGGCTCTGCATTCTTCTGGGATGGGCATAGGCCCTTTTGGGGGTGGGGGGTGAAGTTTGCACTGAACTTGTCCACCAGGATGTGGGCAATGTCAGTTGGTTTGGTGTATTTTTTGCCATTTTGCAGTAGCTGACTGCATATTTGAGAGTTGCCACCTAAATGTTTGTTATAGCTAACGAAGGCTTTGTGGTTGTTATTCTTAGATTCCTTGGCAATTTGTCTTTAGAAACTGGCCTTGGATTATTTTATGAGTGATCATTGTTTCTTCCTAATAATGATCAATGATGCCTTTCCTTTTGTGAAGCTTGCTCTATCATGTGTTAGTTTCCTCCTTCTGTTGTATAGCTTATTTACAGGCAATGACCAGCAGATTGGTTTCCTCTTTTTGGGGGAGTGTGTCTTGGTTTTATTTGGGATGTCTCAATCCATGCATCTCTGTAGATGCTCATAGAATGCACTTGTAAATGATTCTGCAGATTGTATATCATTATCCTATAGCAAGGGGGCTTTGGAACTTTCCACATTCGTCTTGAGAAGTGTGCAGTTTGCTTTTGAAAATTTCTTCACAGTGGTTTCCTTGACTGTGGGTGGGGGGGGGGGGTTGCAGGGCTGGATGTGGATGTCCAGTCTGATTACTTTATGGTCTGATATTACCAGCGAGGGGTTTATCTCTGGTGTGGAACACTGGTACCCCATGTTGGTGATGATCAGGTCCAGTATGTTGTCACCTCTAGTGGGCATGGTGACCAGCTGTTCCAGGGCGTTTGAGTTCTTAAACTCTAGGAAGCATTGGGCAAAGGACATTGTACACGAGTAATTCTCCCAGTCAATGTTTGGGTAGGTGTAATCTCCTCATATAATGGTGTTTGGTAGGACCTTTATATTTTCCAGTGTTCCCAGGAATACTGAGTGAGGTTCCTGAGACAAGGTAGGTGATCTGTAGCAGGCTACAATCTGATAAGCAGCTTTGCCCAATGTTAGTTGCACTTGCATGGGCTCCAAGGCCTCATGCTGTGCCACTAACCTGAAGGTGTGGGTATCCATAAGGTAAATGAATACACCCCTTACTTTTGTATATCACTCTGGGTTTGGGGGCCGAAGACCACATGGATTGTGAGTATTTTACGTGGAGCATGTCCAACGGCTCTGTGTTTGACATAGCTTTGTATGTTAGGCAGAGATCACCTCTGAGTAGGTGATATGCGAGAGAGTACAGCTGGAGCATTTTGAGACGGTCTGTGTATGGCATGTATTTCAGGCTGCTAATCCACTTTGTGAGGTATTTCTGCAGGCTTTCCAGTTGTTGTAGATGTCTTGTGAGGTACATAGCAAAAGGGGCATTGTACTCTTTTATGGATCTAGTGAGTGATGAGTAGAGGGGAATAATGTCCTCTTTAATTCTGCATGAGACACCTTTTGTGATGAGGTATGCCATGCAGAAGGATTTCCTGACTACTGTGGGGCTGTGATTATCACAGATGTGTCCACTGTCCACCTGTGACCTAAGGTCTCTTATCACACTTTCAGTGTTAATTATACTACTGCCTATGTTGTAGTTCATGGCGATTTATACTAGTTTAGTGGGTTTATCTATAATTCCAGAGTGGGGGATGGTGTTGAAAGCCGAGGCAAGATCTACATAGGCTGTGTGAAACACCTTACCCTTGTCTACGGTTCTGGTGACTGCTTCAATAACGTCTATCAGGTTTAGGAGACATGATTTGCCTTTTACAAACCCAACATGGTTGTGGTCCAGAGTTTGGAGATTACCAATGTCTTTTTTTATAAGTTATATTATGATACATTCCATGGCTTTGCAGAGCAGACTCACCAGACTAATGGGGTGCTAGTTCCTGGGTTCCGTGGTGGCTTCCCCCTTGTGTAGTGGGATAGCCGTCGCTGTGCGCCATTCAATAGGTACAAAGCCTGAGGTGAGGCTATGACTGAACATGGTACGTAGGTGTGGTGCCTGTTAATTCTGTAGTTTGTGTAGAACACAGCCTGGGATGTTATCTAGTCCCATGGATGCTGTGTTCCTGGCTTTGGAAAGTGTTTTTTACCTGTGCAGCCATGATGACAGCAACTTTGCAGTCTTCTGTTATAGAGATGTGCTCTTTCATGGGTGAGAGGGGGGTAAAGTTAGCACTGATCCTATCTGCCAAGATGTTGGCAATATCAGTTGGGTCTGTATATTTAGTGCCACTGTGCTGTACCACAGAACAGATCTGAGTGTTGCCATTGAGATTCTTGACATAGCTATAGAATTCTTTGTGGTTGTCTTTAGAATCAGTGTCGATTTTGTTTTCATAACTAGCTTTGGAGGATTTTATCAGGGATCACAGCTTCTTACTGATGTTGACCATGGAGCTCCTCCACTCATGGGATTTTACCCTCTTTTGCAACAGTTTCTTCCTTCTGTTGTGCAGTTTGTTTATGGCAGGGGAACACCAGATTGGCTTCCTTTTCTTAGAGGATAGCGTCTTGGTTCTGTTTGGGATAGCACGATGCATGCAGTCATGTAAGTGCTTATAAAGTGCAATTGTGAAGGATTCAGCAGTCATAACTGCATTGTCCATCTGCATGGGTGTCCTGCAGTTCAGCACCTCTGTCTTAAGAAGTATGAAGTTGGCTTTGGAGACATTTTTTAACATGGTTTCCTTAATGGGGGTGTGGATCCAGAATGTGGATATGTAGGGTAATCAGCTTATAGTCAGATGGGACCAATGAGGCGCTGACTTCAGGTGTGGAACACCTGTCACGCAGGACAAACCAAACCCCGTAACCAACACAAATAACCACAAAGTGAGCTAAATGCTACTCATTGCCAGAAGTCTCAGCCTCCAGATGCACACACTCGAGGCACTTCTCATTATGGAGAATATTAATATCTGTGCAGTAACAGAAACCTAGTTCAAGGCTCCAGACAGCACACCAGCACTACCAAGATACAACTCATTCCATACCTCCCAGCATCAGAACCTGAATCATAGCACATAGGGTGAGGATGTATCCATATTCATCAAGGATACCTACACCTCTCTCTACATGCTCTCTACAGGATATGTACCCATAGAATGTTGCACAGCAACATTCTTCACACTCCACAGGGGTGGGGCCACAAAAACCCCTTGGCATTCATGCTCTATGAGCCTGACGAGTGTGTTCTGAAAGGCAATGGAGCCAACCATAATGGAAGTCAACAATACAGAGATTGAACGCACCCAGTTTGGCTTCGTCAAATGCAGACCATGCCTCCTGAACTGGGAGGATTTCTTTGACAGTTACCCAGGCTACAGATGATTGAAATGAGCTCAGCACAGCCTACCTATACCTCGCTAAGACCTTTGACACCATTCCCCAGTCAGGTATCATAGATGAACTCACCAACCTGGCCATGAATCCATACATCACAAGATGAATTGCCAACTGGCTCACAGATATATCACACACATTAAGAGTTGCTGGCTACGTGTCAGACTCTACACCGGTAATGACTGGTGTCCCCCATGGTTCAGTCCTGGGGTCCCTCCTGTTTGGTATAGACTTCTCAAATGTACATGCCAACACAGGAGGGTTGTGGTTGACTAAGTTTGTTGGGAACTGTAAAGTGTTTGCCATAACAGATTCCCCCGGAAGACAGACATATTCTCCAGAAGGGACTCTATGAGACAGATGTGTGGTGTCAGAATCATGGCCTCAAGCTCACTGTGGAGGAATGCATAATGATCCTCTTTGTTGAAAACAAAATACCCACAAACTACCACATAGGTGTTACCCCCTTAAAAATGACAAGGTGATAAGGGATCTGGGGACACAAGCAGATAGTCATCTTTCCTTTGACAACCATATTGCCAAAGTGATTGGGAGATCCTATGTGGCCCACCTAATCAACAAAGGGTTTGCATTAGGATCCAAAGAGGTAGTGTTAGCACTCTACTCTTGCGTCATTAGACCTATCATTGAGTACAGTGCACCATTTTGGATGTACTCGACTTAGCATATCCAGCAGCTGTAGAGACCACATAGGTACCTCACCAAGAGGATTACTGGCCTCAAACCGTTGTGTTATGCAACACAACTGGTAAAACTAAATCTGTTCTTCGTTGCGTACCGCCTACTCAGAGGCACATTCGGCCTAACATACAGACCAATGTCCAGCACATAACTGTTCATGCTCCATCTACAGATAACAACATTGAGTCGCCTTACACATTCCAGGGATATGAACCTCATCACAACGATGAATGTGACATGCTGGTGGGATAGAGTACCATCCCAGACACTTGCCTTACTGTGGAACAGAGTCCCAATGTACATCAGACAGAACCTCTCCCTGACACTCTTCAATTGGCACCTTGATTAGTGGATTGGAAACAGACAATTCATGCCAGGCATCACATCAGCAGCCCCACTAGAAAGGGGCTTATGGTACTAACTATTAGAACTAGGCCTTGGGAGACTACCCAATGGTGTGGTGAAAGCTGCACAACTTGTGTAGGCTGATATATGCCTTTGTGGAGATAGTCTACTACATACCTATGAACCTATGTGACAGGAATATGTCTACAGATAGTAGATGTGTACTTCATTGTACAGTCATTTTGTACAGCAGGTACATGGACCACATACACTGTAATACTTACAGATACTGGTGGCTGTTTTGTAAAGTGGGAGAGATGTGCACTTCATGTCTTTCATGTCATTAGGATGTGTGATGGGTGTGACAGTCCTGGATGGTTCCCTGTCATGTTCACCCTCTTACACACATCTCTGCCCATCCATCTTTGGCTTATTATACTGTGTTCTCCCTACAAATATATATAGGTACATAGGTAGGCAATAGACTATCTGCCTGAATGCATATATTAGTATGGCCAGAGTGTGCAGCTATCACCATCCATGGAGTTAGTTCCCTAGGCCTCTGTGTAGTAGAGCTGATGAAGTGATCCATGGTGTGCAATTCAGTTTCACATTCACTCATCAAGGCTCCTCTGGAAGAGTGTCAGTGAGGGGCTCAGCTTAATGTCGGTTTGGAGCCTGTTCCAAAGCAAGGGAAGTCTGTGAGTTAGTAATGTATCCTTCCAACATGTTCTATTTAATGTTGTGATGATGATATCCCTAGAGCATGTGGTACAGTGAGCTTGGATTTACTTCAGATAGTGCAAGTACATCAGTTCTGTATTGGACATGGACCTGTCTGTTGGGCATAGATCTCCTGAGTAGACAGTATGCAACAGAGTACAGATTGCGTTAAATTCAGTCTTGTTGTATGGGGCAACTGTTTGAGGCCAATAATCCTCTTGTTGAGATACTTCAGTGGTCTTTCCAGCTGCTGAAGGTGCCTAGTCAGATTCATCGCAAGTGTGTTGTGGTACTCTCTGACGGGTCTGATGACTGATGAGTAGAGGGGAACCTCCTTTGACCTACAAGCAAAGACCTTGGCAGTTTGTGGGAACACATAGTATGATTGTCTAACCACTTTGTGAATGTGTTTCTGGAAGTAGAGATGACTATCCACATGTGTCCATAGATCCCTTATTATCACCTCCATATTTAGGGTGTTGGCACCTATGTGGTATTTGTATGACTGTAGATCGAGGCCATCATTTTGACACCACATCAGTCTGACTGAGACCCTTTTTAAGTATGTCTCTGTTGTCCCAAACATCAGTTATGACAACTTTTTTGCAGTCATCCACAAACTTTGCTAAACATAGCCCTCATGTGTTTGACTGTATTTCTGAAAAGTATACATCAGACAGGAGGGGTCCCAGCACTGAGCCATGGGGGACAGCAGTTGTTACCAGCTTGAACAGGAGACCACAATTCTTACCTTGTGGGATCTATCTGTGTCCCAGTTGGCAATCCATCAGATGACATACATATGTATGCACAGGTTGTTGATTTTGTGGATATGACATGTGTCTGGGATGTTGGAAAAGGGCTTTTCAAGGTCTATGTGGGATGTGTGTAGCTCATTTCATTGATGTATGTCCTGGGTGACTACCTTGAAAACAGTCTAGCAGGTTTGGGAACCATGATCTGCCCCAGACCAAACCAAAATGGGTAGGGTTGGGTGTTTGTAGGCTCCTAATAGCTCTGTTTATGAGTTCCATCATGATGGACTCCATGGCCTTGCAGATCAGGCTTAATAGGCTTATAAAACAATAGTTCCCATGGTCTGTTGTGCGCCAACACTTGTGGAGTGTGACAAACATTGCTGTAACCCATTCAACAGTTTCATATCCTGTACAGAGGGTGAGTCTCAACAGACTGTTGAGGTGCAGGGTCTGTCTGTTTTGGAGTTCACATATGACACAGCTAGGGAAACCATGTCATCCCATAGATGCCATGTTTTTAGGTTTAGAAAGAGCTGTTTAACCATTGTATATGTGATTTCTGTGTTTTCACAATCTCCAGGTATGATAATGGGCCCTTTTGCCAGTGAGAGGGGGTAAATATGTATGAACCTGTCTGACAAGATGTTGGCAATGTCAGTCATGTACATGTATTCATTTACAGTTTGCACTGACTCAGAACATATATGAGTTTACATTGATATTTATGACATAGCGAAAGAAAGCTTCATGGTTCTCTATGGACTCTTTGACAATATTTTTGCCAGAACATGGATTGGATAATGTTAGGAGTGCTCATTGTTTATTGATGATACTGATCGGAGATTTATTGATCCATTTTCACTTTCTTTGAAAAACTTAAGTACTTGTAGTACATAGTTTGATTATGACAGGAGTCCAATATATTATATGGGTCTGTTTTCATATAACTGTGTGCGCAAGGCAGGACTGGCGAATAGTGACACGTTTCTGGGGTAAGAACTGCAACTGCCAGATATGTGTGGCCCACTGCTGTACTCAGACATGGCCTAAGTGTGTGAGCATGCCCAGTATGACCTTTCAGTATGTTGTTGACTGACATTTGCTTTGCTTTTTTAAGTGTGTGAGCATGCCCAGTATGGACATATATACTATATGTGTGTGAAAAATCAAGTTGGTTTTTACTTCAGGGCTCACCTTTGTGTTGTACATCGACAAGAAGCACACTGTGCCTGCAGGGCTTCCATGAGTCACTTTCAATAGGCTTATCAACATTTCTACATACAGGGGGGGCAGCTATTAGTTGTACATTTCTACCCGGGGGGGGGCACACCTGATTGTTAGTGTGGGTGTACATAGGTTGAGGGGTTCACCTGACACTTATACACATTTGCTAGGCCTGCACTGCTATGTCAGGCACTCCATTTCAGTCAGTATTGTTGCCTAACGTACTGGCTTGAGGCATACTACTGTACTACAGATCTTAGCTTCCAATTTCACATATATTAGTTTGTGACTTCATAGCCTACCCAACCCACATCACACTGCCTGGCCTGCTGTTATCTGTCTGCATAGGCCTGGGGGGAAGTTACTCATATGCCTCTTCAGAGGGCATGATACAACATTTGTTTGTGTTTGTGTTAGTCTACAATTGTCCTGCTGTGTCTGTGCCAGTGAAATGCTGTCATGGCTTACTGGTTCAGTACTGTGACTATAGTGCACAGTATCCTGAGTTCGAGCCCTGTCACTGCTTTTTTATTTTCCTGCTGGGCAGACACAACTGCTTAAGGAACAGTAAAGCAGGTGTGAGCGTGTTTACATGACTTTGCTCAACTTTGCCCAACCTTGCCTGACTTTGCCCAACATTGCCCAACATTGCTCAAAGTTGCCCGACGTTGCGCTAGTTAGCGCGGTGAGCAGCTCCATGCAATTGTGTTTAAATATGCTAGATAGTGGTAAAATGTGCTTAGCACTGCTTTATATTGCTGAAAATAGGGCAATCATGCCTCAGGTCGTGCCGCAGGGTTGCCTATGTCGGATGCACATAGTACACTCCCTATACATGTTTGAAAACAGGTAGTGTCAAGTTAGGCATCCCTTTTATTGTATGTGCGAGTCAGAGAGAGGTGTAATTTCCAGGGTTCCTACTGAGTCAGTGTATGTGCTATGCATTGCCTCTTTGCCAAGGCCAAGGCATACTGGGCACGCCTCCTTCTGCCTACTGGGGCAGGCTCAGTTTTTTCCTCCACTGAGTCACCCTGTGCCTGTGCATGCCTTGGTAATGGTTGGGGGCTGTTTGGCCTTGCCCCATGCTGTTCCTGCTGCAGCTGTTTTCGCAGGATCATATTGTGTAGCATGGCACATACCATGACAATTTGGGTACATGTAGCTGATGAGTACTGCAAGGCTCTACCAGATGTGTCCAGGCACCGGAAGCGTGACTTGAACATCCCAAACACACGCTCAGTAATGTTTCTTGTTTGTGCGTGTGCCTCATTATGAAGTTCTTGTTCTGGTGTGTGTGCATTTCTTATTGGTGTCATCAGCCACGGCTTCAGTGTGTATCCATCATCCCCCACTAGGTGACCGTCAGGGATGTCCCCATTGGCAAATCTCTGGTGCAGCTGCATCAGATGCCAGATGTGGGAATTGTGATAGCTTCCAGGGCAGCCAGCACACATATGAATTATTATGCCCTGGGCATCGCACACAACCTGGCAGTTGATGAAGGGGAAGCCCTTGCGGTTGATGTAGACCCTACCCCGCTCACCTGGTGGTGCTTTGATGTGTATATGCGTGCAGTCTATTGCACCCACTACCTCAGGGTATTCTGCTATTTGGTGGAAAAGACACATATTGCTGGCCAATGCCTTGCAGGAATTGGGGAAATATACGTGGTCACTGACATGGCTGACATGTCATCCAGGTACTGGTGCAGTACCCTGGATGCTGATGCCTGTGAAACCCCCATCATATCACCAGCTGGTCTCTGGAAGGTACCTGTAGCTAGTATTCATAGGCCAACACATACCTTGGTATCCACTGGGACGGGTTTCCCTCTGTTGGTTCTGTGTGTGAGGCGTGGGTGGCACAGCTCAACATTTTGCTGCAGGAGGTCTCTGTCCACTCTATAGTGCTCCACTATCTCCAGCTCATGTAGCCCCTGGTATGTTACCCTGGGTCTGTACACTCTTCTCCATCTCCTCACTGTGGGTTGTTCAGCAGCATTCACAACATCACCACCCTCAGCATCTTGCACATGTTGGTTTATGATAGCAATAGCAGCCCCTAACATTTTGTCTGACTTAAGATTTTTAAGTTTTCACTCTTTGTATACTATAATGTTGCAGAGTTCTTGGGAAAATAGAGTAGACTGCTGTTTGCAGAGTTGAAAGTGCTGGGCTGGGCTGGTCTACTGCCTGTGTAATTGGCTGATTCTGGTATATTTCACCTGGCAGCTCTGCTAGTTCTCCTTGGTTAACTTCCTATTACTTCTTTTCCTTCCTTTTCCCTCTCTGTTTCCACATGGGGCAGCACCGCGCAAACAAGCCCACACATGCGCACACGCATGCACACGCTCTGTGCCCGTTTGCAAGAAATTTCAGATATATCCACGGCGTACGCCTTTGGTTTCTTGTTTTCAGCTAGGACAACTGTAGACACTCCTCTTGCAATCCTGAACAACTCAGGGCAAACACAAGCCACTGTGCCCCAATAAGCTGACAGTCTTTCAGACATACCCCCTCATGATGTCACCTATCTTCTACTCTACTACTCCCTTACTCCTACACTTACACTCAAGGGACATGGCTCACATGCCAGGGAAAATTAGGATTCAGTATCCTTATCCTCATTTGCATAGGATTGCCTACTAATGCTTGGTTATATCTCTCACACTGAGCTTCCCACCTTAGCAACCACTACTCAGTGGCCATGCTGTTTTCAGCCTGCCATTTACCTGCATGTCAGAACAAGCTTTTTAGTGAAAATGCCCATTTTGGGCTATTTTTCAATTTTTTTCATTTTATTTAATGTGCGGCGCTGCGCTATGCTTAAACATCGGTGATCGGGGAAAAAAATGGATTTTAAGGATTTACAACATTTGCAATTGCCAATGGCCTTATATTTGGCCATTGGCATGCTTCCTCAACTAGATGCATCCTTTATTTGGAGCTGTCATAGCTCCGTTTAGCTATTTGCAGAACGGTACTCCATTACCAATGGAGTACATTTCTGCAAATAACACTACTCTTACACGGACAGGTTAGTGTTTCCTGGATCACAAATTTACCTCATTTGCATAGCTTTCAGCAGCAAATGAGGTAATTTTCATACCATAACACTGTCCGTGCAAGAGTAGCTTCAGAAGCTCTTATGCACGCCCCTGCCGGCTGTTGCTGGATTGCTCAGCAGACATATTGGCTGTCTGCCGTGTTACACTAATCTTAGACTCCATGCAAGCCTTTGAAAATATGGCCCTTGCTATTTCACTTGTTATTGTAATAAATTCAGTATTTTGTGGCTTCCATCCTGCAGACTGTGTTCTGTTTTCTGCTGTTTGGTTTATTGTTATACTTGGATTTTAGTTGGTTCTGTGAATTTTGGTGTGCAGATGGATTCAACACAAATAGAAATGCAACAGGCAGTGAATGAGTCGATGTGTGAACTTACTATTTTAATCCAACAGTTAACTAACCGAATGGAGAGATTGGAGCAGATTTCTCTGTCTCAACTATCTACATGCCCCCATTTCGAGTATGCATGCTATCAGGCATTCTCAGGATGATGCACTGAGTGAGAATGCAACTACTAGTGGCGAGAGAACCTTGGCTCAACAACTAATTACAAGGCTGGTCTTGTCAATGGAAGAGGTTAGTACTGGTACTAATCTTCATGTCCATAATGGGCCCCTAAGGGGAAATAATATTGGCCTAAATTTGACTGACTGGCTAAGTTTAAGTGTGAATTTGAACAACAAATTTCAATTTTACAGCTGATAAACTTGGTGAAAAATTAAGCTAGCTTGATCATAGTTTATTGAAAATTTAAAAAATTGCAAATGGATAATGCCTACTTTCGACAATGTTTGAAAATGAAATTGGTCCTTAAAGGTTTGTGTTTATGGCGGTACCCCACTGGTTTAGTCACCAAGTCAACTTTTCACAGAGACGTGATTAATTTGTTCGATAGATACGGGTTTGAGTATAAGGAACTAGTTATATGACATAATGAGCAAACTACTGATGTGCTTAGCAAGGAAGTGACTATATTAAACAAATCTGTAATGCAGGATCAATTGTTTTCTGACAATATGTATGAATATACCCATATATTTCAATCTATTGATGAACAGATGGAAGTTACAAAAAACAGAAAAATTAAAAAATTGACTAGAGATGAAAAAGAATATAATACAATTACTGCCTGTCATCCACCCATACAGTCATGAGTGGGGAATAGGAAATGACTGGATGTTAATACGAGATATGATAGTAATACAACCAGGGTGATATCTGATGGTGAAATTTAAGAGAATGATCTTTTAGGGGAAGAGTCTTTTCCACCCCTGAGATGCTTGGAGCAGTTGTTGAACCAAAAATAAGCAGTTCAGAACCAACAAGGGTTGCAATCTGCCAGCCACCCCTTGGGGAGAGGATCATTCAGAGTGAACAGAGGGAATTACAGGGGGGCATGGAAGGGGAGGAAGTAGAATGGGCACTAATGACTTATGACTTGTTTTGTGGATGAACAGGATTTTTTACTACCACAAGTAAAAACTGAGACTATTAATTTGAATGATTTTAAAGTATATCATTTTTCTACTTTTTATACCAAGTAGATCTGTTAACCTTGTCCAGATTATTCTTGATTTAAAGCAATATGTAAGAAAATTGAACTTTAATGTAATGTTTCATGATGTTGGCATGGTATAAGCCTCCATTTAAGGTTGCTAGTTAATATAACCCCTCCCTTACATTCAGCCATAGAATTGTTTGAGAGAGTCTGTGAACTGGATAGCAGGGCATTATGCTCTCAGAATAAGACAAAAGTGAGAAATAATTTATATAAAGTAGAAGGAACAACATTGGACCTTCTTAGAAAAACTAAAGGGGTAAGAATATTTAAACCTGGTAAAAGGGGAGGGTTGGTTATAAACAAATCTGATTATGCGACTATAATGAAAAAGCTTTTATCAAGTTGAACATATGAAAGAAGTTCACTTAACAAAATTAATGGGACTTACAGGAGAATAAGGGGTTACTTGTAGGACTCATTTATCGATGGGCTTATTACTGTTGATGGATTTAATTATTTAACAGTTATTAACCCAGTGACACCGGTGTTTTTTTATGGTACCTAAGATCCACAAGGATGTTTATCAGCCACCTTTCCACCCCATTGTGAATGCAAGGGGATCTATCACACATCCTTTTGCAAAATATCTTGGCTTAAAATTAAAGCAGTATGTATTGGGAGAACCACATATGTATTGATTCATGGGACTTCTTAAAGAAGATGAGCAATTTTAATTTGGCAATGATTTTTTGTTCATCACTGTGGATGTTAAAGATCTTTACACCATTTTACCACACAAAGTAGGTGAAGAATGGTTCTGTGAATGCTTAATATGTAAAGGGATATCACAAGATTTGATAAATATGTATGAACAACTACTAGACATGGTGTTGAAAAGTAACTTTATTTTGTTTGAAAAAGAAATGTATTTGCAAGTTGAGGGTGTCATGATAGGGTCCTCATCTGGTGGGCTTTATGCCGATATTATCATGCATGAATGGGAAAGACATTTTTTGATCAATTCTCTGTTCTTCCACTTTTGTCATAAATACATTCATTTTTGGGATGATATATTCATCCTGTGGAAAGGACCTAAGTTACAGGTTGAGTGTTTTTTGAAATATATCAATGAAACCAGAACATTTTTGAGATTTACCCATACTATTCATCATGATAGTATACCATATTTGGATATTATGTTAAGGAAGGATGTCCCTAATAAAAGATTTCTTGCCAAAATTTTTCGGAAAGAAACTTATTTTAATAGTTTTCTACATTTTGATAGCAATCACCCATTTAAACAAAAACGTGCAGTGATTAAGAGACACTTTGTTCGAGCAGCCCCATATGACAACTTTATGGGATACCTTTTTAAAAGAATGTAACAACTTAAAAGACATGTTTTATAAACATGGGTACCCATTAAATTTAGTGGATGAAGTTATGAGTGAAGTAATTCCGAAAAGGTCTAATGGGTTCTTTGAATCTATCTTGGGTGCCCAACCATATGGTAGTGAATGTTCTGATAATATAAATATTAAGGCATTGGTAGTGACTTCCATGCCTCTGAACCATGTTGTGGAAGTAGATATTAATCAAGGGGTACTGAATGATGAGAATGCAAACCAGTATGGCTCTGTCTTTATTTCCACATTTACTTCTGATACTTACTGCATTAGAGACATTATGGTCAAGAACTGTTTTTTTAAGCAGTGACAAAGAAGTTAGAAATTATGTTGGAGAAAAACCTTTGTTCATTTATAAGAAAGGATGGAATCTAAAAAATGTTTTTGAAAATGAATATAAGCAGAGAGATATCAGGTATATGTACAAATGTGGGGTTTGTATGTTTTTGTTTGCACATTTTGGAAGTTAGTGAGATTAATATAAATGGAATCAAGGTAATAATTTATGGTAGATTTTGATACAATTCAGAGAAGGTCATATATTGTGCTATATGTTCCCAATGTCCATCCTTTTTTGTAGGGAAAACTGAACACAAATTAAAAAGTAGGATAAGGGAACATCTAAGAGATATTACAGCTTAAAAAGATACTAATGCCTTAGGAAAACACATTAAATATTATCCTGATCATGTTTTAAAATTTATTGTACTAGATACATTATATGTCCCAGAAAGGGGTGGCACCTGGCAATTAATGCTTGAAAAAGCTGAATTGACTTGGCAAATATGCCATAATGCTAGGATTTAGCCGGGACTAACTGAGTGCTTATCAATAAAAAGAGTGTCGAAACTCAAAGCTCTTGAAAGATAATAATATATTACTACCTTATGACATTTTAAGGTAGAAGTTTTTATTATTGTTTTTATGCTGCCTTTATTTAGGATTTGTTTTAGATCTTTATGGAGGGTGTGTATTGTAACTTGAACCCCTATTGGTTGGTCTATATTGGATTTGAATGTGACGTTGGTTATTTTAATACATACTTAAAGGAAGTAAGTGAATGTTTTTATTGTATCTGATGAAGTTCCTTATAATTGTGTGACAGAACAAAGGCACTTATACCTGCTATTGCACTTGTTGTTATTGTAATAAATGCATTGTTTTGTGGCTTCCATCCTGCAGACTGTGTTCTGTTTTCCACTAATATTCTATTTTATTTTATATTACTTCTCTGTCTAAAATCTCCCATCAAAAAACTATTAGAAATTATAGTATGTATATATATTTATCTTACTTATACTGCTTGTTTATTAATCTAACATATCAGATATTTCATTCCTTGTTCATTTTCAGATTATTCATAAGATGTTTACTCTTCATATTAATTTTAGTATTACAAGCAGTCTTGACTATATATCAAAGAATTCCTGTTTAATTTGAATATGTGTTTTTAGCCATCAAGAACTGCTGTTTTGATGTAAGCTTCACATTCTGATATTAGAATTTGATTACAGCATTTGAAACTGACAACTCAAAGAACAGAGCAGATGCTAATTTCCTCTGTAAATTTCTCTTCTTAATTCTTTTAAACTGTTCTAATCAGTAAGAAATATCTAACTTTATTTCTTCTATTAATATGTACAGTTACAGCTAATAACACTAGAGCATAAGCTACTAACATTGAGCAAAATGTAATCAAATTATATGTGAGCCATGGCTCAATATAAAAAAATTAATATAGATTTTCTTTTACCAAATTCTTCACTTCTAAAAAAAAGAGAAAAAGATGCTATTTTGAGTAGATTTCTCATATATATATATATATATATATATATATTTTTTTTTTTTTTTTTAAAGAAAGTTCCTTTGTGATTTCACAGGTATCAGTATTGATCCTTGCCCTCAGTTTTCTTCAGAAAAGATCATGGTGGGAAATCATATATTTTCTGAAGGAAATAAAGTCTGAACCTTAAATATATGTCATTGTTTAATGATTTCAATCACCAGTGATTTCCAACAAACCACAAATTTTATGAGTAAGGAGCCAAACAATAAGGTAATTATTTGGCCATTGTTTTGAAAATCTTATATTTTGAAATTAAAATAAAAATACTTCCTCCAATACCATCTACATATACTACAGCAAGTTTAAAACATTAGGTCGGCACAATAATGCCCTTCAGGGGGTGTGTGTTATTATGTAAATAATGTCCTTCCATGGGTATAGAGACCTGCATTGCCAGATCTCAGAACACCCCTGATGTGTGTTATTTACACAGTAAGACACCCTGTTGGGTATTATTGCATACTTATCATTGCTGACACAACAAAGTGTCAACATTTCTAGTGTTAAAGATGTTGAAATAACTGCTACAGCCAGAAAATTTAGAAAAAAAAGATACACAGCTGCAAATATAATAATGTTCTCTGAAAACAAATTTGTTAATTCAGTTTATGTCATAATCCTTTTCCCCTTTTGACTGTTCTATTTCAGGCCCACACTATTATTTATCATACTCGAGTAACACCTTATTTCAATATACAAGCTCCTAGTACATCTTTGCTTTTTATATTCAGCTGCTCTATTAAATACGTGTTACAATGATGTAAATAGGGATTTTCAGCTTAAATGAATTTTTTGTGTGGGGGCCATATTGAAGACCTTTCCCTTCTGCTGTTTAAATATATATTTTGTATAAGCACCAATGTATAATTTGTGTTAATAAATTTGTTCAAATCTATCCCAAAGGATTATTTCATACTCTGTGTATATCAGATCAACATTTATGTGAGATTAAAAAAAAATATTAATACACTTCGAGAGTGTTCACTTTGTTTCTAGGATGGCGGTCCTCAAATTTTTAAATCAAACATGTGCAATTTGGAGTAATTTAGAAGGGAAGGTAAACTTTCCTACATGGAGTTCCTGGATAAAGCCATGAGTAATAAAGCTTTTGATACTTTGGGTTGTTAGTACATTGTTGCACAGTACATATTCGATTTTATAAATATTTTTGTAAAAGATATAAACCTGTTTTACATTTGTTCAGTATTGACATTTCACTAACTCCTTTTCCCGGTTTTGACTTGGATCTAATCTACAATGCAGACATTGCTTCAGTCTAATGTAAGTGGGCATTTTTTTGAAGTGAGGGGGAGATTGACACATGTCAGTATCACCTTCTGGCTAACAAAAGAAACCCCTCTTTAGAAAAGTCCTGAAGTCAAGAGATGGAGATTGAATATGAACCAAACATACTGGGAATTATACAGGCCATATTTTATTTGATATAACTATGAAACTACATCGCATAAGTTAAAGTTAATACTACTTATAACTTCAAGCCCACAGACCTACCCTACCTGGACCTACCTGACATACAGTCCTCTCAGGTGAGCTTTGCAACTATAATGCATAAGTTAAGGTACATCCAAACTAAGTTTGTAAAGCTGGGTTTACATTGTAATAGCTTGTAGTGCTCACCCACAGCCAACTGCAGCTTGCACATCACCATCTCCACTCCCTATTTATAACTTGTCTGCCATACATGCCCTGCCTTCCTCCCCCCACCATTTGCCCTCTCTGGCCAGATTCAATCTAAAGAGCCTATTCTGCAGCTCTCACCTCTTATAACTTTATTTTCTCTCTTCTAGGCTAACCTTTCTTTCTTACTCTACCCCCTTTTACTGCTGCCATCCCCTCTTATATCTCTGTATCCCTTACCTAATCTAGCCTCTTTGCTCAACACAGTCTCCCTATTCTGCTGGTACTATCTCTTGCCTCCTAAGGAATACATAGTATTTCTGTCCAGCCTTTCCCCCTTCTCTTCCTCCTTCTCTCTGCTCACTTTTTGCCTTACTTACTGCTTCTCTGATTGTTTTTTTTCTTGGTGTTTATTCAGTCTCTCAAGGTGTAGCCCCACTCTGTTCACCCTTGCTAATGCTTTGGCTCACTCCGGTCCCTTACCCTACCACTATTCCCACCCACCCCCACTTCAGTTACATTTATAGCTAACCACTTCTGCACACACATACCCTTCCCCCTCCCTGCCTACTGCAATCCAACCTATCAAATCCTCTTTCTCATTCCACCAATTCCTCCAACAATTACATCACTCTATTATCCACCCTTCCTCCCTCCGAATGAATTTCCCCAAAAAACACTCATCAAAAACACTCACTGCTTCCTCAGGTAATATTACACCTCCATCTCTACTTCTCTATTACTTACTTAGGTAATATTACACCTCAGTCACTCTATTTGCCCTGCTAATACTACAAACATAATGATCTATCTACTCCTATCTATACCACTTCTTTCTATCCTCAAACTATCCATATCCTACCATAGTCCCCCACCCTACATATACCCCAGTCCCACCCTTCCACTCTTACCAACCTTACACCCTAAATCCTTCTTCTCCCTAATAGCACCCTCCGTTTTCTCACATCAATTTACACATCTCTTTAAATATAAATGCCTTCCTCCTCCCAACAACTTCGCAAAACCCAAAATAAAATCTTAGAACCAGTCCATCTTAGGTTTATTATCTCTACCTCTATACTCACCCTTCTTCTTGCAGGTGATATACCTCCAAATCCTGGTCCCTGCACTAACTCTTCTTCTACTGTCACTCCCCTGACTTCATCATCTACTCACTTCTACTCACTATCACATACCACCTCATCTACCAGACACCTCAAAATCTTTGCACTCAATATTCACAGCACCCTAAACAAAGTCCCTGAATTATAGTCCTAGATAACTCTACACACTCCAGATATCCTCTGCCTCCAAAGCATGGCTAAAACCCCACATACCAAACAAAGAAATCCTACCCCCTGGCTATAATCTATTCCATCAAGATAGACCAAATGGTGGTGGGGTAGCTATACTTTACTAAGAACACTTTTCTGTCCATCCCCTACCTTACTCCCCCCACCTTTCATCCTGCCGAGATTCTTATAGTCAATTGTTACCCAAACAAGCATAAAAAATAGCCATTGCTGCGATATATATATATATATATATATATATATATATATATATATATATATGTATATAAAAATATATACCTCCTAGCAAAAATATACCTATAGTTAAACACTTCCTTGCTTAAATCTTGCAAACCAACTCCTATGAAACAATTATTATAGGGGACGTTAACATCGACTGAAATACTCAGACCTGTAACTGTCCCAAGCTGCCATTAACCTATATGGCTTCTCTCAACTCATCACCTTCCCCACTTTCTCTAATCAGCAATCTAATACTTGCACCACTGTTGACTGAATACTTACTTCTCACCCCGATTACTGTCATAACACCTCCACTTTCCCTGACACTCTCAGTGATCATCACCTAAACTCCATCCAACATCACCTGTCTCAACCTCCTAAACCTCACAAATATAAGGATTGTAAAAATCTATGTAATTTTAACCATGATATATTTAACCAAACACTTCCTTTTATAAATTGGTCTTTTCTATTCACCCCCCCCCCCCCGAAGACACTATCCACCAATTCAATAGCATCTTCCTTAATGCCCTCAACTCCCTGGCCCCTATAAAAAAGATTCAGGTTTAATACAACTATGCTCCCTGGATAAGTAAAGAAACACTCTCCCTCATGCAGAGACAATGCATGGAAAATCTGGAATAAAGTCAAAACCCCCTCTAGTCTCCAAAACTATAGAGAACTATGAAACTTTGCAAAAATGTGTCACATTTGACAAAAAATCCTTTTATCTTGACCCACAAAGAAGCTCCCACTCAAACCCCAATACATTCTGGAGTACTATCAACAAACTCTTACACCCAGGGAAACCATCTCCTCCTAACCCATCCCCTAACAGCTCTCCACTCAAAACTGTCACTCTTCTGATCTCCTTCTTCATTAACTCCATACAAAACCTAATTAAACCAAACACAGATACCTGCCTTGACACTCCTCACCATCCTCCCACAAAACTCCTTTCTCTATCAAGCATGTCCTCACCTCCTTCATCAGAGCTCTACTCTACAAACTAAAACCTTGCTGACTTCTGCTTCCTCTATACCTTAAACTCACTGCCCCTTCTATTGCCTATCCAGTCTCCATAGTTATCAATAGGTAAATTCAGGGACATTCTGTCCCTGATATCTGCAAAAAGCCCTATATTATACCCTTACATAAAGGAGGTAACTCCACTGACCCCTCCAATTTCATGCCTATTGCTATTCTATCCCATCTTTCTAAAATTCTGGAAGAGTGTGTACACAAGCAGCTGATCTCATATCTCATTCAGGAAAACCTCTACACCCCTACACAACACGGTTTCCAACCACACCATAGCACAACTACAACATTACTATCCTTCACTCACTCTATTGCTACATCCCTTAATAATAACAAACTAGTATCATGCCTCTTCCTTGACCTCTCTAAAGTTTTGGACACTGTATCCCACAACCTCTTTTTCTCCAAGCTTCCCTCCTTTAATCTCTCTACCTCTACTCTATCCTGGTTCTATTCATACCTATCAAATAGAGCTCATTCGGTCAGATAGCTCTCTGCAACTTCACCTTTCTTACCCATCCAAACTGGTGTGCTCCAAGGCTCAGTCCTGGGCCCAATACTATTTAACATCTTTACTAATAATTTCAACCAATCCTGCCCCCTCTCCACACTTATACAATACGCCAACAACTCCACCCTCATCACGACCTCTGACAGTTTACCGCACCTACTCTCACTCACTCATGACACCCTCCACTCAGTTGAATAATGGCTCACAATTAACCAACTCCTACTTAACCCCAGTAAAACAAAACTACTTCTCATACTTTCCAAATCCATCCAACACCTCAAAGCCTCCTTCTCGGTCTCATCTCTAAACAACACTACTATTAAGGTTGAATCTTACACTAAACTTCTCTGGGTTTTTATAGATGACAAACTTAAACTTGTCATCCACATTAATAACTGCATCAAGAATACACATCAAAAACTAGGACTGCTATAAAGATATAAAAAATTCTTAACCCATCTCCCTAGCTCAGGCCTACCTACTGCTTATCCTACTATACACTACCCCGTCTTCACTAACATCCAAAAAGTGTTTCAATCAAACTCAAGCTCACCTACAACAAAATTGCTGCATTTGCCACAAATCTCCCCTATCGCTCATGTCATTGCCTCTCCTTACAAAAACTCCACTGGTTAGAACTCCATAATCAGCTCCTTCTGCCTCAGTTCCTCCTGACTCATACTATCCTACATCAACCCACAGCTTTCTATCTCAAGCGAGCCTCATCTCTCCTTATGTTCCCAACCAAAAACTTTGTAGTTCCAACCAGCACCTCCTTCAAATCACAAAACCAAATAAATATATAGGGAAAATGCTATACAGCCACTCAGCTGGCTCCTCTTGGAACCAACTTCCTCTCCATATCAGAACCATACAAAACCCTTGCAACTTCAAACTTGCTATAAAGGAATATATGCTTAACTCCTGGAACTGCTCCTATAAAGATTCTACTTGAACTCTGTCCTCTACCTCATCCCCACCCTCTTACTACCACTACACTATCTCTTATATATGCCTATTCCTACTTGCATTCTAGGTTTTCCTGCTCTTGGACCTTTCTCTCCCACTATACTCCTATTACCACTTTATACTCCTACCTTCTATCTTTACCTCCTCTTACATTCTATAACCTTCCTTTTCTTTTGCCTTGTGCCTGGACCTCTCTTTCTTGGCACTTGTATGCCTCACTACACTTACACTTATGTTAGCAAATTTTCCATCCTAATTATGATGTTGAATTAGTGTTTGTATGGCACATAACAGCTTATATCTATGTTTAATTTTTCTTTCGCTTCAAACATTGTATAAAATTAATCTATTGTTTTTGCTTTATGTATCTCCATATGATTGTATGCTTAAATAATGGATTGTATAAAAAAATCATTTCTGTAATGGAGCTTTTATCCTCTGGTCTCTGCTGAAAAAAAGCATCTGCCCAGCCA
>NC_056734.1:946728723-946898723 GCF_019279795.1 Protopterus annectens | reverse complement strand
TGACTGGGGAATAACCATACTCGTACCAGTGTACAAGAACAAAGGGGACATCCACAAATGTGGACAGTACAGTGGAATCAAACTCCCATCACATTGCTTGAAAGTTTTAGAGAGGATGATTGATAAATGGATACACAGGGTAGTAGAATGTAATATGGAAGATGAGCAGTTCAGATTCAGATCAGGATGCAGCATAACTGACCCAAAGTTTGCAGTGAGACAGATAGCTGAAACTAGAGATGAGGAAAGAGTCCAACTGGGCATTCCTAGACTTGGAGAAAACATCCTGTAACTAACCTACTGGGTAGCACTAGAAAGCCTTAGACTTATACAAGCCTTCTAGCTTAGGAGAGAGACTTTGGAGTGATTAAGTATCAGTTTTCTGTACTTTTTTGCTGTACTTATCTGTTTTTCACCTAAACGCAGATTTTCCAGCGTTTATTGTGATTTAAAAGCTTGTTTTTTTCACATACTGTACTTATTTGACTGCCTGCACTTTTAAAAAGTTGTTTTGTTTAAATAATTTGTTTAACTGTTGTAGGCTACACACTAAAGTGCAATAGCCTTTTCTGATCGTTTGTAGTCATTTACAGTTGTTTTAAGTGTATTTTTTACTGCTTTTCCTTTATCTTTTCAAAAAAACAACAAAAAAAATTCCTTGTTTCCCGCCTTTCTGAGCCAGTATAGTCCAGTTTTCAGGCTAGTGCTGAATTCATGGCTGTGATACTAGTTTCTGAGTTGCCCATACCTTACTTGGATAGAAGGAAGTTTCTCTGTTCACCTGTGAGAGAGGGAAGCTTTGAGCAACCTGCTTTTCCCTTATTTTTTCATAAAAACAACAACAAAAAAAATTCCTTGTTTCCCGCCTTTCTGAGCCAGTATAGTCCAGTTTTCAGGCTAGTGCTGAATTCATGGCTGTGATACTAGTTTCTGAGTTGCCCATACCTTACTTGGATAGAAGGAAGTTTCTCTGTTTACCTGTGAGAGAGGGGAGCTTTGAGCAACCTATCTGTCCCTAGAGGAGTGGTTCCAGACCAGAAGTTAGTAATTTATTGGCCATTTTGGGCTAATTTCTATCTCTTTCATTTCCCTACTATAAAAACCGTGTTTGCACAGTTTTGCTTACTGGGCAGTGCTGGTTAGCTATGGTTAAATTATTCCCGGCTCCACTAAGTCTCCTTTTCAGTTTTTCCCTTGAAGCTAGTCTAACTCTCAACTTAAGCACTCAAAAAGCATCTTACAGCCCAGCACTTGCTCAGACCTAATAGCAAGCACTAATATACCCTGACACTGATTGCCCACCAGGGCAAGGTTCTTTATTCACCCCTCACCAACCAAGCGACGAAACAGCTCACCCTACTATTCAGGCATGACCAAAGGGCAACTTCAGGTGCACTCTCCAGTCCATCTGGTGAATCTGGGTATCCTGAGGCAATGTTACAACTGCCTCATGTACACAGACAGCCCTCTCCTCCTACCACAAAACACTAATATATGAGAGAGATGCAATTATACAGCCAGACTGGAAGCTAAGCTGTCTCCACCCAAGACGGGAACAGACAGTCAAGAGGAGAAGGTTAACACTTGCACCATGACTCCAGCTCAACACACAGACCTACTAAAACAGCACTGGCAAAAAAATACACATAAGTATACAAAATCATACTCAGAGGCTATAACTAAAAACCTGCAAAAGCATCAGAGACCTCCAAAGCAGACACCCAAACAACCTGCACTTCCCATCACAAACCAGACAGCACATAAAACACAAAATCAGTGTGCTGCACAATCACAGCCCTTAAGGCTAAATAACATACCTAACACACTAGTAAGAGGTGACCCTATAGTCAGGCACACTGATGTCCTAATCACTAGGCTGGACAATCAGAAGGTTACTGTTAGCTGCCTGTCGGTAGCCAGAATCCGCAACATAACACAAGCACTCAGGTCACTCCCGGACAAGTACAAATATGACTATGTCATTGTTCATGTTGGTGTGAATGACATGAGACATACCTCCCTGGACTACATGAAAAGAGACATGGAAGAGCTCTCTGATCATGTAGCCCAGGCTGGTATGACCCTGACCCTGAGTAGCATCCTGCCCTCACCAAGAGTGATACCTCACTAAAAAGAAAAAAAATATCAATTTCAACAATTGGCTAAGCTTCTGGTGTCATTCAAAGGGGATCCAGTGTCTGTCAGCCTGGGATGACATGCTCGACAAGCCACGTTGCTTCACAAGAGACAGCTTGCACCTGTCACCCATAGGCTTTTGAATACTGGCCAAGGCTCTTGCTGCTCCCATAGTACCTTTTTTAGGCAAGGCTCAAAAGTCGAACTCACCTACGTAAACAACACAATTAACAAAAAAACTGAGGGTTATGATACACAATGCCAGGAGATTAAATCTCAAAATGCACGTGTTCAAAGCACTCCTCAGTATGGAGAATGTCAACATCTGTGCAGTAACTGAAACCTGATTCAAGGCTCCAGAGAGAACCCCAGCACTATCGGGCTACAACTCATACCACACATTTCGGCCACAGAACACAGACTGAAACACAAAAGGAGGGGATGTATCCATATTCATCAAGGATAACTACACCTCCAGGTTAGTGGTGCAGTATGATACCTCTAAGATCATCCATGTGCAACTAACATCGGGCAAATCTGCAATACAAATTGTGGCCTGCTACAGATCACCCTTCATGACCCAGGATCACCACTCCACCTTTCTGGAGACACTGGAAAACATGAAGGTCCTAACGAACACCTTGATATTGGGCAATTTCAATTACCCTACCATTCACTGGGAGTAGAAATTCCCAGGCCCAGTGCTTCCTGGAATTCATCAACTCAAATGCCCAGGATCAGCTGGTAAACTCCCCTACCAGAGGTGAAAACATATTGGACCTGGTCATCACCAACATGGGCGACAGGTGTTTCACACCGGAGGTCAACCCATCACTGGTTAGATCAGACCACAAACTAATCACTCTGGATGTCCACACCTTACCACCACCCCCAACTAAGGAAACCACAGTAAAAAACTTTTTTAAAGCAAACTTCACCTTACTTAAGACAGAGGTGGCAAGTTTCACAGCTCCCATGCTAAAGAATAATGCTGCCCAAGATGCAGAAACCTTTACAAATTCACTCTATGAGCACCTAAAAGGATGCATGGATCATGCCATCCCTAGCAAAACCAGGACTCACTCCTCTAAGAGAAGGAAACCAGTTTGGTGGACCCCCTGCAGTAAACAGGCTATACAATAGAAGGAGGAAACTAGTTCAGAAAAAAAGCAAACCCCAAGAAGGAAAGACATCCCTGATCAGTATCAGTAAGAAACTGAGGTCCCTCATGAAATCATACAAGGCTAACTTCGAAAGAAAAATAGCCAAGGATTCAAAAGATAACCACAAAGCCTTCTTTAGCTATGTTAAGAATCTAAGTGGCAACTCGCAGATATGCACTGAACTAGTGCAAAATAGCACAAAATATACTGAACCTACTGATATTGCCAACATCCTGGCAGATAGATTTAGTGCAAACTTCACCCCACTCTCACCTCCAAAAGGGCCCACAACAATACCGAAAAAGTGTAGTGTCCCAAAAACTCACAGACGCACAGGTGAAAACAGCCTGTTCAAAAGTAAAAAACACAGCATCAATGGGACCAGATGGTGTCCCAAGCTGTGTCTTGCACGAACTGCAGAATGAATTAACCCCCCACCTAAACACGCTGTTCAACCTCAGCCTCTCCACAGGCTACATGTCCATAGAATGGCACACAGCTACAGTTATTCCTCTGCACTAAGGAGGGGCCACAACTGACCCTGGTAACTATCACCCCATAAGCCTGACTAGCCTGCTCTGCAAGGCTATGGAGCTCATCATCATGGAACTCATTAACAAAGACATTGGAAACCTCCAAACACTTGACCCAACCCAGTTCGGCTTTGTTAAGGGAAGATCATGCCTACTAAACCTGGTTAACTTTTTTGAGACAGTCACCAAGGCCATAGATGAGGGAAAGGTGGTTCACACAGCCTACCTTGACCTCACCAAGGCTTTCGATACAATTCCCCACTCAGTTATTACAGAAAAACTCACCAGCCTGAACATAAACCCCTACGTCACAAGATGGGTTGCCAACTGGCTTACAGACAGAACTCACACGGTAAGAATATTGAGCTCCAGGTCCGACTCTAAACCAGTCACAAGTGGTGTCTCTCAAGGCTCGGTCCTGGGACCCCTACTGTTCAGCATATACTTCTCAGAAGTACAGGCAAGCACAGGAGTACTATGGCTAACCAAGTCCACCGATGACTGCAAACTGGGAGCTATATTTGATTCTCCGGCTGACACGAACATCCTCCGAAAGGGCCTTAATGAGACAGACACCTGGTGTCAAAGTCATGGCCTCAAGCTAAATGCCAAAATTGCATAGTCATCCCGTTTGTGAAAAACAAAACACCCACAAATTACCACATAGGTGGCAGCCCCCTTAATACAGAAGAGGTAATAAGAGATCTGGGGACCCAGGTAGATAGCAATCTCTCCTCTGACAATCATATTGCCAAAGTAGTTAGGAAATCCTTTTATGTGACCTATCTAATTACTAAAGGGTTTGCATCTAGAAATAAAGAGGTTATAGTGCCCCTCTACTCATCACTCATTAGACCCATCATAGAGTACAATGCCCCATTTGGGATGCACCTCACAAGACACTTCCAACAGCTGGAAAGACCACAAACGTACCTCACCAAGGGGATTACTGGTCTCAAACATATGTCCTATGCAGCCTGACTGAAAAAACTCCTGCTGTACTCAGTGGCATATCGCTTACTCAGAGGTGATCTCTGCCTGACTTACAAAGCCATGTCCAACTCAGAATTGATGGACATGCTCCACCTAAAGAAATCCAAGTCACTGCGAGCCACACCCTCTAGTGAGCTAAACCTCGCCACAACAATAAATAGAACATGCTGAAGGGATAGATTCCTGTCACAGAGACTCCCCATCCTTTGGAACAAAATTCCAAATTATATCAGGCAGAGCCCCACTCTAACACTCTTCAAGAGAAACCTTGACGAGTGGATGGGTAACAGAAAATAACCCCCTGGGATCACTTCATTGGCTCTGCTTGACAGAGGATCAGTTAATTAATCAATGGGGAGGCGAAAGCCGACACACTCTGGCTAGGCTTATAAAATGCCCTTGGGCAGATAGCCTAGTACCTACCTATGAACCTATAAACCTATAGCTACACATTAAAAAAAATATGCCTGAATATCAGTAATTACTTTTGTGTCATATAAATAACAAGTAAACAAAAATCTTTTGTGGAGCACTTGCATAAAATTCTATTGTGCATAAATCATTTTGCATGAATGCACAGCTCACCCCAGCATACATTTTCAGTAGCCACTTAAATTAATAAAGAGAAGGTATGTAAAAGTATTACTGTTTAATTCATTTACTACTATAATTACTGTCTTCTTTGTTACACAAATAAACTTTATAAAGGCCTTGCTTTTTCATTCAGCCGGTATATGTGTAACCTCACTGTATTTTATGCCAATGCAAGGTTTTCAGGGCAGTGCAATGATGCAGTGGTTAATGTTCTCACCTCACAGCAAGAAGCTCTCCAGTTCTATTCTCGACTGGGGTGCCTTCAGAGTGGAGTCTGCATGTCCTCCCTGCATTACCGTGGGTTTCCTCACACATGCACACACAAACAAAGATGCATAATAATAACATGCGAATCTAGTACCTTATTTAAAAACTCTGCTTATGTGACTGTTTTGGTCAAGTTAATTCACCTGAGTCAGTAGACCTGTTTTAGGAAATGCTAGTGTGATGTTCATATTAACAAGAGAAATTTGTCCAGGGTAGCTTTGAAATGGCTTTTATACACTGTGTAGCATGTTCTATACAGATTTTCAATGTAGAACTAAATATTATCAAATAAATTAGCCAAAGTGTGTTATTTTTTTCTCCTTTTGTGTTGAAATGCTGTGTTCATGTAAGAAATATTTAAAAATCATATAGATAAGTTCATGTATAGATGTTTTACCCTGCAATTATAAATGTGCATTAAGTGTAACCAAAATGTAAAAGCTTTCTCTCCAGGCCTCCACTGAAAAAGGGTTTTACCCAGTTAGACTTTTCATGGTCAACAAAGACAAATAAATAAATAATTTAAAAAAAGCAATATATATTTGTGTGTGTGTGTGTGTGTGTGTGTGTGTGTGTGTGTTTATACTTTTAACTGGGTTGGATTCTCATTACCATGTTTCGACAGACTGTATTTTGCTATGCAGTCAACAGACATCTCTGTTACACTTGTAATTATTGTATGCATTTCTTTAATGGAAGTCATCTGATGTCAATTTTTTAAGGCCCAAGTACGTTCTCATGCAGTATTACATGCTGTAATGATTTTTTTTAGCATATCCATTTCTTTTTCATTTATCCTGAAATGTACTTCACCTCAGCACTATTGACTTTAAATTAATTCCTCTGAAATTTCAGAAAATGCTGGAGTGTTCTCATGTACTACATAAAAACAAACATAAAACACAAACAAACAAACATAGTTTACTGTATCACTGCTACCTTGTTTTTTCAAATCATTCTATGCTAATATGACATCCCTTGTTAGCTTTCATCTGTTATTTTGGAGCCATCTTCCAGGGACATCATTATAAACAGGAATTCTCTACTGGGCATTCCTGATTAGCAGATAAAAAAGATAGATAAAATAAGAATAAAAAAATAAATAACATACATATGTATATGTTTACATGCAGTACATTTTCCTCAATTTTATAATGTGTAGTTATATAATTCATCAGTAAATTATATCTGGTCTTTTATTATAAAATTCCACTTTGTCACAAAGGCAGCTAAGGAGGTAAAAAACTATACTTTGCTAGACAATACATATATCAGGCTAAATTGATTTTATTTTCATGCAATATGTCTTACTAAAAATGATGGTTCTTAGGTTCATAGGTAGGTACTAGGCTATCGGCTCTGGGGCCTATACAAGCCCAGCCAAAAAGGTACCCTGGCTTTTGCCACCCAAGAAAATTATTTTCCTGTGCCACTGTCGAGCAGAGCCACAGAGGTCATCCCCGGGGTGAGTTTCCTGTTTCCCATCCAATGATCAAGATTTTTCTTGAAGAGTGCTAATGAGGAGCTTTGTTTGATATAGATAGGTAGTTTATTCCAGAGTATGGGAAGTGTCTGAGACAGGAATCTATCCCTCCGGCATGTTCTGTTTATTGTGGTGACAAGGTTTAGGTCCCTAGAGCATGTAGCTTGGAGGGATTGGGATGTCTTTAAGTGGAGCATGTCCAACAGCTCTGGGTTTGACATAGCTTTGTATGTTAGGCAGAGATCACCTCTGAGTAGGCGATATGCGACGGAGTAAAGCTGGAGTTTTTTGAGACGGTCTGCATAGGGCATCTGTTAGAGGCCGGTAATCCTCTTTGTGAGGTACTTCTGCGGCCTTTCCAGTTGTTGTAGATGTCTTGTGATGGTACATACCAAAAGGGGTGTTGTACTCTATAATGGGTCTAATGAGTGATGAGTAGAGGGAACAATGACCTCTTTTTTTCTGGATGAGAAACCTTTTGTGATGAGGTGTGCCACATAGAAGGATTTCCTGACTACTGTGGCGATGTGATTATCAAAGGAGAGACTACTGTCCACCTGTGTCCCAAGGTCTCATCACACTTTTGATGTTAAGTATACTACCGCCTATGTTGTAGCTCATGGGTACAGAGTTTTTACCAAAGGGGATGACAATACACTTTTTGGCATTGAGCTTGAGGCCATGGTTTTGACACCAGGCATCTGTCTCAGTGAGGCCCTTTTATTGGATGTCCACATTGTTAGGAGTTTCGATCATGGCTTCTAGTTTGCAGTCATCTGCAAACTTCATTAGCCAAAGACCTTCTGTGTTAGCCTGTACATCAGAGAAGTAGATACCAAACAGGAGAGGGCCCAGGACTGAACCCTGTGGTACTCCACTTGTCACTGGTCTGAAGTTGGATTTGGAGTCTGCTACTTTCACAGTGTGGGTTCTGTCAGCGAGCCAGTTGGCAACCCATCTTGTGACATAGGGATTTATATCTAGTTTAGTGAGTTTATCTATAATTCCAGAGTGGGGGATGGTGTTGAAAGCCATGGCAAGATCTAGATAGGCTGTGTGAACCACCTTACCCTTGTCTATGGCTTTGGTGACTGCTTCAAATAAGTCTATTAGGTTTAGGAGACATGATCTGCCTTTTACAAACCCAAACTGGGTGGGGTCCAGAGTTTGGAGATTACCAATGTCTTTGTTTACAAGTTCCATGATGATACATTCCATGGCCTTGCAGACCAGGCTCATCAGGCTAATGGGGTGGTAGTTCCCGGGGTCCATGGTTGCTCCCCCCTTGTAGAGTGGGATAACTGTCGCTGTGCGCCATTCAGCAGGCACAAAGCCTGAGGTGAGGCTATGATTGAACATGGTACTTAAGTAGGGTGCCAGTTCGTTTTGTAGTTCATGTAGAGTGCAGCCTGGGATGTTGTCTGGTCCCATAGATGCTGTGTTCTTGGCTTTGGAGAGTGTGATTTTTACCTGTGCAGCCGTGATTACAGGAACTTTGCATTTTTCCGGTATAGAGATGGGCTCTTTAGGGGTTGAAAGGGGGGTAAAGTTAGCACTGAACCTATCTGCCAGGATGTTGGCACTATCAGTTGGGTCTGTTTATTTAGTGCCATAGTGCTGTAACTCAGAGCAGAGATGAGTGTTGCCATTGAGATTCTTGAAATAGCTATAGAATTCTTTGTGGTTGTCTTTAGAATCAGTGGCAATTTTGTTTTGTAACTAGCTTTGGAGGATTTTATCAGGGATTGCAGCTTCTTACTGAGGCTGACCAGGGAGCTCCTCCACTCATGGGATTTTACTCTCTTTTGCAACAGTTTCTTCCTTCTGTTGTACAGTTTGTTTATGGCAGGGGACCACCTTTTTTTGGAGGATAGCGTCTTGGTTTTGTTTGGGATAGCACAATCCATGCACTCATGTAAGTGCTTATAAAGTGCAATTGTGTAGGATTCAGTAGTCATAACTGTATTGTCCACCTGCATGGGTGTCATGAAGTTCACCACTTCTGTCTTAAGAGAGCATGAAGTTGGCTTTGGAGAAATTTTTTACCATGGTTTCCTTAATGGGGGTCGGGGGCAGGATGTAGATATTTTAAGGTAATTAGCTTATGGTCAGATTGGTCCAATGGGGCGTTGACTTCAGGTGTAGAACACCAGTCACTCGTATTGGTAATGACTAGATCTAGGATATTGTTGCCCCTGGTGGGGGTGTGGATACGTTGATCCAGGGCATTGGAGTTTATGAATTCCAGAAAGCGTTCAGCGAAGGAGTTGGTACATGAGTAGTTTTCCCAGTTAATGGTGGGGTAGTTGAAATCGCCCATTATTAGGGTGATTGGTTGAACCCTAATATTTTCCAGTACATCAAGAAAACAGGAGTGGGAATCCTGGGGAATGGTGGGTGATCTGTAGCAAGCTACAATTTGGATTGCAGTTTTGCCCAGAGTTAGTTGCACTTGGATAACCTCGGCTGCATTATGCTGAGCAACTAGCCTGGAGGTGTGGATATCCTTAATGAATATGGACACACCTCCGCCTTTGGTGTTCCGGTCCAGGTTACATGGCCGAAAAGTGTGGTACTTGCTTCAGCTAAAGAAGTTTACTGCCTTACTTCTGATTTTTAATACATAAAGTGCATTTAGATAACATCTTTTTCAACTCAGGGCTAATATAATCCAAAAAATATTAATATTTTGCTGTTAATCATGTCAGCAAACATTATTTTTTTATGTAAAATGGGAAATAATCTCTTTGAGTTCTAAGTAAAGATGTGGTAAGTAAAGATGTGGTTCATTCTAGTCTGTGTGATTATGTAGCTGTGGCAGTGCAGAGGATTAAGGCTAAGAACTGTTAATGATCTACTTTCTGTGGCACATGGTTTGATTCCCTCAGTGACCTTCTGCATTTCATGACTAGTAACTTCCTAAAAAATTCTCCTGAATTAAGAACTTATACCACAAGCTTTATGTTTTTGTATGCCAAATGTTTGTTTTACCACCACTGACATACAGATGGAACTTAATCCAGGCATTAAAAAATTCCAGAGATGCCAGCCAGGATGGTACACATGCAGGTTGTGAACAAATTTGCCTCTTTTTTCCATAGAGGATGACTCCAAACATTCTTTTTTTAATAGGGCTGGACTGAAATTATGTTTCGCAATATCACATAATATACCCCCCCATGCTGTATTCTGAGGCTGACTATTGCATATACAACAACATTTTCCCATCATGCATGCAGTATATTGACCAAAGCTCAAGAGCATTATGAAACCAATTCATGGATTTTTGTGATTTCAGCCATCAAGATCCTATACCAAGAACTGGCAATGGATACCATTTATAAAGAATACCTAGGAATGCTATTACCTGACCACCCATCCTGGTGTAGTACACCTAGTGGGGGTGCAATCTGCACCTCCCTCCCCAGGTATTACATTACACTGCAGGAGAGGAGCTGCTTTTTTTAACTTGCAAGTATCATTGCAGTATTGTGAAGACCCTCCACAATACTTTGTTTTGGAATTCCACACCTTTCCAGACATTATCAAAACTAATATCAAAGGTTAGAGTACCCGAAGAGTATGGTTGCTCCAGGTGCAAACTGTTAGGGTACATGATTGGCATTGTACAACAAATGCCATTCAAGTCAGTGGCGCTTATGTGGCTGGACATGAATAGTGTTTGAGTTATTTCAGTGGTCATGATAAGAAGTTACAAAAACTAAAATAATTTATTTTGAGTGAGGTGTGCATGTGTTAGGAACTGTGGCATGAAGAGAGCATCTTGTTATACTCTGGAGTATGTTTCTTTTTATGTATTTATATATTTTTTAACTTTTTCTTTTGTCCCCAGCTTTAGTAGACATTCCTTGTTCATCAACTTTAGCTGAGAGACAACTCTGATTTGGGGGACTTCCCAGGGATCCAATTAATATAGACACGGTTCTGCTGAAAGCAAGTTAAGCAATATGTCATCATTCTCAGCTAAGTATGTCTGAGATTTATAAAGCATTAACTATCTTTAAAAATGCACAGCTGTACTTTGAAACTCAGAAAATCTCTGCTAGGTGACATTTTACAAAAGCATCTTTCCTGAAACTGCTACATGTAAAATTATCTAATAACTGGGTAAATAAAAAAAAACTCTCAGACAATACTCTGCTACAACACAGATAATCATTGTGACTAAATACGGATTAATTTAACTTACAAACATTAGATTTTGCATCCATTTAGCATTAGTATAAGATGGAGTTTGTGTTATACAATTTGACTGTTAGTTGAGAAAATGAGAGAGGGTAATATGTTTTGTGAGTCTATTCATTAGGTCCAGTCCAGACCATTAAAGGCAGCTGCTGCATTCAGGGTGCTTAATCAGGAATGCGTTTGAAGTATTGAAGAGTTTGTGATCCATTTAACAATATCCATTAATTCAAACTATTGCAGAAGAGTTTTTCATTCTGTTGTCTAGGATAAATATATTGAATCATACACTTTATTTACAAATAAAATCTATTCTGCCAAGATAATGGATTCAAATGTAATACTCTCAGTGGGCATTTAATCTATTTTATGATGAAAAGTGATTACTCCTAGCATAGTAGTTTCATCAAGATTTTTAGCCTATTTGTCTGTGATGATATATTTCAATTGTGCACTGAGAATATATGATTAATTTAGCCAGCAAACCTGACTTAAACTCTGTCCGGGATTCAGTAATCCTCTGAGTAAGACTAACCAAGTCTTACTTGGAGACTGACGTTTAAAACTACGACGTCAGCGCGTCATGCATATGTATGAGGGCACTGACTCAACTGGAAGGCTTACACGGAGCATGTAAGACTGCAGGGGGCATGTCGGACTGCCAAGCAGTCCAAATATCCACGCCCCTGCAACCATATAAAGTAAAAAAGACAAATGCAATGAGCGAGTCTGCTGAAATGTGCACATAGCAAACAGTACACATCCCCACATACTAAACCCCTTTGTAAATGTAAAATGTAAACTAATTTTTTTTTCTAATTCCTGATATAGCTGCCAGTATTTGCGTGTGTTTGCACAGGTGTGCCCATTGCTTAGCTGCAGTTAGCAATTTCGACATCGAAGAGCATAATAAGAAATGTTTATGCAAATCAAGCCAAATAGCAATAGCGTTGTGGTAGAGCGTTCGCACAAAGAGGAGGCACCACCCGCCACTCCCCTGTCTATTTTATGTTTTAAATTAGTATATAAAATAATTCCTGACATATATGAATGAAATTTTATTAAAAAGCATTGAAATGGCCTGTGTATTAGTGAACAAAATGTATACATATAAAGATAAGAAGGTGAGCAGCATTGAGGATATTGACATATAATTGCCCATAGCTAAGCAGCTTTTACCTAGCGCAATATAATTGCTCATAGCTAAGCAGCGTTTTACCTAGCACAATATAATTGCTCAT
Organism: Protopterus annectens; assembly: GCF_019279795.1. Lineage (NCBI taxonomy): Eukaryota > Metazoa > Chordata > Ceratodontiformes > Protopteridae > Protopterus > Protopterus annectens. The sequence goes on along the minus strand of NC_056734.1, from coordinate 946,886,110 downwards.
AGCTAAGCAGGGTTTTACCTAGTGCAATAAAATTGCCCATAGACAAGCAAGGTTTTACCTAGCGCAATATTATTGCGTATAGCTAAGCAGTGCTTTACCTAGTGCAATACCTTTGTGTGGAGCTACGCGCTGCACTAACCAGCACACTGTCGGGCAATGTGGAGCAACGTAGTGCAAAGTGGCCTAAGCACAGACACACCCCCTAGCCTGTCTGGACAGTAGTAAAATAAAAAGCTATGGCAAGGTTTGAACCCGGGACACTGTGTACCATAATCAAAGTACTGAACCACTAAGCCATGACAGCTTAGGATAAACATGCACTGCTAACATACATATACTTATAAATGGAATATTAACCATTGCTAAGCAGGTCTGCAGTCAGCTGAGAATTTTCAAAAATGGCCAATCACAAAAAAGTGCAGGAAATGCAGCATATTTAAGCTCCATAGGCGGGAATACTCACCATAACTGATTGTAGCACCCATCTGCAGTCAGAATGGCTGGTGCTGGAGAGGGTACTCGCTTTTGAGCGCAACGCTGGGGCATCGAGGAGTCAAAATACATGGTTTGGCTCCTTGTCCACAGTCATGAGTCAAGACTTCTGCAGGGCCAGTTGCAAGGGACGGAGTACAAAGCAGAGGTTTGGAACCGGTTAGCTCATGATCTCACCAGTGCCACAGGTGACCCTCGGACTGGTGAGCAGGTCTGTCACCACCATGCAGACCTGAAGAGACAGAAGCAGGACCTACTGAACCAATGGATACAGGAGGCCCGTGACATGCAAGATGCCCTACTACTGAGTAGGTAGCCATGGAATGAAGTATGTAAGACATGCTAATTTAGTCTATATAATGGATAGGTATGCCTCAATATCCCTTCATTTACGTCACAGCTACAGTTGTCCATGCTAATCAGCAATCCTATGCAGATAGGCTGCTAAGGCTGCGCCAGCAGGCAGGTTAGTAATTATTCTGCATGTACTGTTATATAAAATAGGAGATAGAGCCTGAAAAAAGTGTTGTAGCCCAATAATAAAGCCATAAAATGCCCTGAATAATTTCTCTGCATGTACTGTTATATAAAATAAGTCAGAGAGCCATAAAAAGAGTGTAGTAACCCATTAATAAAGGTAAAATAAGCCTGGAATAATATCTCTGCATGTACTGTTGTATAAAATAAGTGAGTGAGCCTGAAAAAAAGTGTTGTAACCTATTAATAAAGGTATAATACATCTTGAATATGTCTTCTGTATGCACTGTAATATCAAATAAATGAGAGAGCATGTAGAAAGTGTGTAATGTAATTAATAAAGGTATAATATTTGGAGTGTGTCTGTGTCACTTACTTTGAAATGTTGTTGTACCCTTGCATTATATAAATAGTACTGTTGTATTAAGTGCTGTCAACCCACAGTTGGGCAGTCCCATATAAAGTGGATGAAGGAAGTGCCAGTAGCTGTGAAGCATATACACAGTCCTCAACAGTTGGTTAATGGCTGGCATGCATAGGTAAATCTGGCACATGAGTAGCTTTTTAATGTGTTCCCCAGAAATTTGAGTGTGCTACATGAAATGTAGGTTTCTGTAGAAATATAACTGAAAATGTCACGTGAACACATCCAGATATGTAGATATATAAATATAAATAAAATATATAACTATGTAGCAGTAACATCTGCATCTTGGACAGTTAGTATGTCAGATATAGGTCAGGTATATAATGAACTAGCCAAACCCATTACACAACCTAATGCAAGTTGCCTAGTGTAATAATACATGTAGGAGATATACACCTGCAGTCAATAGGAATGTAGTGTAGACTAAAAGTACTTATAAGATGTTAATGGAGGTATCTTTTTACACCCTACTGTATATGCATAAACAATGCAATTCCACACCTCAATGGGTATGTCTAATCTCAAAACATTTGTTGGGACATATGTCCTATTGTTCTATAAATGTCTGCATTTACTTTGATGCATGTGCCCTGTTCAAACACCACAATCTTGGTGGCCTGTTGCCACCAATCATCCCTGCATGCTGTTGGAATGTCCACTGTCATTCAGTATATGCATGTGTTATGCTTGCTGTTCAACTGTTGGAACCCTGGTGTGTTGGGTTAATGAGAATATTACTGCATGCTGTTACAACTAATTTGGAAAGCTGTTGTCTATGTTGCAATTAAACACACCTAAACACAGAATGTATGGGAAGGCCGGTCCCAGCGGATCCACCTGTCCCTCCTCAGCTGGCAATTGCACCTGGCACCAGCAGGTCCGGTGCCCAGCCCAGGCTCCCCTCCTCCATTGGTCCTGTGCCATCCTTGGGTGGAAGCACTGCAGGGGATGGGGCTCATCCCCGCATGCAAACGTGGACGGAAAAGGGCCACCTGTCACCCTCTGAAGGGTCTAGGCTGTGGTGCATAGGGAGATCCAGCGTTCAGTCGCTGATCCCCTACGCCAGCTTGAGGCAAGAGTGGCGCGACTCATGGGTGAGCCTGCCACTCCTACGCAGCCCTCAGCACAGCCACCCTCGGGGCTGTGAAGGTGCAGTGGTGACTGCCCATGGGTGGGGATCTCAGTTCCATTGTTACCATCTGTGGGCTCATGGGCTTGTGATTTCCAAACATCCGTCCCTGTCAATTGTGTTCACCCACCCCATGTGTCATATTCTGCCCCTGCATGCATCTTGTTTGTCTTGTCTGTTTACCTCCCCAACCTACCTACCCAAATATATCTACTTCCTCTACCTCACATTCCACTCTCACCTGAAAAAAAAAATGGCAATCTGTTCCCACAAAAAAATTATGCCTCATACATTGCTGCCCATTTTGCACACATATCCGCTGGACATGTAAACTGATAATTATAATTGGCAATACAGCATACTTTGTTGTCCTCACCCCTCTCTCACGGGTGGAAGGTTTCAAATTTCACTCCAAATTACTAACATATGCACAGCTATTGCTGGTAAAGAAATGGGCAGCTATGGACCTTCCCTACACCCGTCCTGCACATCCCGAGCTGCTTTCCCTATTGTCTTTCCCTCTTTGTGCCCCATTTTTCACCACTTTCTTATCTCCCATTTTCTTTTCTTTCAAAGAAATTAGTGTGGGGGTTAGCGGGAATAAGCACTTTTAAGCAGTAATTAGTGGGTTTCAGCGAGTGTGCGCATGTGTGTGCTTAGCTAAGTATTTCTAAGTGTAGCGCAAACCCACGCAAACCCACTTATAACTGCTTAAAAGTGCCTTAGTCACTCTGCATGACAGGGCCCTTGTTCTGCTGAGCAGCAAAATAAAACACCTCTGTCAGTCTTGAACCCTGAACCTTGGACACACTACACTGCATGAAGTACCACTAGGCCACAGTAGTATACAAGTTGGTGCTGTAATAAATATATCATGCATTACAATGAGTGAATGTAAAGGGAATGCCATAACACAAATCTTGTTCTGTGGATCTTTACCAGCAGTTGTTGTGGAATTACATGACATGACTTTGAAAAGAGAACCAGCCATTCTAGCAGGAAATAATGTTACAGTAGAACTTTACAAACCCCCACAGTATCAGAGCAGGATAAACACTGGCATATTTGAATAGGGCAGAGGCCATACTTCCCAACTGTGACTGCTTTTCAGGGATGTCCCTGATTCATAAACAAATGTTAGCTTTATCCCTCAGAATCCCTCTGAAAAGTACTGACGGGAGGCCGAAAAGTGGGGAATTACACTTAATGAATAATGTCAATATGTAAGAGTACACACTGCATGCATGTCAGAAAAGGTGTATTAATACATATGCTCTGATTCTCTCACAGTCTCAACTTAATGTCAGTAATATATTACAGGTGTACCCCACTTATATGTACCTTTCCCTGAGGCTGTTCAAATATATACCTGAGTGTATCAGAGGCCTGGCAGAGGCAGGAACACACAGGCATTTCAGCTTTTCTGCTGTTACACACTCTGCAAATAGCTTTGGAACGAGTCCCACAAGCATATCCTTATGTACGAGTACAACACAGAAATATCAAAGGCTGTAGCCATGTACTGTTAGCAAACAACTGTGACAATGCCATTGTTCCAGTGCAGAAAAGACCGGTGTGGTGCGCAGACAAAGAATAATAGGCTACCCTCTGGCTACCATCTGGATATGTCCACAAGTGGGAGCTACGCAGACAGACTACTTGCCTTGTTAGACTAACAGGTACACAGCAACCCTGTATGTTCAACAAGATAAACATCACACAATAATATATAATGTTCTCTGTACTTCTGCACCCCTACCCAAAAGAACAATATACCTGTGTATTCAGGCTCTACCAAGGATGTAGGCAGGCGTACTCAGTACTGAAATGTGTCCAGTTGTCTTTAGCAGCCTGTGCTAATGTCAACACAAACAACAAACTGTTCAGAAGTGAGCTAATTAATATTTACAGTACAGTAGTTCACAAACAGTTCATGTGCCAGAGGAATACATTGCAATAACTACTTTTGTACGGCAGTTAATTGTCTAATTAGAAAAGAAAGTACATACTCCCATGTATCTTGTGTAAGTATTTGGAGGGGTGAGTAAAATTCTACACTGACAAGTGTGTACTAGAAGCAGCAACATTCAGGTTTGAGTACAGCATGCAAATCACTGGCTACAACCCTGGCTTCAGAGATAAGAAGTATACCAACCTTCTGACTGACACAACGGTGTCCACAGCAAACAAGTATGGGCCCAACTTTGGAAAGCTGAAAGGGCTACGCCTACCTAACCTAGCATTTTATAGCAGTGGGCTGCTATGACAGTGAGTACTGCAATTACCACACAGCTTGTTGCATGCAGTTTGGTGCAAAGACCATCGCATGCACATGTGCAGATACCTAGAAAAGCAGGCTGTACTTGCTGTCCACACATGCAATAATCTCATTGCAGCAAGAGAGAGAGAGAGCGAGAGCGAGAGAGAGACAGAGACAGAGGCAGAGACACAGACAAAGACAGACAAAGAGACAGAAACAGAGACACACAGAAAAAGAAAGAGCAACAGCAACAGACAGAGAAAAATAAATAAATAAATACATAAATAAATAAATAAATAAAAATATTTCCTTTAAAAACAGACGGAACAGAGCAATACAAAGGAAAGGTAAGAAACACATATGTATTTGCTGGCATGTAGTAGATGTTTATGAAGAGTACTCTACATACTGTGAATCATACATATGTGGCAGCAGTACGTATCTCTAAGTATCTGTACATGAGCATAGGGCAAGGGACATACTGCAACTGTTTGTGAAGGGTGTATATATATACATTGTTGAAGGTTGTTATGTGCATATTTCTATGTAGGTTGTAGTGTGTGTGGCAAAGAAAACAGCATGCAGTGCTGGTATATGACATGTGGTGTTTAAACGCTGTGGGTATGCTCTGTCAGTTTTGCAGTGTTGCAGCCAGTGAGGCCTGCTAAAGCTACATGGGATGAGGACACCTTCAATGCAGTCTGCACAATACTGTTCAATATTATCACATAACTGTATATCTCACAACTGTCGCATAACTTATATTCCCACCATGAATAGCGGACTGTATATGTGCCTATATGTACATCTATATGTACAGCAATGGATGTTTATATGTGTGTGTGTGCATGTATGTGTATATATATATATATATATATATATATATATATATATATATATATATATATATATATATATATATATATATATATATATATATATATATATATATATATATATATATATATAGATATGGAGATATATATAGATATATAGATATATATGTATATATATAGATATGTAGATATATAGATATGTATGTATATATATATATATATATATATATATATATATATGTATATATATATATATATATATATATATATACAGATATATAGATATGGAGATATATATAGATATATAGATATATATGTATATATATATAGAAAGATATATACATATATATATATATATATATATATATATATATATATATATATATATATATATAGATATATATATATATATATATATATATATAGATATATATAGATATATATATATATAGATATGCAGATATATATAGATAGAGGGAGAAAGACATGGGGCATACTTACTGCGACAGGTGCCTGGCGACCAAGGTATGGACTGAAGCTCAGTGTTGACACTGCAGTACCATCCCTTCTTGCCAGAACAATGTACCCATTAACTACCACATAGGTGGTAGTCTACCTAACACCGAAGGTGTGATAAGGGAACATGGGACACAGGTGGACAGTAGCCTCCCCTTTGATAATCACAGTGCCACACTGGTCATTTACTCTGTCTACGTGGTACACGTCATCACAAAAGGTGTGTCATCTAGGGAAATATAGGTCAGTGTTCCCCTCTACTCATCACACTTAAAACCCATTAGAGAGTACAATGCCAACTACAGCAGGGGTGTCCCATGATATTGGACTGCCGGACTGCAGCCCCCTCAACTGTAAAATAAAGAGAAAATAAAGAAATAAAGAGAAAAAACAAATTTAAAAAAATCGCGGACTTTCACGCATGCGCACTAGTCCGGACTGCTGCTGAGACAGTCTGGAGCATGCGCAGATTGTCTCAGCAGCAGTCCTGACTGGGAAACATGAAGAACGGAGCTCCCAGAAGTCTATGCAGTTTTAAACTGCATAGACTGCCCTGGAACTCGCTGGGAAAACACATCGGGGTCGGACTGCAACATCAGCAGTCTGGAATTTGCTGCAGTCTCGTCGGGCAGGGTCTGGTGTGGATTGGAGTTTGCTGCAGTCTCATCAGGGGAAGATCAAACGACAGACAGGGTCTGGTGTGGATTTGCACAGGTTTTCGTAGCTTACTCAGACAGGGATTTATGGTTTGCTACAGGGAAAGATCTACTACAGGTAAGTGTGTGGACAGGCATTTGCTACAAGGTGTGTGTGTGTGTGTGTGTGTGTGTGTAAATGCCCTAGGTGCAATATACTGGTGGTTAGACTCATGGTGGTGTAGTAGGGAATACCTCAGGCTTGAACCCTGTACCTTGTATGCAGGTGTTAAAGACCTGAATTCCCTACCCACCACCATTTGTAATAAAATATTGCAGATTTTTGCCTCATATTTGATCTGATCTCTTCCTCATAATATCTGTGGTTTGTAAATGTTGCAATGCTTGATATTTGATGGTGCAGTGGTAGCATTGTTGCCTCACAGCTGCAGGTTCTCAGGTTTGATTCTTGGCTGGGGTGCCGTCTTTGTGGGGTCTGTATCTTCTCCCTATATTTATGTGGGTTTGCTTTTGTGTCCTCCCATGTTACAAAGACATGTCGGCATTATTTCTTCCTGGGCCTCTGCTGAAAATTGTTTTTTTGTTCCAAGTCAGACTGTCCTGATTAACAAATGTTAAATAAAATTGGCAGGCATTTGAATTTCAGACTTCTGGTTTCTGAATGTTTAATTCCTTACATATTTGATGGTGCATTGGCAGTATTGTTGCCTCACAGCTATAGGTTTTCTGTTTTGATTTTTGGCTGGGGTGCCTTCTGTGTGGAGTCTGCATCTTATCCCTGTGTTTGTGTGGATTTGCTCTGGTGTCCTGCCATTTTACAAAGACATGTGTCTACAGTATTTCTCCCTGGGCCTCTGCTGAAAATTGTTTTTGTTCTGTCAGAAGTAAAATTGACAGTCATTTGAATTTCAGACTTCATATTCTTCAGAAAATACATAGTAAAACAACTTTTTATTCTAGCAATAAATATATAGTAACACAACCTTTTATGAATTTCAGACTTCATATTCTTCAGAAAATACATAGTAAAACAACTTTTTATTCTAGCAATAAATATATAGTAACACAACCTTTTATTATAGCAATTTTCTAAGTTTATAAGATGACTATTTGAAATTTGTCCTTATTTTTGGGACTGTATTACTCAGTTATTGGCTTTGTCCAGGTTTTTTTGTGCTAAGGTTGACAGCTATGGCAAGAACTGAATTCACTGAATATGTTTGAGGGCTGTATTCCCTCATTACTGGGTTTGTCCAGGTGTTTTGTGCTAAGAGGTTGACAGCTATGGTGAGAACTGAATCCATTAAATGATAGCCATTTAAGTTTCAGTCTTCCTCTCTTTCACAAAGCAGCTGATATGGCGTAGTGGTATGTTGCTCTGACTGTTTTGCACAGGGACATTGGCAGTAAAATGTATGGTGGTAACACAGCATTTTATTCTAGCAGCTTTCCAAGATTATACAAGCAATGCTTAATGTGTCCCTGGTTTTTGCCCTTTTGACCCACCCCAATAAATTTGGCTTTTTCCAGATTTCTTGTGCTGCGAAGTTGAGATGCAGTTGAGTATTGAGTAGATTTTACAAGGAGCTGAGAGCTGCAGGGGAAGAGATGTTTAGTGCTGATTATGCTAAGTCAGCTTGCATTGCTAATAGCACAACAGGTTGTATACTTGCTTTTGCTGCAGAAGGTTGTTGGTTCTACTCCCATAAGGGGTGAATGCTGCCATACTGAAAGTTAAGATACTAATTTTGAGCCTGTTATCAGTTTGCCATCCATTTCCTATTGCAATATTACTAGCTTATTTTTAATGTAATTTAGGCAATTTATTCCTCAGGGGCATCAGACACTTTATTTTTCGATAAAACAATGAAATATAAAGGTGATTGCTAGCAGCAACCTCTTTATTACAGATTTATTTAACGTGGAATTATTTAGATGACTTTTTTACTACTTCAGAGATTGTGCATATTTACTGATAATGGTGGACTGTAGAATTGTGCATATTTACTAATAATAGTGGACTGTAGAAGTTTGAGTAGACTTTTATGATGGAAATGTTCTGAATTGGGCAGTTTTGTCATTGGTTCATGCATTTTGTTTCATTGTTTACTGGAAAAATGTTCAAAGCAATAGGAAGGTGTATCAAAGAGCACATGTATGTTTCATATGCAAGGGTCATATGATTTGAAAACAGCCCAGAATTAATCTTTATCTGCCACAGGTAAAATGTATTTTCTTTGAATGTGGGTTTCAATGTTGTTTCAATGAATGTGAGTTTCAATGGCAGAGAAGTTTTAATGCCAAGTTTGTTTAGCAGATGTCTTAGTGTTTGTGCTGTAAAATGCAAAATAAAACTTTCAAATGAAGTTCAAATCATCATAGAAGTAAATCAGTATGCACATTAGTGTTTATGGTAAATGGAGTGAAATAGCCAAGTAATGGATCATTGGAATGGCTGCAGGGGGAGGCTGCATTTGACCATGGTTTTGTGAGGGGGAAGGGCGGCAAACTTAGGCAGCCCCAGCTGAACCGTACCTCCCAACTGTCCAGATTTTCAAAAAATTAATAGATTTTTTCTTACTATTTTTGGTTTGTTCCTCATAAAATTTGTGGTTTTCTGGCAAATCATTTAGGAATTAAGTCACTAAATAATGACACACTGAGTTTCAGTCTTCATAACCTTCAGAAAAATGCATGCTAAAGTAAAACCTGTTCTATCAACTGTCTCAGTTTATACAAGAGCAATTTTTAGTACTGTTTATATGTTCCCCCAATATATTTGGCCTTGTCCAGATTTATTGCATTAACAGGTTGAGAGGTACATGCAAATAAATTGCTTTATAGAATTAGGCATAGCCAAACCTCTCAAATGTCCCTGATTTTGGCTCAAAAATGTTGCTCTTCACCTAATGATCCCTCCGCAAAATAGCAATTTTGGAAGAAAACATGGAGGGTTTATAATTAAGGAATAACTGTAATAATCAGTTAGATTACTTTTATTTCAGAAATGCATGTAGAGTCTTTTATTTTGTCAGCTGCTCAAGTTAGCAGTACTAATATTAAGGTATCCCTTCTTTGGCAGGTTCCCAGCTGTATTGTGTTGCTATTTTATATTTTTACATCACATTTTTGGTCCATTTTTCATAAAATTGTGGGTTTTTTTGGCAAATTAGTGACAAATCATTAAAGACTGAAGTTAGAAAATAATGACAGACATTTGAGTTTCAGATTTCATACCATTCAGAAAATTCATACTAATGCAAGACCTCTATTATCTTTCTAAATTTATAAGAGCAATATTTTAAAAATTGTCCTTATTTTTGGGCCTTTGTCCCATTTCTTTGTATGGCTTTGTCCAGATTTCTTGCTCTGAGGTTGAGAGGTATGACAAATGTGTCAGGGCCATCACAAGTCTGCCAGAGACATTTCAAACTGTGACATACTTGTTGCACCCCCCCCCCCCCCATGTAGTGACTCTGGATGTGTCGAAGCAAGGCAAGGAGTAGCTATGCAGTGCAAATGTGCAGAGTATCCCCCCCCATCCAAGGTAGACACAAGTACTAGAGTGGCTTTTCATCTGTCCTTGATTTTTACAGAATGGTCTGGTTTCTGTCATATTTTTTGTACTGTTGATTTATGCTTATTACTCAAAGTGCCTGTTGCTCTGTGTTTAAGTAGCAATACTTTAATGACCATTAGGTAAGCTTGGCTGAGACTGCAAGATGCAAGTAAGCTTTAATAAGCATACTGTTAAAGAATTGCCAACATTGAAAGCCTTTCTGTTGCCATGTAGAGAATACTTACCCAAGGCTTATACATTATCTAGTTATTGAAATGCATGTACTAGTATTTGTAATAAAGGACAGGATTACATTATTTTAAGAGTCTCATTACACTTGGAGACTTCCAGTCATCTCTGCAGGCTTTACCCGTAAACAGAATGCCAATCGTGTGGTCCATAACCTGTACAGTAATCCTTTTAGTGTGGTCCATAACCTGTACAGTAATCCTTTTAAGCAATGTATCTTGAGCTTATTTCTTGTTTGCTTTTCATTTTTTACTTTGATCATGTTTTCCCCATGAAACACGTAGATGTCAAGCAGCAGGTCTTTTTTTCGATAAGGAACATTTTTACAAGTGGGGGCATCAGAGATTTCTACTTTCAGCATGTTACTTGGTACTTTAATAAAGCTGAATATAAATTATAATTAGAACTGCAGTGCAAGAAGTGGTTTGAGTTGAGTGCTGCTTGTTTTTCTTATACTTGATTTTGACTGGCATTCCATTGATGTATTTAAAAAAAGTAATTTATTTTTTCATGCCTCACAACCTTTTTTGTTTCCATCTAGATATTAAGCTGTCATGCAGCCAATGCATTGAAATATTTTTATTCTTCTACACTTAAATTTGTCTTGATTGGACTCTCATAACGACGCTTTGGCACCCAGGGCAGTATATTTAGTTTTTGTGGTTTTGAGCATAGCTGCTCCCCTTTCTAGTTGGCCACACCCCTTCCAATTGACCCCACCCATTCATCTATCTCCTGCAGCCTCCCTTTGATTTGAAGTCACCAGCTGCCACTGAACTACAGCAACTGGAAAGGCCACAGACATACCTTACAAAGAGTAATACCGGCCTCAAACAGATGCCCTATGCAGACCGACTCACGAAACCACAGTACACTGTGTTGCATACCACCTACCCAGAGGTGACCTCTGCCTAATATACTGAGCTATGTCACACCCATAGCTGCTGGACATCCTCCACGTAAACATATTACAATCCCTCACAGATACACGCTCTAGGGCCCTACACCTTGTCAGCTCACTAAACAGCACATGCTGGAGGGATAGAGTCCTAACTCTGAGACATGCCATACTCTAGAACAAACCACCTATCAATAGCAAACAAAGCTCCTCATTAGCAGTTGTCATAAATACTCCTGATGATTGTTTGGGAGATAGGAAATACACCCCGGGAATCACCTCTGTGGCTCTGGTTGACAGGGGCAAGTGAAATTAAATTACATGTGTGTCAAAGGCCAGGGTAGCATATGGCTAGGCTGCTGTAGGCCCTAGGGCCAATAGCGTATTACCTAACTATGACACGATGCACACACACATATACTTAGTGCAATAATTACTATGTGAGGTTGACTGAGTGTGATGGTGAATGTGTGCAAGATCTGTAAAGGTGTGATAGCTTAGTGTGAAATTGTTTTTGTCATTGTAGTTTGTGTCCTAGCTGTGATCCCAGCAAAAGATGTGTATGCTATTGCTAGGCAGAAAAAGTAGTATGGCATACGGTGTGACGTAGTCTCTTGTTGTCGACTGTGGTGTCCCATTGTAGGCTAAAGCAATACATGTATGCTTAGTGAGTGGTACTGCTGGTGAATCCAACTCCCATATGAACTGTAGTACTACCTGAAGCTGTAGGCCTAAACAGTACAGTATAGTGTATGTTCACATTGCTTGGAAACACTGTTTTGCATGTTCCCTGTAGTCCTCACAGATTACATACCTTAGGCATAAGGTTTTGTAAGTAGTGACACACAGTACTGTATGGTACACAGGTAAAGCTCATCTGGGTTGGCATGCATTTGTGTGTTGTATGTATGTCTGATGTGTGTGTAATCATGCCTGTACCATGCCCTCAATCATATCTGTGTTATAGGGTATACGTGTGTATCTAGCAACATGTATAGTCTAGTACAGCAGTATGCCATCTATATCAACAACTGTGCACATATGTTAGGCAGGGGTTTGGCATCAAAGACTACTGTGGTATACTGGTAATACTGTAACTGTACTTTACATTCATTGCAATGGATGATATCTTTCTTCATGCATTAGCTTGATATATACCTCCTGTGGCTAGGTGGTGCATTGTGTCACATACAGTGTGCCATGTACTGGTGTATAGTCTTACATACTGGCTTCTCTTTGCTGCTGTGCAGAACATGGTTTGATATATAGAGCGTGGCAGGCACTGTCAGCCAGTTGTGGCCTGAGCACTAATATGTGGTATTGAACATGTCTATCCTCTGACAACCAATCGGATGTGAAATATGGCAGGTAATTGATATCTGTACTTTAGGATGTTGTGTGCCACTTGACTTGCTCACACATCTTGTTTAATTGTCTTCCAGGGGTATGTCCCACCAAAGAAACCTGTCTTATACAGTTGCAGACGAGGCAGAAATACACTACAGCCTGGTGCAGCACTACACCCTGCTGTTCTCTAGAACCAGCCAGGACCAGCATGAGTGGACTGCACTGTGGCAAGATCTCGTTCGACGGGTAAATGACATAGGCATGCATAACTGGACATATGAGTAGGTACACCATCACTGCAGTGATTTAATTAGACATGTCCGGTGGCGTGCGTCTGATATCCATTAACAACAGCTTGACACAGGTGGTGGGGTGGCCATTCATCCCCCCTCACCAGAGTGGAGGAGCTGCTCCTAAGTGTGGTGGCTCCTGGCTAACCACAGGAACAGCAACTGACATGTGTCATCACGGAGGCCAGAGCCACCCAGCATGTTGACATGGAGCGTGCAGCTAACATGACCTATCTGTAGACTACTGTTATCTGTATTGGTAGATAATACATATGTGACATGTGTACTGTGTGTTTAGCAGTTGTGCTGCATAGTGTTGTGCAATAATGATATTTGGAATATAATCTGTACGCCTGTGACTATCGACTGTTGCACTACTGTACTTTAGCAAACTCACAGTAGCAATGGGACAGTTGTGGTCACTGACAAACTGTCTCATATTCTTGCAGGTCCCTCTGGTGTGACAGCAAGGCAGCCAGTCGATGCTGGAGAGAGTGTTATAATTTTAATATTGCTAATGAAATGTAAACTTTCTGCATGCTGACATGTGTGATATGACTGTTTGCCTTGTGATACTGTAACCCACCTTCAACCACTATTAAGTATGTTTTGGATTGCTGGTGGTGTGTGTGGGTATCTGCTGTAGAGAGGAGTGTATTTGTGTGCGTGTGTGCATGTGTGCATGTGCTCATGTGTGCATGTGTGCATGTGTGCATGTGTTCATGTGTGCATGTGTGCATGTGTGCATGTGTTCATGTGTGCATGTGTACATGTGTGCCGACATCATGTACAGGTCGTAAAGTGTGTTTCCTGTCTCCCTCCCACAGGTGTTGTGTTAGGGCTGGTTCACTGCAGCAGGGAAACTGATGTCACTGAGCCACATAGTGATAATGAAGATAGGTGTGTTGAGGCACAGGTGTGTTTGCCAGGGTCTGTCATTGGTCCACCAATTGACAGTGCACAGCTGTCCACCCCATCCATGCATGCAGTCATACTGCCAATACATCCATCACCAATGCCCATAGCTGAGGGACAGCGTACTGTTGGCATTGGCAGGACAGTGTGGTATCCATGGCACATGCATCCCAACACAGCAGCCATACCTAGATGTCTGGAAGGGTAGCACATAGGCAGATGTCCAGGGGTTCTCGTAGGAGCACTGCTGCCCATCATGCCACTGGCAGATGTGCCACAGGTCTGACAATGTCACGCATGTTCCACGCTGTCATGGAGGCACAGGCACGTATGGAACTGTACACTAGACAGGGACTAAGGACACAGAGGGCCCATAACACTGCTGTTATTGACAGTATCCATGACCTAGCAGGTGCCATCCGACATTACACCGAGGTCACTGATAGACATTGGGGAGAGACATTAGATATCCTCCACAATGTCATGTCCATGTGTCAGGACAGTGCGGGATGGCTGAGATGTCGACGTGGGCATATGCCAGCAACATCAGCAGCTGGCAGTCGCCGCGGATGTCCCTCAAGCCACAGCCGCTCCTGTAGTGCCAGTACCAGCCCCAGCAATGTTGGGGGTGGGCTGTCCATAGAATGTCCTAGAAGACCACGTGCACATGGCTCTGGACAGTCCCAGCAGGTACCTGTGTCCAGTGTGCATCCATCCACCTCTATGGATAGTACCTAGTCTGGCTTAGTACCTGATAGTGTCAGTAGCACACCTGCCAGGCACAGGTACCATATCCGTGGCCAGAGATGGTGATCTGTAAAGCCTCACAGGTACAGTCTGTGGTTGTCCCACAAATACCCATATATGGCAGCCACATGGTGGAACTGTGTGCATGCAGACACACACACATACTCCAGACACCTAGGGCTAACACATACCCACACACATTACAACAACATTGGCCCATTACACTATTCTTGCTCCTCACACACACACACACACACACACACACACACACACACACACACACACACACACACGCACACACACACACACACACATACATGCCAATTGGATGGCTCACTGTAGGCCTCTGGCGAATCAACAACACACCCTGTACATATGATGAAACCTGTGCCACCTCCTGTCATCTGTAACATCAATGCAGGAACAGGCTACCATGGTGCTGATGCACAGGGTGTCTATATAACAGTATAGCAATGTTAGCATGTTGTCAGCTGTAGAGTGTAATGATACGCTTGAAGGTGTAGCTGAGCAGGCATGATGCATTAAAGCTATGATTGTCATTGTAGTGCTGTTTACACCAGTGTTGGTTCCAATTGAGTATTGTCTGGCCACGTGCCACTTGGCTGATGTGTGCAGTATTGGCAGCATGTGTTAGAGAGTGGACAGTATGTGTGGGATATGTGTAGCACAGATTTGCAGGTGTACAGTTTTGAACATGGTGGAGGTGCACTGTCTGCATATATGTGCATAGTGGACACATGGCCAGGGTGACATGCTCTGTATTACACAGTAACACTCCATAGTTTCTATTGGTGGCCAGTATGCATTGTACTACACACATTCCGGCACATGACTACACATGTGTGTATGACATGGTTTGACACTGTGCTGTGGGTGATACTGTTACTATCTGTCATTGTTTTGCATTCTGGTAGTATACATCACTTCAACAGCCTGACCATAACCATTCATTAGATGATGTCTTGAAAACCGACACACAAATGTAGGACACACAGGAACATTTGGATCCTTCAGGTACTATACAATGCCAGTAACCACTGGTATTCACCTGCACCCATTACTGAGACCACTCCTGTTTGCCATATAGCTCTCTTAGGTACAAGAAATCACAGTAGGAATATGTCCATCCACGTCTGGTAATGCATACTGTGGCCTATAATGCATTCTTCAGATGACACACATACTCCACAAGGGTATCATACAGACAGATGCCTGTTGTCAAACCCATATTGTAAAGCTATAAGCCAAACTAAACATTGTCATCCACCTATAAGGAACATATTATCCCCACAGTACCACATAGGTAGTAGCCACCAGCATGATGAACAGGTACCAATGTGTACATGCAACCAAGTGTTATGTCATCTCTCCTTTGTTAATCACATTTCCAAAGGTATTCTGGAATCCCTTGGTGGATCACATAAGCAATAAGGGGTCTGCATGTATATCCACAGTTTGTTCTACACCTATGAATAGTTATCATGGACACACTCTGCTGCGTTTGAACAGGTCTGACATATACCTTGGCCATAGACCCTCACTCACACATTCTAATAGGAATCATAATGACTTTGTGTGAAACAGATGACCTAGGCCAGGGATCACTGCAGTGGCTGGCCTTGTCACAGGCATACAGATGTGACCTAAGGTCTGGGAAGCAGCAGCACAGTCTGGCAAGGATGACAGCTGTGTTCTTGGAG
Organism: Protopterus annectens; assembly: GCF_019279795.1. Classification (NCBI taxonomy): domain Eukaryota; kingdom Metazoa; phylum Chordata; order Ceratodontiformes; family Protopteridae; genus Protopterus; species Protopterus annectens. The sequence continues at coordinate 946,869,591 of NC_056734.1, read as the reverse complement.
AAAGCAGGGTTCCCACACATGCAATCATTGAGGTAACATCTACAGATATGTATTTGACAAACAGCTAGCACACTTACGCAATGCATACTGATATGTCATACAGTGGTAAAAGCTAAATTCACAAAACATTGCCCAACAGTGTCGCACACTCACTAAGTGCAGGATTCAGTCCCCTACCTAACTATGTCAAGATACTAGAGGAGTACACATTAACACGACACGCTATGCACTTTGCTGTCAGTTCGAGTTTCCACAGGTATATTTGTAGGATGGTGACATCATCAGACTTGACAAAGGTTAGATTACCACTTTTGAGGTGTTTCAATACTCTCCTAAAAAGTTGTTTTGCTTCAATGTGAACACACACTCACAGTTATTCAGTGTAGGATTCAAACCCCTATCGAATTACTTCATGATACTAAAGTAGTACACATTAACACAACACGCTATATGGATTACTGGGAGCATTCTTTTCCACAGGTATATTTGTAGGATGCTGACATCATCAGACTTGACAAAGGTTACATTACCACTTTTGAGGTGTTTCACTACTCTCCTAAAAGGTTGCCCCTTCCCAAGGGGAACACACACAAACAATTGCCCAGTTCAGGATTCAAAACCCTACCTCACAACTTCATGATACTAGAGGCGTACAAATTAACACGATGCACTATACAGATTAGTGGGAGTTCAAATTTCCACAGGTATACTTGTAGGATGCTGACATCATCAGACTTGACAAAGGTTAGATTATCACTTTTGAGGTGCTTCACTACTCTCCTAAAAGGCTGACCTTTCCCACGGGAACACACGCAAACACAGTTGCCCGGTCCAGGATTCAAACCCCTACCTAGCTACTTAATGATACCAGAGGAGTAGGATGCTGACATCATCAGACTTGACAAAGGTTAATTTACCAATTTTGAGGTGTTTCACTACTCTCCTAAAATGTTGTTCCTTCCCAAGGAGAACACACAGTTGACAAGTGCAGGATTCAAACCCCTACCTAACTACTTCATGATACTAGAGGAATACACATTAACACGATGCACTATACATATTTCTGGGGGTCTTCTTTCCAACAGGTATATTTGTAGGATGGTGACATCATCAGACTATACGAAGTATGTTACATTAGGTGACATTAGTTGGCCTACATTGAACGAATGTCTAAATACTTTGGCCATGTGATCATCAAAGGTGAGTTTACTATCTACTTGTGTCCCCAGGACCATAATTACTTTCTCTGTACATGCTGGATTACCACTTATGTGGTAATTTGTGTGCACTTTGTATTACCCAAAGGAGATGACTGCATTCTTTGCCATTCAGCTTGAGGGCATTGTTTTGACACCAGGTATCTGTCTCTGTAAGATACATCTGGAGGATGTCTGTGTCAGCTGAACAGTCAATTATGGACCACAGTTTCCAGTCATCTGCAAATCTGTTCAGCCTTACACCTGCCGTGCTTGCCTGTACCTCTGAGCAGTATCGACTGAACAGGTGGGGTCCCAGGACCAAGACCTGTGTGATGCCATGTGTGACTGGCTTAGAGTTAGACATGGCACCCGCAACTATGAACATGTGTGTTTGATCTCTGAGCCACTTGGCCACCCATCCTGTGACATAGCTGTTCATGTTCAAGCTGGTACACTTGTCCATGATGATGGAGTGGGGAATGGTGTGGTAAGCCCTTAGTGAGGTCCAGGTGGGCTGTGTGGACTACTTTCACCTCCATCTATGTTCATGGTAACTGTTTTAAATAAGTCAACTAGGTTTGGGAGCCAGGCTATTGCTTTAACAAGGCAAAGGTGAGTAGAGTCCAGTGTCTGGAGATCTCCAATATCTCAGCGTATGGGTTCCATGACGATTTGCTCAATAGCTCTGTAGACCAGGCTGAGTACACATGTTGGGCAATGGTTTCCAGGTTCTGTTTTGGCACACCCTTTGTGGAGCTGAATGACTGTTGGTGTATGCCATTCTTTGGGTACATAGCCTGTGATACGCTTGAGTCTGGACAGTGAATGTAGGTGAGGGTGTAGTTCCTTGTGGGCCTAGTGTAAGACGCAGCCTGGGACAACTTACAGTCACATTGATGCTATGTTCTTAGCTTTGGTGAGGGCTGTCTTTACATGCATGTCCATGATGTCTGTGTCTCTGCATCCTTCTGTGATAGACACAGGCCCTTTTGGGGGTGATGGGGGAGTTTACACTGGACTTGTCCCCCTGGGTGTGGGCAATGAAAGTTGGTTTGGTGTATGTCATTACTTTTTTCAGTAGCTGACAGCATATTTGGAAGTTGACACCTACATGTCTGATATAGCTACAGAAGGCTTTGTGGTTGTTATTCTTACATTCCTTGGCAGTTTGTCTTTAGAAACTGTGCTTGGATTATTTAATGAGCGATCATTGTTTCATCCTAATAATGATCAGTGATGCCTTTCCTTTAGTGAAGTTGGCTCTATCAGGTGTTAGTTTCCTTATACTGTTGTCTAGCTTATTTATGGGCAACGACCACCAGATTGTTTTCTTATTTTTAGAGGAGTGCATCTTGCTTTTATTTGTGATGTCTCGATCCATGCATCCCTGTAGATGCTCATAGGATGCACTTGTAAATGACTTGGCAGATTGTATACCATTATCCTATAGCAAGAGGGCTTTGGGACTTTCAACTTTGGTCTTGGGAAGTGTGCTGTTTGCTTTTGAAAATGTCTTCACAGTGGTTTCATTAACTGGGTGTGGGGGCAGGATGTGGATGTCCAGTGTGATTACTTAATGATCTGATATTACCAGCGAGAGGTTTATCTCTGTTATGGAACACTGGTACCCCATGTTGGTGATGATCATGTCCAGTATGTTGTCACCTCTAGTGGGTGTGCTGATCAGCTGTTCCAGGGTGTTAGAATTTCTTAACTCTAGGACACATTGGGCAAAGGACATTGTATATGAATAATTCACCCACTCATTGTTTGGGTAGTTGTAATCTCCTCATATAATGGTGTTTGACATGACCTTTATATTTGCCATTGTTCTCCAGAATACTGAGTGAGGTTCCTGAGACAAGGTACATGATCTGTAGCAGGCTACAATCTGATGGGCAGCTTTGCCCAATGTTAGTTGCACTTGCATGGTCTCCAAGGCCTCATGCTGTGGCAGCAACCTGGAGGTGTGGATATCCATAAGGTAAATGGCTACACCACTTCCTTTTGTATTTCACTTGTGGTCTTGGGTCATAAGGTCAGGGTGATTGTGAGGGTTTTACGTGGATCATATCCAACAGCTGCATGTTTGACATAGCTTTGGATGTTACACAGTGAACACCTATGAGGAGGCGATATGCAAAGGAGCACAGATGGAGCATTTTGCGATGGTCTGTGTATGGCATGTATTTCAGGCCAATAATGCTCTTTGTGAGGTATTGCTGCTGGCTTTCCAGTTGTTGTAGTTGTCTTGTGAGGTACATAGCAACAGTGGCGTTGTACTCTTTTATAGTTCTAGTGAGTGGTGAGTAGAGGGGAACAATTTCCTCTTTTATTCTGCATGAGACACATTTTGTGATGAGGTGTACCACATAAGAGGGTTTCCTGACTGCTGTGAGAATGTGCTTATCACAGTTGTATCCACTGTCCACCCATGGCCCAGGGTCTCTTGTCACACTTAAAGTGTGAGTTATACTACCACCTATGTTGTAGTTCTTGGCTACAGAGATTTTAACAAAGGTGATGATAATGCACCTTTTGGCATTGAGTTACAGCCCATGGCTTGGACAACAGCCATCTGTCTCAGTGAGGCCTTTTGGTAGGATGTCCACATCTTCAGTGTGTACAATGATGGCTCCTAGTTTGCAGTCCTCTGGAAACGCCAGTAGCCACAGAACCTCCATGTTAATGTTTACTTCAGGGAAGTAGATACTACACAACCTGGGAAGTTGTCTAGTCCCATTGCTGCTGTGATACTGGCTTCGGAGAGTGTTTTTTTACCTGTGCAGCCGTGATGACAGCAACTTTGCAGTCTTCCATTATAGACATGTGCTCTTTCATGGGTGAGAGGGGAGTAAAGTTAACACTGATTCTATCTGCCAGGATGTTGCCAATATCAGTTGGCTCTGTACATTTAATGCCATTGAGCTGTAACTCAGAACAGATCTGAGTGTAACTATGACATGGACCTGTCTGTTGGGCAGAGATCTGCTGCATACACAGTATGCCACTGAGTACTGCTTGGGTTACATTCATTCTTGTTGCATGGGGCATCTATTTGAGGCCAGTAATCCTCTTGTTAAGGTTCTTCATTGTTCTTTCTAGTTGATGAACGTGCCTAGTCAGATTCCTCGCAAGTGTGTTGTGGTAGTCTCTGACAAGTCTGATGATTGCTGAGGAGTGGCAACCTCCTTTGACCTACATGCACAGACCTTGACAGTTTGTGTGTACACATAGCAGGATTTTCAGACCACTTTGTGAATGTGTTTCTGGAAGTAGAGATGACTATACACGTTTTTCCATAGATCCCTTATCATCACATCCGTATTTAGCCTAAGTATGTGAGCATGCCCAGTATGACCTTTCAGTATCTTCCTGCCTGACATTTGCTTAATTTGTTTGTGTGTGAGCATGCCCAGTATGACCTTTCAGTGTGATGCAGATTGAAATCCAATACATTTGTTGGAGTGTGTGAGCACGCACAGTATACACATTTATGCCTTATGTGTATGGTAAATCAAGGTGTATTTTTACAGCAGGGCTCACCGTTGTGTTATAGATCAACAGGGATCATGCTGTGCCTGCAGGGCTTCCATGAGACACTTTTCATAGACCTATCAACATTTCTACATATAGGGGGACAGCTATTCTTTGTATATTTCTAACCGTGGGTACACTGGATTGTTACTGTGGGTGTACATAGGATGTCGGGTTCACCTGACACGTATACACATTTCCTGTGCCTGCACTGCTATGTACAGGACAACATTACAGTCTGTACTGTTGCCTATCATACTGGCTTGAGGCATACTAGTATACTACAGGTCTTAGCGTCCATTGCTACATATATTAGCTTGCGACTTCATAGCCTACACAACCCACATCACAACGCCTGGCCTGATGTTCTCTGTCTGCATAGGCATGTGGGTGAGGTTACCCATTTGTCTCATTAGGGGCATGATACAGCATTGCTTTGTGTTTGCATTAGTGTACAATTATCCTGCTGTGTCTGCACCACTGTAATGCTATCATGGCTTAGTGGTTCAGTACTGTGACTATAGTGCACAGTATCCTGGGTTCAAGCCCTCTCACTGCTTTTTATTTTCATGCTGGCCAGACCAGACTGCTTAAGGTACAGTAAAGCAGATATGGGCATGTTTAACTGACTTTGCTCAGCTTTAGCCGACCTTGGCCAACATTGCACGAGCAATTTTGTTTACATATACTACATATTGGTAAAAGCTGCTTAGCACTGCTTTATATTGTGTAAAACATGGCAAACATGCCTCAGGTGGTGCTGCAGGGTTGCCTATGTCGGATGCACATACTACACTCCCTATACATGTTTGGAAACAAGTAGTGTCAAGTTGGGCATCCCTTTTATTTTATGTGCAAGTCAGTGAGAAGTATCATTTCCAGGGTTCCTACTGAGCCAGTGTATGTGCTATGCGTTGCCTCTTTGCCAAGGACAAGGCATACTGGGCACGCCTCCTTCTGCCTACTGGGGCAGGCTCAGGTTGCTCCTTCTCTGAGTTACACTGTGCCTGTGCAGACCTTGGCAATGGTGGGGGGCTGTTTGGCCCTGCCCCATGCTGTTCCTGCTGCAGCTGTTTTCACAGGATCAGATTGTGTAGCATGGCACATACCATTACAATTTGGGCACATGTAGTTGGTGAGTACTGCAAGGCTCCACCAGATGTGTCCAGGCACCAGAACCGTGACTTGAGTATCCCAAACACATGCTCGATTACATTTCATGTCTGTGCGTGTGCCTCATTATTGAGTTCTTGTTCAAGTGTGTGTGCATTTCTGATGGGTGACGGCTCCCGTGCGTATCTAGCATCTCCCACTAGGTGACCATCAGGGATGTCCCCATTTGCAAATGTGTGGTACAGCTGCAATAGATGCCAGATATGGGAATCGTGGTAGCTTCCAGGGCAGCCAGCACACATATTCAGTATTATGCCCTGGGCATCACACATGACCTGGCAGTTGATGGAGTGGAAGCCCTTGCGGTTGATGTAGGCCCTACCCCGCTCACCAGCTGGTGCTTTGATGTGTATGTGCATGCAGTCAATTGCACCCACTTCCTCAGGGTATTCCACTATTTGCTGGAAGAGACACATACTGCTGGCCAATACCTCATGGGAATTTGGGAAATATACATGATCACCGACATGTGCTGACATGGCATCCAGGAACTGGTGCAGTACCCTTGATGCTGATGCCTGTGAAATCCCCATCATATCACCAGTTAGTCTCTGGAAGGTACATGTTGCTAGTATTCTTAGGCCAACACATACCTTGGTTTCGACTGGGATGGGTTCCCCTTTGTTGGTTCTGTGTGTGAGGCGTGGCCTGCACAGCTCAACAATTTGCTGCAAGAGCTCTCTGTCCACTCTATAGCGCTCCACTATCTCCAGCTCATGTAGCCCCTGGTAGGTTACCCTGGGTCTGTACACTCTTCTCCGTCTCCTCACTGTGGGTTGTTCAGCAGCATTCGCAATGGCACCACCCTCAGCATCATGCACATGTTGCCTTATAACAGCAATGGCAGCCCCTAACATTTTTAGGTCTCAGTTTAATCTTTTTAAGTTTTCACTTCTCTTTGTTGACTGCAGTGTTGCAGTGCTTCTGAGAAAAACATGGGGGAATTCTGTTTGCAGAGTTTTAGGTGCTGGGCTGGGCTGGGCTAGTGTACTGCCTGTGTAATTGGCTGATTCTGATTGATTTCACCTGACAGCTCTGCTACTTCTCCTTGGTTAACTTCCTACACTTCCTTTCCTTCCTTTTCCCATTTCTGTTTCCACAGGGGGCAGCGCCATGCAAACAAGTGCAAACACACTCACACGCATGCACACAGGCTTACACAGGCTTACACGGGCTAAGGCGGGTGCACATTCGTGTATACTAGCTAAGACGGCCTTACACAGGTTTACACGGGCAAACAATTCGCACACACAAGCTTAGACAGGTTTACACACACGCATACTCATGTGCAGTGTAAGCAGCTTTGCAAGAAACTTTAGTGATAGCCATGGCGTACACCTTCAGTTTCTTGATTTCAGTTTAGACAACTGTAGACACACCTCTTTTAGTCCTGAGTAACTCACAGCAACCACATGCCACTCTGCTCCAATAAGCTTACAGTCTTTTTCATACATACCTCCTCATGATGTCACCCATCTCCTACTCTGTTACTCCACTTTTCCTACTCTTACACTCTAGGGACATGGTTCACATAGCAGGGAATATTGGGATTCACTATCCTTATCCTCATTTGCATAGGATTGCCTACTAATGCTTAGTTACATCTCTCAGACTGAGCTTCCCCCCTTAGCAACGTCTACTCAGTAGCCATGATGTCTTCAGCCTGCCATTCACTTGCATGGCAGATTAATATTTTGAATAAATTCCCTATTTGTGCCTTTTATTTTTTGGTTTTCTGATTTTTAGAGCTCAGCACGTTTGTGCGGCACTGCGCTATGTTTAAACATCGGAGATTGAGGTAAAAAAAGTATTTTTTTTATTTTGCAATGGGAAAAAATGCCAATGGCTGTATATTTGGCCATTGGCATGCTTTCTCAACTGGATGCATTCTTTATTTGGAGCTGTCATGGCTCCATTTTGCTATTTGCAGAACGGTACTCAGTTGACAACTGAGTACATTTCTGCAAATAACACTACTCTTACTCAGACAGGTTAGGGTTAAATGGATCACAAATTTACCTCATCTGCATAGCTTTCGTCAGCAAATGAGGTAATTTGCATAGCCTAACCCTGTCCATGTAAGAGTCGTTTTAGGAGCTCTCTTGCACGCCCCTGCCGGCTGTTCCTGCATCACTCGGCAGACATGTTGGCTGCATGGAGTCTTACTCTATTCTTAGACTCCGTGCAAGCCTTCGTGAATCTGGCCCTCTGTCTTCTAAGACTATTTACCCATTTTAGCAAGATCGGTGATCTGGATTCTGTTGTAGAGGTTCTCAGTACATTTAGCATGGATAAGTGCTTTGAAATATGTACAATTAATAAGGATAGTGAGTTTGGAGGATATGCATCTGGAGGAGGAGAATGGTCTGAGAAAGATATTGCATGATGATGAAGGGTTGTTAACAAAGGTAAATAATAAGATATTTATAGCACAAAAGTGTATGCTATAATTTAGCCAATCATATTCTTCTCTCCTGCTCCCCACAGCTAACCATCAGCTGCCACTAGCTCATCATCTCCTTCACTGAGTCTATTGGATGTGCATCAGCCTGCCTTGGACTCAACCTGACCCATGTGAAAGGCTAGAAGACCGAAGACAGTACTGTAGCATTAGTATGTTACCTGAGAGTGTGCCCTAACACCTTACCATCCAGTGGCAGCCTTATGAACTATGCAATCATTGCTCCCATGAGGTGCATACATGCTTCTGTACTTACACACCCTTGCTATCAAGCAGTATACTCTGAGCAGGATCATGGTCAAATGGGGCCTCAAGCAAGGTAATGGACTACACACTCAGCCAACCCAGTATCTCATTACTTGGCTGTCTCTCCTCACTTACCATAAGCCACTGCATACTATTTCTTTTTTTAATTCTGCAATGATCAAAGATATTTGAATTTAGTTTCAAACTGTTTCAAATTTTACAGCAAAAAAACCTGGAAGCCATTTGATAAAACAGTTTAACATTGAAAACAGACATAGCATGAAGAACAGTAAACAATTCTTCCCTTGAAACTCATTTATTGAGAAAGCATCTGACAAACCTAAAAGTATATAAGATGCTAGGACTCAAACAGCATATAGTGAAGCAATAATTAGTTTCTATGTGAAGGGTTCAGGAATTCAAAAGACAGATGTGCATTGCATTACCTACAGCTTGGGACAACCCACTAGTTGCAAGTATCCCTTTTCAGAAGCAGCCTAGGAGTATCATCTGGTGAAGTGACATGGTCAGAGTCACACAACAGACAGATAAAGGCTGAGGGAATCAAATTCTAAACAGAAGCAACTTGTAACTTTTCTCATAGGTTCATAGGTTCATAGGTTCATAGGTTCATACTAGGCTATCTGCCCAAGGGCATTTATAAGACTAGCCCATAGTTATGTGGCTTTCGCCACCCCTTTAGTTTGAATAAAACTATGCCTATTATTTTGTTGTGCCTCTGTCAAGCAATGATACTGAAGTAATCCCTGGGGTATATCTGCGATCTCCCATCCATTGGTCAAGATTCCTCTTGAACAAGGCCAGCGAGGTGCTCTGCCTCACATGTACCGGGATTTTGTTCCACAGCATAGGGAGTCTCTGGGTGATGAATCTGTCCCTCCAGCATGTTCTATTAATAACCGTGTCAAGGTTTAAGTCTCCCGCCCTTGTGGTTCTGAGGGATCTAGATTTTTTGAGGTGAAGCATATTCATCAAATCTGGGTTTGACATGGCCTTATATGTCAGGCACAGGTCACCTCTGAGCAAGCGGTATGAGACTGAATAGAGCTGGAGTTCTTTCAGTCGGGCAGCATAAGACATATTTTTGAGACCCGTTATCCTTTTGGTGAGGAACTTTTGGGGCCTTTCCAGCTGCTGCAGGTGTCGGGTCAGATACATTCCGAATGGGGCATTGTACTCAATCATAGGTCTAATGAGTGATGAGTACAGGGGGACGATGACCTCCCTTGATCTAGATGTGAATCCCTTCATGATCAGGTGGGCAATGTAGAAGGTTTTCCTAACTACTTTAGCAACATGAGTGTCAAACGAAAGGCTACTGTCAACCTGGGTCCCCAGATCCCTGATGACTTCTTCTGTGCTCAGTGGATTGCCACCTATATGGTAGCTAGGGGTAACCTTGTTTTTCCCGAAGGGTATGACTATGCATTTCTTGGCGTTTAACTTTAGGCCATGGCTCTGGCACCAGTTATCCATTTGTGTGAGGCCCTTCTGAAGGATATGTGTGTCAGATGTGTTTTGGACTATGACGCCCAGTTTGCAGTCATCTGCAAACTTTGTCAGCCATAACCCTCCTGTGTTTGCTTGTACTTCAGAAAAGTAGATGCCAAACAAGAGTGGACCCAGGACTGAGCCCTGTGGGACACCACTTGTGACAGGCTTTGAGTCTGACATGGCTCCAGCAACTCTGACCCTGTGGGTTCTGTCACTTAGCCAGTTTGCAACCCATCTTGTGATGTATGGGTTTACATTCAAGCTGATGAGTTTTTCGATGATACCTGAGTGGGGTATTGTGTCGAAGGCCTTTGCCAGGTCGAGGTAGGCTGTATGGACTGCCTTTTCCTCATCAATGGCCTTGGTGACTGTCTCGAAAAAGTCAACCAAGTTTTAAAGGCATGATCTGCCTTTGACAAAGCCAAACTGGGTTGGATCCAAAGTCTGCAAGTTCCCTATGTCTTTATTTATGAGTTCCATTATGATCCTCTCCATGGCTTTGCAGATAAGGCTTGTCAAGCTAATGGGATGGTAATTTCCAGGGTCGGTGGAGGCACCGCCCTTGTGAAGTGGGACAACAGTCGCCATGCACCACTCCTTGGGTACGTATCCTGAGGTGAGGCTAAGATTAAACAGCTGTCCTAACTGCGGGTTTAATTCCTCATTGAGTTCGTGGAGCACACAGCCGGGGACACCATCCGGTCCCATGGATGCTGTGTTTTTTGCCTTGGAGAGAGCAGTTCTCACCTGGGCATTGGAGATGTTTGGAGGGCTACAATCCTCTGGTATAGATATCTCTCCTTTTGGGGGGGGGGGAGAAGTTTGCACTGAACCTGTCAGCCAGTATGTTGGCAATGTGTGTAGGTTCAGTAATCTTCACATCATTTTGAACTAATTCTGAGCATATCTGGGAGTTTCCTCCTAGGTTTCTAACATAGCTAAAGAAGGCCTTATGATTGTCTTTTGAGTCCTTGGTGATTTTTCTCTCAAAATTTGCCTTGGATGATTTTATGAGAGCTCTTAGTTTTTTACTTATAATGATCAAAGGTGTCTTACCTTTCAAGGATTTTGCTCTATCTTGTTGTAGCTTCTTCCTTTTGTTGTAGAGCTTTTTTATGGCTGGGGTCCACCAGACTGGACGCTTGCCTTTGGTACAAAGAGTCTTAGTTTTGTTTGGGATTGCCTGATCCATGCAGTTCTGTAGGTGCTGGTAGAAGGCATTTGTAAGTGATTCAGCAGTTTGAGTAATGTTTACCACTGGCTCAGGGGCCTTAAAGGAGACCACACTAGTTTTTAGAAGTGTGAAGTCGGCTTTTGAGAAGTTTTTCACTGTGGTCTTTTTTATTTCAGGTGGGGGCGGGATGAGGACCTCCAGCGAGATTAGTTTATGATCTGATCTCACCAGTGAGGGGTATACTTCCGGTGTTGAACATTGTGATCCCATGTTCGTGATGATGAGATCAAGTATATTTTCTCCTCTTGTGGGATGGTGACTAGTTGTTCCATGGCATTTGAGTTTATGAACTCCAGGAACCTTTGGGCTAGAGTGTTTGGGCTTGAGTAGTGTTCCCAGTCTATATTAGGGTAGTTGAAATCACCTAGTATGATGGTGTTTGGAGATACATTTATCCCCTCCAATGCTTTCAGGAAGGCCATGTGAGGTTCCTGAGTTTGAGAGGGTGGCCTGTAACATGCTACAAATTGCAGAGAAGTCTTGCCTATGGTTAATTGCACCTGGATGGTCTCCGATGCATCGTGCGTTGCCACCAACCTTGAGGTGTGGGTGTCCTTTATGAATATGGACACCCTCCTTTCTTGGTGTTGTCCGGATTTTGGGGCGGAGCATGATATGAGGTGAAACCTGATAGTGCTGGGGTGCTCTCAGGAGCCTTGAACCAGGTTTCTGTCACAGCACAGACATCGATGTTCTCCATACTGAGAAGGGCCTCGAGTGCGTGCATCTTAAGATTGAGACTTCTGGCATTGAGCAGCATTACCCTTAGTTTTTTTCCTTTTTTGTGTTCTAGGGTGGTAGGTTTAGAATTTGAGCCTTGCCTAAAAAGGCACTATGGGGTGGCAAGAGCCTTTGCCAATATCCGGAAGCCTAGGGGTGACAGGTGCAAGCCGTCCCTTGCGAAGCAGCGTGGCTTGTCCAGCATGTCATCCTAGGCAGACAGACATTGGATCCCCTTTGAATGACACCAGAATGTAAGCCAATTATTAAAGCTGATCATCTTATCACTGTATTGTGGCATCATTCTAGGTGAAGGTAGGATACTGCTCAAGGTCAGGGTCATACCTGCCTGGGCTACATAATCAGAGAGCTCCTCAATGTCTCTTTTCATGTAGTCCAAGGAGGTACGTCTCAGGTCGGTGACACCAGCGTGGACAATGACAGAGTCATACTTGTACCTGCTGTTGAGAGACCTGAGTGCTTGCGCTATGTGGCGGATTCTAGCGCCCGACAGGCAGCTTACTGTGACCTTCTCCTTACTCAGTCTGGTGAGCGGGATGTCAGTGTGTCTGACTATGGAGTCACCTATGACAAGTATGTTTGGTGTTGTATTTGGCCTTAAGGGCAGTGACTGCTTTGCACACTGATTTTGTTGTTTATGTGTTGTTTGTGTGGTGTATTGAGTTTGCAGGTGCTTGGGTGTCTGCTTTGGAGGCCTCTGCTGTTTAGGTAAATTTTTACTCAGAGCCTCCGAGTATGTCTTAGTGTGTTTATGTGTTTGATTCAGTGGTGTGGTTGAGTTATGTGAGACTGGTATTGTGGTGTGTGTAGTTGCCTTCTCCTCCTGCCTGGTCTTGCCAGTCCTGAGTTGAGAGAGCTCAGCCTCCAGTCAGGCTAAATAGCTGCATCTCTCACAAGTTTTAGTGTTACGTGGGAGGAGGAGAGGGTTGTCCGTGTACATGAGGCAATTGTAACATTGTTTCAGAATTCCCAGATTCACCAACTGGGCAGGAGAGGACGCCAGCATCTGACCCTTCGACATGCTAGAAAGAATTATGAGTTGGTATGAGACAGAAAAGTAGTGGGCTTAGCAGGGAAGTGGGCACTCCTGGGGGGTTTTACTAGTGAGAGATTTGTATAATATAGGAGTGCTTGACCTGCAAAGAGAATGCTTATAAGACAAGGGATATGCTTATAAGACAAGTGCTGAGCTTTTTGAGAAGAAAAAGCTATTTGGAACAAGTGCTGCACTTTTTAGTGAAGGTGTAAACTGTTTAGGTTCCTAACAGAGCAGTTCTAAGGGAAAAATTGAAAAACAGACTTTCTGGAGCCAGAAAGAGTTTAACCTTGTTTAACCGGCGCTGCCCGATGCTGCTCTAGTGGCAACTCCGCACTAAATCGCGCTAAAGCACGTTAAAGCGTGCTTGATAGCAGGGGCTGGAAAGAAGCAGGAATAGACCCAAAACGGACAATAGAACTACAGTTTCAAGTCAGTAACCACCTCTACGGGGGGCAGGGAAGCTGCTCAATGTTATTCACTGCCAATGTTATTCATCTGGAATAAGTACATGACAGAGTGTTGTAATCCAACACAATGCATTTCATACCCTTTGCTTGCAAAAAAACAAGGTTATTTGAAAATGTATTGACAGTTAAAATATTAACATTAAAGTTATAGACTTCTTTCTGTCCATTTTATTCACAGCCAAGTAATAAAGACACTGTCAACAGTCAACAAAACAAGGAAACCAAGGATCATATCCAAAGCATGTGGCTCATATGATGATCCTGTTTACAACAATCAATTCCTTCTTTTACACCATAACTATGGTGGCTTGCAAGAACTGTGTATGTATATGCATATACAGCCATCAATTACAGCCACTTGCATGACTGCAGACTTCAGATATGTCTCTTTGAACAAGTGAATGAATACATTCTTAAATAATCAGCCCAAAATGTACCTCTTCTCACTGCTATCTAAACCATGCAATGGAACCAACTGCACTCCCCTCTGCCCTCTAAATCATGAACAGCATTTTAATGTTTCTCTCATATACTTAGAAAGTTGCTGGAATTTAAATAAAATGCATTAGCAAGAACTGTCTGTAGGATAAAAAGTCTAAAACTCATGCCTACCATTATTTAGTAACAGTAATCCACAACAATTTGTTAGAAAGCCATATTTTTTTAAAAAAAGAATGGACAGAAATTACCTCTCAACTAATTTTCTCAAGAATTTTGGACAAAGCTAAATAGTAAATGGCATTTTAGTTTATCTATATGCTAGCCGGATAAACCACCTGTACAAAATGTACCTTTTCAAGGAAGGTCCAGGAGCACTGAGTGATTTGTTAAAAGGCACCCAATAGGCAAATAGAGGTGGAAGGATTCAAACCCTGTACTTTTGTCTACAGGAAGCATTTTGTTAATAACTCTGATCTAACCAACCAGAAATGTTAGATTCTAAACATCAACTATGAAACTCTAATGATTAGCATTATTAACAGGCTGTCATCCTTGGTGAATTATCAAAGGATGTACCTATTAAGGATGGCATGGCAGTTAGTGCAGTGGATTAAGGCTCTAAACTCTTAATTAACTACTTTATGTGGTCCAGGAGTACAGGGTGTGATCATATCTAGTTCCATTGTGTGACTTTGAGCAAGCCACTTAACCAGACAGTAAAGAAAATGTATTTTCTCAGTAAGAATAACTATAACACTCTACTGATGAAATAGCAATGCTCTGTTTGTCTGTCATTCATTCTGGAGGACAGATTGCTGTAAACCACCAGTAATTATCCTGAGAAATGGAAGGAAGAACACAATCATGCGCACATGCACCGCACCTATAAACTGTCCCTATTTTGAAGGAATATTCTTGTTTTCAAGCCTGATTTACCACTGTGCAGAAGCCTCTATTTTTGGAGGTATGTCCCTATTTTCAGGTTTGATTTACCCTTTGCACACAATTTTCTAAACCCCCTCATCACATGTGATTTTTGAAGCTAATAAATAAAAAACATACTATATGATGAAATACTAATTGCAACAAAAATTTAAAGAAAGAGGACACGTCTTACATCTCTGTTTTCTGAAGCAAAAACACACGACCTTGTGTGGTAGAATTTTGCAATACAATTCATTAAAATCTATATTCTCTCTTCCCTACTGTGCTTATATTTTTCATTACTTTTGTCACTCTTGTTTTTAAACATAGGTTTCCGAGCAGTATCCCACATTTCTACTGGAAGCAAGAGGAATAGTGTGCTATTTGGTGTTTAAGGTTTACACTTATTAAATGAGTTGATGGCAACTCTTGTTAATGTGAGAGATTCCACAGCATTTATCAAAAACAATGGAGGATATTTCTTGGCTAAATATTTCTTATATCTCTCATTCAGTGTGAATATCGCTCCATGTCTTTACTCCCATAAGAAGTAGCTACTGGCCTTACTTGGACAACAAAGTATTAATAAATAAATAAATTTTGGTATTTACTCCTATTTTCAATGTCTGTACCCACACCTACACCCCCACATACACACACACACACCCACACACACACACACACACACACACACACACACACACACACACACACACACACACACACACACACACACACCACTCTGCAATGCTCACCCATGTGCTTTATAGAATTCTAGGAAAATTACAAAGTCCTGTGCTCTCTGCAAACAAATCTCCTGTACAGTACTGACGCTGCTGACATCTTCCATAAGGGCTGATGCAGGAATGTGGATATGCAGCACTGATGCTGCTGACATCATCACCTGTGCTCTGTGCAAACAAATATTCTATGCAGCAGTAATACTGCAGACATATTCTGGAGGGGCTGATGCTGGAAAACAAAGACTTTTTTTTTGTGGCCAGCCACCCCCACCCCCCAACCAACACTGGGCCCTAGACAGTTGCCTAGGTCACCTAGTGCTTGATCCAGCTCTGAATATACTCTTGCAGCTTGAGCCTCACATGGCTGTTAATACTGCTATTGTAGTAAGCTTAAGCAACCTCTCTTTCCCAAGGATGGGTGAGTCAGCATTAGCTATTAACTGTCATCCATCTCTGTCCAGGCCCATCAGCACCTATGTCACTACAAGAACATACGTCATCTGGTGGACATAATTTAGAAACCATTTTTGATCTGAAGGTATGAAATATACCAGAATGATTGATTTATAAAGCACATTAGTCAAGGCTCATTTCCAAAAAGCTTAGCAGAGCTTGGCATCCTAGCTTCAGATCCAGAATTGTTTTACTTGCATCCACTGCCATCCAGGCAAAACTAAGCACTTTTTGTTAAATTGCACTTGGTTCACTTAAATTAAGCAATCACTGCTGTATTCTTGAATTATCTGGGCTTCTTGCTGAATTTTAAACTAAAATTGTAGTTTCTTTCCCTCATTGCTGTTGTCATACTGGTTGGACTTGAAATTTCCTTGTGAGGGACTTCTAGCCAGTTGTTATTTGTAGGAGTATTTCATTTGTGGGATTCCTTTTGCTGTGTTTACTCATCTTGTAGCAGGAGGGTTTCACCTGGTCTGAGTAGCGAAATACTCTGGAGGGCTCATAGTGTAGTTGTTTTATTGGCCAGTGGGCTCTGTTGTCAGGTTTCTGCTTTTCATTGCTGATATAAATTCAATATGTTTGCATGGCTCTGTGCTCATTTCCACAGAGCTCAGCAAAGATTTGCTTCCTAGCCTGTGTTCCAGAAGTGCTTTACCTGCATGTAGTGCATTCCAGGCAAAGATAAGTACTTGTATTTGATAAATAACACTTCTTTAACTTATATAAAGTAATTGCTACTGATGCCTTGCTTTATCTATGCAGATATCTGATTTTTTTTTAACTAAGACAAGTATTTTTTCCTATCACCATTGCTGCTGTTACACTAGTTGACTTGAAATTACCTCTGTAGGAGGTTTCTAGCCAGTTGTTTTGTGTTTAGCAGTGCACAGTACATAAGCAAACACCTAGAAAGTAAATTCTCCTGACAGAACTGTCCATAAAACTGTACCCTGTAAAACAGTAAGTATAGAGCAAATACCTTGCTAACCAAGCTTAAAGCAGCTAGTTCTTGTGAGAAGCAATACCATTAGATTTGTGTGCTTTATAGGCACCAAAGCCAGCAAAAGTTAGGAATCTTTTTAGCCTAGTGTACCCCATTGAAGTACCAGTATTACTTTTTCTCATAAAAGCACCCTTAGTAGCCTTCAGCAACTCCACCCCCAGTACACCACCTCTTGTAGCTCACCAATTAAAGGATCATACAGCATGGATATGCAATTTTCTAACCTCTCTATAGCCAACCTGGTGGATATAGGCATCTTGAGAAAATGTAGTGGCTGTCTTATGTTTACCAAAAAATATTTAATCTTTAAAGAAACAGATACTGCATGTGAGAGGTGTACTTTCATAAGACACTGGAGGATAAACTCTTGCATAGCAGCACATATCTTGTTATAAAAAACACACGTACAATGCCCAACACATGCATAGACCAACATATGATGAGACACTTAAATGCAATCTTCCTAAACAACAAAGATTACCTAGACCACCCTTTGCAAAGGTATTCCTTGGTAAACACAAAAGTACCCAGCAAAAACAATACCTAACGCTACACATTCAGTCACACTAAATGGAGACCTAAATTCAAAGCCCTTAAGGCAAGCTAATACACTTCCATGACTCTAGTCATAGAAGGCTCCATTGTAAGACATGCTGATATCACTCTAACCAGACTGAACAAGAAGAAGAAAAGGTTAGTTGCTTATCTGCAGCCAGGAATCACCAAATTATGCATGCACTCAAGTCATTACATCACAGGAGCCAGTATGATTCCATCATAGTCCATATAGGCGTAAATGATATGAGACGTATCTCACTGGACTATATGAACAGAGATATTATGCAGCTGTTGGACTATGTGTCTCAGGCTGGTATGAGCCTAGCATTGTTCAGCATATTACCTTCACCGAGGATGATGCCATAATATGAATGAAAAATGATTGATTTTAACAATTTGCTGAATTTCTGTTATCATTCTAGGGGCATCCAATATTTGTCAGCTTGGGAGGACATGGTTAACAGACCATATTGCTTTAACAAGGATGCTCTGCATCTTCCCCCTCTAGGCTTTCAAATATCAGCTAAAACGTTATCCATCTGATAGTGTATAATTTAGGCAGTGCTAAATTGACAAACTTACCAACATAGCAAAATTAGCTGAAATGAACCTCAGGGTATTACTATTCAATGACAGGACCCTCAACAAAAACCTAGACTCTCTCCAAGCCCTCCTAACCCTCAAGAACATAAACATCTGTGCATTTACTGAGACACAGTGTAAATCCTAGCAGTGCAAGGTTTCAATGCTTTTTACACTTTCAGACCAGTAGTTGCATAAACAGGGGCTAAAGATGGATGTATCTTGTTATACATCAATAACAAGGATACATCTAGGTTGGTTAAACAGGATGGTATGCTGGAGTTTCTCTAAGTGCAGATAACTACATATAAAAGCTTTTACCACATCTTAACTAGCTATAGGTCACCCTCCACGTTCCAAGAAATTCACTGAGCATACTTGGATCTACTGGGGACCCTTACCATCCAACCCAATACCCTACTCTTAGGGTAATTTAATTAGCATTCTGTAAACTGAAAATCTTACACTATCTCAAAATTGCAGGCACAGTGATTCCTGGACTTTGTAAATACAAACACACTTGACCAATTAGTGTGTAGGTCCAGCAGAGGCTACAACATACTGGACCTTCCACTCACAAATATTGTAGAATGTTGCATCCCCCACTGACACATCATCCCTGATAAGGTCGACCATAAAGCAGTCTCCCTCAAAATCAGAATTAACTCTGTAACCCCAGTAAACCAAATAATAGTCAGGAACTATTCCAAAGCAAATTACCCTTTATTAAGTGAGATTTTTGTCAAAATTCAGTATCTCCCTTGAACTCAGAGAACACAGCAGTCTATGCAGAATTCTTCATAGAAACTCTGTACAATCATGTCAATGGCTGCATAAAGGCTGTTGTACTTACTGAAAGTAAGTTCATAACTTACTTCAAGCACAAACACCCTGGTGGCATCCTGAATTAAACAGTATACAGAAGTAATGAAAAAAAAAACATGGCATAAATCTCATAAAAATAAGAACTCACTCATTAAACTAAACAGGTAAATGAGAAGGTAAATTAGGTGAAGTAAAGCCAGCTTCGATGTTAAAATAGCCTCCCAGGCAATAGACAACCACAAGGCCTTCTTCAGCTATGTCATAAACCTGAATCGAAGGTTAATGGTACTACATTCACTGACCCTGGTGATATAATGAACCTGTTGGCTGAAAAATTAATTTCCATATCTAAACGAGAGAGGTAGAGACCATGAAAGTTTATTAGAACACAAAGAGACTAGTGGCAGTTAAGGCTAGATGACAACATTAAACCAGGGCAGAATGATTTTTGTTCAGTTGTTGGAACTTTACAAATGTCATCAGAAAGATTTTAGTTTTATATATATATATATATATATATATATATATATATATATATATATATATATATATACTTTGAACCATCAAAATTACACTTTACCTAAACTTAGTTTTGTGTTTCCGGTTTCATGAAAGTACATTTGTCCAAAAATACACTTTTGTGAAACTACACCTACGAATTAAAAAAAAAAAACACACTAAACTTACTAATGCAGGGGGGTAAGCCCCCTTGCACCACTCCATGTGGGGGCTGCACCGCCCCACATCCCAGATACTAGGATATACTATCCCCGAGATTGCACTACAGTGAGTAAAAGGGAATATTCCCTTATCTTCACTGTACTGCAATCTACAACATCAACCTCCCATCCCATACCACTAAAAACACCATACCTGCACCACTGCACCAGGAATTCTGTTCGGTGTAGTGTAGTTTCACAAAAGTGCATTTTTGGATAAATGCACTTTTGCAAAACCAGACATGGGAAACTAAGTTTCGCTAAAGTGTAATTTTCATGGGTCGAAGTAGACCCCATATATATATGTATATATATATATATATATATATATATATATATATATATATATATATATATATATATATATGTACGGGTCCCCTTGACTTGATCGACACACCAAAACACCGACGCTCAGAAGACCGACTTGAGAAGACCGACGAGAGAGATGATCGACAAGGTGAAATACCGACAGCCAAAACACCATGGGCAACGTGTGAGCGCGAGTCAGTAAGTGTGCGATAGTGAGGGATTTAGCATTAGGGAGCGGACAGGTAAGTGTGAGATAGTGAGGGATTTAGGGTTAGGGTGCGGGAAAGGTGAGTGTGTGGTAGTGTCGGACTTAGGGTCCAGGTAAGGTAAGTGTGCGATAGTGACGGAGTTTAGGTTTAGTGGCGGGTTAAGTGAGTTAGGGTTAGGGTGCGGGTAGGGTAAGTGTGCGATAGTGACCGACTGTAGGTTTAGTGGTGGGTTAAGTGAGTTAGGGTTAGGGTGCGGGTAGGGTAAGTGTGCGGTAGTGTCGGACCTTAGGGTTAGGGTTTGGGTTAAGGTCAGTGCATGTATAGTTGTGTGTAATGTGTAGTTTACGTTTTGTGTGTTGGTGTTTTGGGTGTCGGTGTTATGGTGTTCGGTTTTGTGAGTTGTCGGTTTTGTACGTTTTCGGTCTTTTGGTGTCAGTGTTTTGGGTGTCTGGTTTGTGGTGTTTTGGTGTTGTGATAGGGATCCATATATATATATATATATATATATATATATATATATATATATATATATAGATATATATAGATATAGATATAGATATATATATTATGCATATAGACATGCATACATCATTTTTTGTTTTATACACATTGGTTTCAGTGCATTCTTTTTTGATGTAACTGCTGTGTATATGCATTTGTTTTTTCTGTATATATTGTTGTGCAACTTGCTGATCTGAATTCTATATGAGAAAGTAGAGTGAGGATGGATTGATTAAGTCAAGTCTAATTACTTTTAATTGACTTAGGAGTATTTGAAAGATATTTTTGATTGTGTGGTTCACTCTGAAGAAGCTTGTTTATGATATGGGCACTTAGCTGTTTCAAACTCTAATAAACTGTTTTTCTGCAACCACATATTCACAGCACCTTCATTTTTATTTTTCATCTCAAAATTTACCTCCCACTCACCCCCAAGCCACCCACAAAGACATACTCTCAAACATAACCCTCTGCAATATCATGAGAGCACATCCTGGATGTGCTTGCTAAAGCCAAGAACACAACTTGAATGTGCACCGATAGCATCCTGGGATGCCTGCTGAATAGTTTAAAATATGACTTATTGGGGCTACTGGAGTAACTGTTTAACTATAGCCTTAAAACTAGCTTTGTGACACAAGAATGGAGGACTGCAACAGCTGTCCACCTTCATGTGAGATGACCATCAACAGATCCATGAAGCTACAGACCCATTAGTCTGGCTACTCTTATTTCAAAGCCATAGAAAAAATGATCATGGATATAATCAACAAAGATATAAAAGACCTCCAGACACTGGATTCACCTCAGTTTGGCTTTGTCAAAGGAAAGTTGTGCCTACTGAACCTGGTGGGTATCTTTGAAAAAGTCAACAAGGCGATGGATGAGGATAAAGTGGTGCTTACTGCCTACCTTGATCTGGTTAAGGCATTTGATGCAATACCCCATGCAGGCATTGTCAACAGACTTGTAGAACTAGGCATAAACCCCATTCTAATGCACTGGCTAGCCAATTAGCTTATGGATAGAATCCAGGAGGTTAGGATTTGTGAGACCACCTCCAAAAAAGGGACGGCCACCAGTGGAGTCCTTCAGGGCTCTTTGCTATGTCCACAACTCTTTAGCATCTACTTCTTGGAGAACAAAGCCAGTGTAAAAGGCCTCTGGCTGACCAGGTTTGGAGATGATTGTAAGGTGGAAGCAGTCATAGAATCACACTAAGATTAAAACACCTTACAGGAAGGTCTAAAACAGGGAAATGACTGAGGCTTAAAACTCAATGGCAATAAATGCATTACAGTACTTTTGAGAAGCTGGCTAACCCAAGAACATGCACCATCAGTAAAATACCCTTAAGAGCTGACTCACTGATTAGAAATCTGGGAACATATGTAAGTAGTAACCTAGCCTTCCAACAACTTGTATCCAAGGTTATAAGAAAATCCATCTATGTTGCTCAACTTATAAGTAAAGGTATGACATCTGCATCCAAGGAAGTCATCATACCACTGTACTCAGCTCTCATCAGACCCATCATAGAGTATAATGCCCCCTTGGTATGTACCTGATCAGACACATGCAGTAAATGGAATGTCCACAAAGGTTCCTTACAAAAAGAATACAGAAAGTAAACACAATGTCCTATGCAGATCACCTCAAAGCCCTATCTCTATACTCAGTCTAATACAGACTACTATGAGACAATGTATGACTGGCTTATAAGACATCCATGGACCCAGCTTTGATTAACTTTTTGCACATCTATAAAACAAACAGCATCCAAAGACTTGAATTTTGCTTTTGACATCAATAGGACACATTGGAGAGACAGATATGCATCTCAGAGAATTCCCCATCTCTGGAAAAGGCTCTCTGTACATGGGAAGCAAAGTCCTTTCCTTACCACATTTAAGCATAACTTATACCACTGGATGGAAAATCATAAATTCAACCCTGATCTGGCACCTATGTCCCTGATGGACAGAGGTAGTCTGTAATTCATGTCAAAGACAAAAGTCACCTCCTATAAAAATTTATAAAACATAAAACTTGTGGGTCAAATTTTGGTTGCATAACTAGGCTAATAAAGACCCTGGTGATCATTAGGCTACACACCTAAAACCTAAGAATGACCATTCCTTGAATTCCATTTTAGTATGCACTAGGTCCATTGACTCACATAATATCTAAGAACATTATCTACACTTAATCAAGTTTAAGATTCTTTAATACACTTCCACCATAAGCTTAGTATGAATCCATGAACTTATTCAAACAGTATGCTATCTATGAGTGCGCTTTCTCACAACTAATTTAGGCGATGGAGATTTTGTGCTAACTTCTTGTTTCTCTCAAAATCACAGATTTAGCTGACGTGCTGTGTCTACATAGATCAGAATGTTTAGTCAGGGCAGTTGATTTGGTGGCATGTCATTAATGGTAGCTTTAACCAGTATTGAAGAAAAATTATCATGCATATTGCATTCTTCCTGGGAATCAGTCAGAATAGTGATTCTGATTATGAACTAGGTCTGTGTTTTCTGTTCTTTTCATTAGATTATTTAATCCTGAAGACAAGCTGACTAGCAGTGGTCTGTACATGCAACCAAAATCTGTAGCTCAAACAACCTGTTAGATGGTTTAGTGTTTGGAAATGGCTCACTTGTTTAAGCCATTGTGCTCTGAATATGTATTCAGTGTATTCAATCAGGATAACTGATTCAGAGTAGATAATATAATTATCTGTCTTGCTGTATGCAGAGCATCTAGAGCTATCCACGGCTGCAAGTTATAAAATTGCCTGAGCTTCAATATTTTCATCCTGTTTTCTGTTGTGTGACTGTCTGCTTCAACTGTTTCATATTGTACAATAGGCTTTCATCTAAGTGCAAGAAGTGGGGTCACCCACTACAGATAGAGCTCTCCTTGGATATCTCCAGTTTATTGCAGAATATTTTTTCAACCAATTTTCTGGATGGAAAAAAGAAATCTTATAGAAGTTAGGCTGTATGTGCAACAGAAGACCAGAGGCTTAATTTCTGTCCAGAAGGGAGAGGAAAAAAATCCCATGGCTAATTACAGGCCATTGTCTTCTTAGCCAACTTTCTAAGTTAACCAAAGGACACTTGCAGAAAACCACTGAAAGTAACAAAAGAATAGTCGAGGAGTGCTAAAAAGTTGTTACAGAAAATCAAGCATAAACAGATGACAGAGTACCTCAAAAAGTATTTAGTCTTATCTGAATCCTGGTATGGATACCTAATGCCAAATGTGTCTGACACAACTCCTACCAGTTTTACTGATGCTGTTTTCACCAGCCTCATTTAAAGCCTTGCATCTGCTCCTCTTGATGTGTTAGACATATATTCCCTTCATGTACTAAATATGTATCCCTTCATGTGCTAGACATACAAGTTGTGGACCTCTAGTTTCCCAGTCTCTCGTCTCCACTTGTTGATTACTCTTGTCTGTGCCTGGAAGAAACACATTTGAACCGTGAGATCACGGTTTGTACTTGTTTATTCAACTTATTAAAGTGTCTGTCCTTTCCTCACAGTGTTTGGATCATGAAGTTATTGTACACAAATCATCCATCCACATGATGAGTGCAGAGGGAGATTTGTTTCCCCTGCAAAAACATTTGTTTGAGATGTGTTATTCTGTTAGTTATCTGTGTTTCTGATTTATGGAGATGTTTTCCATGTTCGCCACAGTGGAAGCTAAACAGCGACAGTATTCAGAATGGTAGATCTGTCTCTTTTTAACAGGATGTTACTAACTGATATACAAGGATGCTACTAGCAGATATACAAGGGTGTGAACTATAATGGAGAAATACCCAGTTTATTACTAGAATTCTAGCTGTAAAGTGAGGCTCTGCCCTGTCGCCAGGCACAAACCTTTCTTTTACAACATCCCAGAGACTGATACTAAGCCTTGTTCCCAGAGACTGATACTAAGCCTTGTATTTTTTATAGTCTTTATTAATGGACTGAGGAGACATTCCACTTATGCAAGAAACTTCTAATCATACATTATATCATATATATCAACCATGTTATCAAAAATAGGGATGACCATCAGGAGCTCCAAAAGAGGGGTCCTGTATTGCCTAACATTTTTAAGGGATAACCAACTTAATTCTTATCACTTCAAATTCCAAAGCAGTGCACTTAGGAACTTTGAATTTATTCCCTAAAGCAGACCACTCA
Organism: Protopterus annectens; assembly: GCF_019279795.1. Classification (NCBI taxonomy): domain Eukaryota; kingdom Metazoa; phylum Chordata; order Ceratodontiformes; family Protopteridae; genus Protopterus; species Protopterus annectens. Next base: position 946,844,498 of record NC_056734.1, on the reverse strand, counting down.
AATACTTTTGACTACATATTGTATTAAGATTGGCTGTTTTACATCTTTCAAAAAGCTTGGCATTACTGTTGTCATCCAACAGACCAAGCAGTTAGAATTTATTTGTCAAATCAGAAATATCTCACAGTGGAACCCTATCAACATTTACTGTAGGTTGTACTTATTTCAAAGCTTACATGCACTGGAAATATTCTACCAAACCTGTAGCCAGATTTGTTGGACAATCTAGAAGTACTTACAATGCATTTACCAGATTTGTTTCTGCTGTTCTTCTTGAAATCATTGATTGAGATTGGTAAATAACCTAGGACAGACTCTTGTTTGCATCTGGCTAGGGACTGCCCATATGACTTTTTTTGGAGCACTGATCAGGCTTGACCACTTGTAGGTTCTGCTTGCATTGTATCTACATGGACTAGCTCAGCTACGCATCAGCTAGGGTCAATGTCCACTAATTTGAAAGCACAAAATAGGGCAGAAATTACTGCTAGAAGAGCTATCATGATTTATGTACCAGTAGTGTAGAATTTTCCCCTCAGCTTATCCATGTGGTTAATGAAATATGAAACTAAAAGTAGGAATAAATCAGATTTTACTGTTCTATCACTTGGCTGAAATTGCAGAGCCACAAGGATTTAAATCACAGTGTCATTTCCATGGTGTAGCACACTTCCAGTTTTTTAGCAAAACTGTTTATCGATAATCTTTTCTAAAAAGAGAAATTATAGACAAATTATTTAACTGGAAATATTAGAATGTTACTACAGTATTTCTCTTTCTTTAACAAATTCATTTTGGTATATGACTGGCTGCCTCCTGTAAGTCAGTCTGATTTTATTCTTCCTTCAGTCAAGCTGAATGTTTTTACACCATGGCCTTGCAGTGCACCAAGGTGGTATTAATAACACCATATTAAGTTTGTATTTAAAAAAAAAAGTCTCTCTCATCAGTAAGTCATTGGTACATGGTGTAGCATACTTTAGATAAGCTGTTTAATGTGACATCTTGTTGAGTACGCCTCCTTGTAACATCACTAGAAAACACACACATTTTACCCAGCAAATACATTATTATTCAAGTGACATTAACAAATACTAATAGCATTGAGCTTCCATCATCTTACATTTATGTAGTTTCTTCAACATCTAGCTTAATGCATTAATCAAACTACAATCCCACTTCTTCTGAGATCAGAATAGTTTTTTTTTGTGAGCTGTATGTGGAAACTTTAGCTTTGTCACTGCAGTATCTGCAAAGTGATACCATGGGTTTGCAAACCAAGATTATGCAGTCATGGCAATATCAAATTTATACAGAATGACATTATCTGATGACCAGTGTGCGATCTGATATATATTGATAATGCGCTTCCTAGTCAGAGGTAGTTGTTAGTGTCATTCTTTACAGGCTTTTCTGTAAATCCCCTGTCATGTGATTTACTAAACAATGTTCTGTCACAGCAGGACTTGCCAGTGTCAAAAGTGGTAATGATATACTGCATCATGATACTTTTCTCGCTATGTCCTTTCTGTGAATGGCCTTTGATTAGAAGAACCTGGACAGTAATCATATGTGAAATAAATCAATAGATAATAAAAGTGGGTCTACGAATGAACCAGGTAATTGTAGGATTGCTAATCTGGGGAAGTGACATAAAAGAGATTCTACATGGCAGGCTAGAGGAGATACTGAATGCTAATTTCTTTTGACTGATAGTTACCATGACTTCACACAGCATTGTCTGGCAGTATATAGGTAATATCTCAGTACTGAAAACAGGGAAAATGCCACAAGAACCTTGAAAGGCAAAATGGTTGATTCCCATTTCATTGAGCAAGTATAAATTTACAGTAGTTTGAAATTATAACAGTAATGATTTTTAAAAAAGTCATATGAAGGATGAATGCAAGTTAATGAAAATTCAGGATACCATCTCACTGCTAAAGTAATGTGGAGTGCTCGAAAGAGCAAATATGTACAAAAAAAACAAACAAAAAAAAAAAACAAAAACAAAAACAAATGGCTACGTTAAAAGTGTTTAAATGCTAAGATGAATACGTCTGTTAATACAGTGTGAAACCCCTCTGTGTGTATGCAAAGGATAAGCTAGAAATGTAACTAAAAACTGAGGTATACGTCTAGTCTCACCACCAAATATGTAATCTAGGAGGTGAAGGTAACACAGATAAGAGTACCATTGCAGTATATAAATGTGAGTGTACTGATGGTGAATGTGTTGTGTGTGAAATGTGTGTTCATGACAGAGTGATGTATATGGAAAGTATTACTATGCAATACAGTACTGATGCAGCCTAATGCAGGGTCATGACTGACAGATGTTCCAGCAAACATTAGCAAATAGTATGTCAGCCAGCACTGAGAGTCAGGGATGGATCCAGCATATTAGATAGTTTAACCTCTTGTGTCTTCAGTTTATGGAGTATTAATCTAGGGCTGCTGCCATTCTGCAAGCACAAAATGGGACATTTCTTACTGAAACATAAGATTTTGTAGGAAAATGCATATCTATAAGCAGTACAAAAAGACATGTTTAGAATTATTACCAAAATATTATGTCTGGGTCAGTTCTACACTCTCAGCACTGATGGACATACTATGTGCTGATATTTTCTTGAGCATCTGTCTGCCATGACCCAGTGTCAAGCTCTGTCAGTATTGCATTGCGCCATGTCACTTTCTGCAGTAACTGTGTTTTAATTATTTCTACTGTTTTAAATCAAATTAGACTAGTTCAGATATATTGTCATAGTTTTTCCCTATATTTGGAAGAAAATCCGAAATTATTTTTCACCCTGAAATATCAAGACAGTTGCCGCTTTTCATGCTTTTCTCACAGGACACAACTGCTCAAATCAGGAGTGTTCTGCAAACAGATGGACTAGTGGTAACCCTAAGTTGACCACAGGCAGATCCCATGACGATAGCTGTCTGTTAAGTACAGTTCCCTCAGTATTAGCTGCAGCATTTGCCCACCTGACAGACATCCTTTCTGGCACTCTCTGACTGTGGCAGTACAAAATCCTCATATATTCATTTAGTTTACCCTACATAAACTTTCACAGCAATCCTTGCGCACATTTATCTGTGAGTCACTGTGCATCCAAGATAGAATTGGCTAGCATTTTACTGAGTACAGAAATATTAGAGCCTGCCAGGTATGCCATAGTGGTAATTCAATAAAGTACAAAACAGTTGATACTGAGGAGTATGGCAGTTAAGATGGTGTGTTTGTCGGCATTAGCTTCACATAAAGAGTCTATCACTTTTTTGTGTGAGTCTTGTGTTTTGGTGGTTTGATGTTTGTTGTTGTACCTATTTATGCTGAGTCTGTTTTTTTTCCCCTGATTTTCACCTTTGGTGCAGAGGTGCAGCTTGACTGTTTAGATTTCTGCAGAATGCTCCAGCCAGGGAAAGGGAACAGTGTTTTGTCTGTGCATCCCCCCCTTTCACTACAGTTGTGTGAATGTGTAGCTGGTATATTTGTCAATGGTGTATGGAAGTTACAGGGAAAGCTTATCCTTCCCCAGGAAAAATGTTTTATTTCCTTTTCAGTGAAAATCAGTCTTGGATCTTGTTGCTGTCTGGCCTGTAGCATATTCCTCACCCACCATACTAAATATGCTGACAAACTATATGGCATAGGTGGAAACAACAACCTTTCACTATTGTCAGAGGGTTTGCTATATATGCTGCATCTGCCTCAGAGGAATCTCCATATATACACTGCACCTGCTTCACAGGACTGTCCATATACACTGCACATGCCTGAGATGGCTCTGCATACATGTTGCACATGCCTTCTTTGAGTCCTGCTTGTCATGAAGCATTACATGTTTGCGATTAGTCTTACAGATAACTATACAGAAAATGAATATGTTTTTTCACTTTTATTGCATGTTAAAGCACAAACTAGTGAGCACATTAGGTCGCTTACAGGGCCTCCAGAATTAATGTGTACATTAAGAATTTGCCATGAACATATTGCAGAAACAATACTAAATGCGCTGTCTTTCCACAATGTTAGTACAGTTGGATCACATATATTGTCTCTCTTCTAAAGATTATGGCAGAAGTCTGGGTATTGTTGGTCCACAATGCTTCATGCTATTCTGGCCACAGCTCCATGGGGCTCATGTTTACCTCTTAGTTTGGCTATTTCAATTTAATGCTTTGATCTAATGCTTTTGGTCTGGGCTGCATACCAGTGGTTCCAATGGTTTATCCACAATGTAGGCTTGTATGATGTCAGCTGCTGGCTGCCTCATGATATTTGCTAGTGCCCTTACAACAAAGGCTAATCTCTTATCTGGTGACTGGCTGTAGGGGATTGTTTTTAGAAGCTCTTGCCTAACACCTCTCTGGTTGTGCTACTCAAATCTATATTAGAACACCGAACATTCAAAATTTCGAGTGTTCTAATATCGACCTTATCGAAGAAACAGAAAAACAAATTTTTTCCTAGGGAAAGAATTTGGTTGTCCTTTTCTGTTGCTTCGTGTATTTTCAGCGCTGTGGTGGAAAGTTACGGGTCGGGTTCAGGTAAGTGTGCGATTGTGTGGATGTGAGGGTTAGGGCAGGTTAGGTGAGTTAGGGTTAGGGCGCGGGTCAGGTAAGTGTGCGATTGTGTGGACGTGAGGGTTAGGGTGGGGTAGGTGAGTTAGGGTTAGGGTGCAGGTGAGGTGACCATGCGATAATGACGGACCTTAGGGTTAGGGTTTGGGTTAAGGTAAGTGGATAGTTAGTGGTGTATGTATTTAGTGTAGGGTTAAGTGTAAGAGTTTAGGTGTATGTGTGTGTGGATTGCTGTTTGTTTGGCGTACTTGTTTTGTGTGTGTATGTGTTTTGGAACAGCAAATTTTTTCCCTAGGAAAAAATTTGCTGTTCTGAATGTTTGATGTTTTCAGTTTTCGATTCATTGGGTTCGATACTAGAACACTCGACATTTTGAATGTTCGGTGTTCTAATATAGACCCGTGCTACTCTGTACTGTCAGTATGGAAACAGAGTACAGTAACAGCATAAAGCTAAATCTCATGGCCCATTAATCATACCAATGGATACGCTTTGTGTTTAAATTCCTCAACCAATGACAGTGATTGTTTTACTATTGAAGTAAACCATAACCTTTGAAAGAATACTTTGAACTGAGAATCTACCTGTCTTCAACCTCTTTTTCCATTTTGCACATGGGATCGGGGTGTCACTTTAGCAGTGACAGTCATCTCGAGCCACGTTTTACACTGACGGGTGGTGGATAGCTCTGCCATGGTAGTTCATTCGTACTACTCTCTTGCACACACACACTCTCACCTATGGCCAATTTAGAGTGTCCAATCCACCTATTGCATGTCTTAGGAATGTGAGAGGAAACCCTAGCATCTGGAGGAAACCCATGTAACTGCAGGGGGGACATGCAGACTCCACACAGAAGGCATTCCAGCCAAGAATCGAACAGGAGAACCTCTTGGTGTGAGGTTTACCACCCCAGCCACCTAGAAACTGAGAATGGCATGGAGTTTTCAGCTTTCTCCTACTTCTCTCTCCCCACTTTCTTTTATTACAAAATGGTTATATTGGTAATAGAGTAGCTATTGAACAGATTGTGATGCATTTACTTTTTCACAGTGCTTAGGAAAAGTACCCAAGCCCCTTAGAACCATAAACACTTCATTCAAGGAGTGTAAATAAGGATTTTATGACATCATATTTTTATGATGCATGCATCTAACAACTATGTTAGAGGATTTTCATTTAAAATATTCAGACATATTTTTGATATTGATCATAGAATACCTTACTTGAAGACTGAGGCATATTGCCATATGCTGGGAGCCAAGATTTAGAAAACATGCACCCTCATTTTTAGATGTTTTCCCTAATATTTAAATTCCTTGATCTAGGACATGACATATATTAATCCATAGGGCACTGTCAGTAGCTTATTGTGATAATTTGAGTGATAATTTGAGAGACAATTTGCAATAGTTTAAAAATGCAGTATAGGCTCTGGGTATGCTTTCTCAGTCAAATCTTTGCTTAACCAGATATTGCAGACCTTAGTCATGACCTTTTAGGTCAAAGCTCTTTCAAACCCAACCAGGTGAGTGAGTGAGTAGGGAACTTTTAATGACTTTTGTATCTGTGGATTTTTTCACCTATCTTGCCAAAGCTTGACATAACTTGTATATCCTGATGAGTTCTCAATTCAGTCTTCTGGTCCTGGCCAATGCATTTTGATGCATCAGTCCATGGTATCCTCCTGAATACAATACCTGATTTGTTTTTCTGCCTTTTTTGAAAAAGGAGTCAGGGTGTAGACTTGAAGTATATCATGCAACATATGTTTATTCACATCTGGAGCTTTCTGACTCTTCCCAGTCTTTCCATTTCATCTTTCTATTCTTTATTCCACCCATGGTCTACACAGCTTTATACTTGCACTGCAGGTATGGCTAAAGAAATCTGTAACACAAGTATTGTAAGATAAATACACAACAAGAGTCTCAATACTGGGCACAGCAAACATACTGGTACAAAATGAAAAAAAAAAAAAAAAAAACAAAACAGAACATGCAGAGATATTGTCTGTGAGTCTTGGTACCCATATTGAAATAAAATTGCAATCTTAAGATTTGGCAGGTGCAAGTTTTCTCTTTCTGTTCTTATTATTTTATAACAAACATTAACTTGCTTGATTAACTGGAATTTAGTCTTAAGCAGTAAAAACATGCTAAAAGCATGAATAAGCATTTTGTTTGCTTAAAACATAATAGTGTCATATTACCTGCTCCTTCTGTAACACCAACAGTATCAAGGACAAAATCGACCACATCAGTACCTTTACCATGCAACATTATCTTGACATTATAGCTACTGCAGAAATGGGGCTGAAACCTGACACCCCTAGTCTTCACCACGTCATAGCTACAAGATTACAGGCCAGGCACAAAAGCTGGGGGAGGAGCATTAATTCTTTTTTTAAAAGACAACCTTCGCCCATTGTTGCACAAGCTAACAGTAGCTCAGAATTGGATCCTTACTTCATTCTTTTAAAATTTCCAACTAAAAAACAGAAACACGTGAAAGAAAACAAAAGCTGGATAAACGCCTGGTATACACCTCAAGCGAAAAAAATGAAAAGACCAATGGTTAGACCACAGCTGAAGATAAAAATGGAATAATCCACATCAGGAAATAAATCACTTGCAGCTTCACAGTAGTGCCCTTTATAAAACCAAAAGTTGTAACTGAGATGTAGTAGTCAAGGTAGGAAACGGTTCACTTGCAGTTTCACACCACTTTATTAAACAAGAGTAAGCGCTTTCGCGATCTAAGTCAGCTAATCGCTTCTTCAGACTTTTCATTTTTTTTAAAAAACAGAAACCCCTTGTTACAGCCACTGCATACCAACCTCCACCAGCCTCACTACCAAAATTCAATACAATCATCTGACAAATATGTTGTTGGAGACTTCAGCCTTAATTACTTAGGACCAAATGCCATTGATATGTCAGAACTCCTGGCCAGCTTAAGTTTTGAGCTCTGAAGCCTCTAGATCAAACACTCAGTTCGATAGGTGCACCTTACTAGATCTAGTAATCCTACAATGATATCTAACCTCATAATACATGCTCCCTCCGTCAGTAAGTACTGTCCCATAACTTTCTCAGTACAAAATGTAACAGTAAAATATAAACCTGCAATTATCACCTTCAGACCCAAAAGCATTCAGAATACCTCCTAATCTTAAAAACCTTCTTAACTGTGTAAACTACTTATAATTTCAACAAGGCATCTTTATTCTTCCCTCAGGGAGGGCAGCAAAGAGAGATTCTCCTAGATTTGCTAGCTGAAGTTTCTTTTTTGTTTTAATCTGGACTAACTTGTACTCTGTTTAATCTTAAAAAAAACTTTCCATCCTTGATTGGTCTAACATACGTGCCATAAAAGACCCCAACAAAGCAGCTAATAACCTTACGAATACCCTGCTGTTCTTGCAGACAAATTCTTTCCCTTAGTACAAAGACTACTTTGACCTCATAAACACGACTGGATATCTAGCGAACTCAAACACCTCCTCAGATTACATGACAAATCATGGCATAGTTGAAAATGCAACCCCTCCACAGATTCCTGAGAAATATATACATACCTCTCTACCGCTTAGAGTAGGAAATCTGGACAAAGTGTAAAAATGGGGGGAGGGGGACAATAATAGAGAAAGACTTTAATTATTGCTGTTACAAACTTAGAAAGTTGTTAATTGCTGTTATAAACAACAGGATTTGTGTTAGTGTACATTTTCTGAAAGATGTGAAATCTGAAACTCAATTTGTTTGTCTTTATTTACCAACAGTAATCCTCAGTGATTTACCAGAAAGCTACAAATTTTAAGAATAACAAAACATAGATATGATGAAAAAATCTGGACATTCTTCAAAAATCTGGACAACTGAGAAGTATTTAAATATACATCACTATGCAACCTAGCCAAGCAATACATCCGCAGACACAAAAACAATCTGTACCAAAACAAGTATATCTTTTAGCCAAACACAAAAGAATTTGGAGAGAAATCAACCTGTTGACTTCTGGAAAAACTCAACACAGCTCCACTTCCTTGAACATATCTAACACTACCACAAACAAACTCTTATGTACTGACTTCCTCAATGAGTTCAGCAATCTGTCTCACATCACTGACAACACAAGCCTTCCACCCCTACAACTACCCTCCTCCCACCCCTTTACATTCCACTATTCCACTTCAAAAAGATTCAAGCCAAAGAGACAGAAACACAAATGGACCAAATGCAAATAGATACTCTGGCAGGCTCCGATTACCTAACCCCTTGATTCATTCACCTTTGTAAGAACTTCATCTCCCATCCACTCAGTCACTCACATATACAATCTTAACTGATAAGAGTATGCCTCAGATATGGAAGTCAGCTGTAGTCACTCCATTTTAAAGCTACCCAGCCATCTACTTTTTTCACAATACCATCCTATCTCAGTACTTCCCACTTTAGGTAAAATACTATAAATTTTTTTTCTACAATCAAATTACTGCTCATTCATATCATCATAATCATGTATCCCAGAAATAATGTGGATTCTGGTCTGAATGCAGCACAATAACAGTTCTCTACTCCACACAGATGACATCCTATCTAATATGAACAAAGACAACATGACAGGGGCTGTTTTCAATGACCTCACAGAAGACTTGAAATTGACCAAAACTTATTATTTAACAAAGTAACTGGAAGAGGCATTAGTAATGATGAAAAACCTCAGTTTGCAGATTTCCACACCAACAGATCCTTCAAGGTGAAAGTGGGCACCACTACCTCTGAAACTGCTCCCCTTATGAAAGGAACCCCCCCCCCCCCAGGGTTCCACTTTAGCCCTTCAGTTATTTTCTATATTTATCAACAAACATTCATCTGATCACCCTCAGTTACCTCTATTTCTTTATGCAGATGACATGGTCATCTACAGTTTGAACAAATCCCAATCTGTTATACAAACTCAGCTCTAAGATGGCCTCCAAAGCTCAACGCTTAGCTAATAGGCAAGAAATGTATACTCAGTCCCTCCAAAACAAAAGCAATGTTATTTGGAACCAACCAAAATATAGCCAAAGCACCCACTTTCTTAATATTGAAGATGCGAACAATACCATTACAGAAAGTATCACATTCTTGCATTTGGCTAGACCAATCCCTTAAATTTCAATTACACACTCAAAACAAACCCAAAAATATTAACATTCAGTGCAAACAAGCTATCACCTTTTCTGTCCAAATCAGCCAAATCTGCCGTAATACTCAATTATGGACTACCCATAATAGTTGCAGCCATAAGAAAAATGCCACTACCTTACAAACCATCTCCAATAAAATCTGCCCGTTCTTTACTAACTCCTCCATTAATGAATACCATTGCCTAACTCCCACCAAAGCTAAATTACTCCTAATACATTTGAGAGCCAATCTCCTACTAGGATCACTAATTCACAAAGCCCTTTTTCCTGAGACATCTCCCCCTCTCACTCATCAATTTTTCACACACACCCGTATACAGTCTCATGGGTAGTTCTCAATCTCAGCCCTCCTTACTAACTCAAAAGCTAAAATTCATTGCACTGACCATGCATTCTCCTTCCTATCATCTAAACTGTGGGACTCCATTCCTCTCACAATTAGAGACATCCAGAAGTACTCAGACTTCAGAGAACATCTCGGGGAACATCACTTCACCCAAAAAAGTGAAGCTTCACTCACACAGGTCACATTAAATGAACTGTGCAGCTCTGTTACACCCCTTTATGCCTATTTTATCCTTAGTTATCTCATCTTGTCATCCCCTCACTTAGTACCCTCTCATTCACCCTGCCTCCCTCTTTTCTTCACATCTCTCCCTCTTCCTCTCCTTTCTACTCCTCTTCCCTCAGCATGTCTCTCTCACTAGTTCTCTGTCTTCTTGCATTGGCATCCTTTTCTGCAATTATTCATACCCACCTCTTCTAAACTCTTTAGACCTGTCTATATAATGATATGCTGCTGTCCTTATAGCACAAGCCATCTTAGTCATTAAGGCTGCATCTTATCAAAAAAACTCCACTAAGCATAATTCAAATGTTTCCAGCCATGTTTTAACATTGTAAACTTCTTGAACTAAATGTTGTGGCATTTTCTTGCATCAGTAAATATGTAGAAGTTTCTTTAGCTATCTTTGTATCTGTGAAAATTATTTGTTCATTTCTTATGCGATAGTAGTCACCTGGTCTGTGCCTACTAATGGTCCACTGAGATCAGTGCACTACCCTGGTAAACAAATATAAATAAATTGCATATGTCACTTAAATCCTTGTTGTGGCTGATAAATTCCTTTATGTATAAGAGTAATGGTAACAAGCAGAAACATGCCCAGCACGTTGTCTGATGCCAAGCATGCTTTTTTCTATGCTAGGTCTACTGATAATCTTTAAACTACTCAAGTTGCAACTCATTAGCTTTTCTTCTTGTACTTAAGTAATATGTATCACTAGACACAGTATACAATAAAATAGTATTCTCATCTCAAAGCATTATAGGAGAAACAAATGCTGTGATACAAAATTAAAGGAAAACAAAGTTTTTGTGAATTTATTGTATCACAGAGATGTGAAGTCAATGCCCATGTCTGCCAAATGAAAATTATGCAGATCATGTAACTATAACTTCTGAAAAACACAATCTAAATTTAATAAGTCTTGTCTGATTGATAAAATAATACAGAGTGAAGTAAGAAGAATGTAGTCCCAATGCAGTTAGTTCATATGAAACAATACATGATGCTTGTATTACATTCTATAGTGTATAAATGTAAAGAAAAGACAGTGCCTCAGATTTGGATAAGACAACCCAGAGACAATGCATACATCAGTTACATAGCTCTCAACTGTTCACATTTTCCGCAGCATATTCAGATTTTTGCCTCTTATTTTTGGTCTATTCCTTATAAACCTTGTGGATTTCTGGCAAATCAGTGATAAATTAGTTCACTAAATAATGATTTATTTTATTTTTATTTTACATTTTATTTTACATTTGTTAACCGGGCTAGTCCAACTGGATACATGTCCATTTTCAGTGGAGGCCCAAGGAGAAAAGCTCCGCTATCTAACAACATGATAATAAACAGTATTTACACAATAGATAAGGCATTACACGCATGAAAAAAAAAGTAAATACGCAATTCAAAAAATAAAGCATGAAGAATATGTACACAGTATAAAGAGTTTTCAAGCACAGAAATACTTTGGGCATTTTAATGACAATATGAGGAAAGTGCATAAAGGTAATAGGAGGTAAAGCTTTTACTTGAGTATTGGAATGGGTAGAATAAGACAGGATACACTAGGATGTTTAAAAGTAAGCAGTAGAATATAGAGAAGGGTATAGTTACAAGTTTAGAGAGAGCATTTCTTAGTAGAAATGAGAACATTAATAGCTTAGAGCTGGGAGAAAGTAAGATGTATGCAAGAGTAGTGAGGAGCAGAAAGATCAGCTTGGGTAGTTGCAGGAGCATAGCCAGTGGTTGGTAAGGTAGTGTTTTAGTTTAGTTTTAAACAGTGAGATGGAGGTTTGGGTTGTCAGGTTGGGAGGAAGTTGATTCCATATTTTACCAACTGAGTTGGAAAATATAGAGTCACCTGCAGTGTTCTTAGATAGAGAGGTTTGAATCAGTATTTTACTAGATGAGCGAAGGTTTTTTAGGTTGTTGTAAGGCTTAATAAGGGTGGAGAGCATAGGTGTATTATCAGGGTGGTGAAGGGCTTTCTGGGCTATAGAGAGCTGATAGTATTGAATCAGGTGGGGTAGCTCTAGCCATCCTAGGAAGTGGAGATTTCTACAGTGATGTGTTTTATATGGGGAGGCAGTGGCAAATCTGGCAATGTTATTGTAGGTTGATGTAAGCTTATTGATGTTATATTTGGAAAGGTTAGTATATATAGGGAAAGCATATAGTAGTGTAGAGATAAGATGTGTTCTGGCTATGGTAGTTCTAGCTTCTGGAGTTAAGAATGATTTGATTCTGTAAAGAGAACCTAATTTTCTATTAGTTGCTTTTATGATTGAGTTAATATGAAAGTCAAATTTAAGTTGGTTGTCAATAGTTATGCCTAAGAGTTTGGTTGTTTGGTCAGGAGAGATAAGGGTGCCATTGTTAGAAGTAAGAGAGAAGTTAATAGAGGGGGATTTGTGTGTAGGTAAGAAGAGGAGCAGTTTAGTTTTCTTAGGGTTTAGGAGAAGACAGTGATTAGAGAACCATTGCTCTATGGTGGTAAAAGTTTTTTGGGTAAGGTCGTGTAAGTCATTTTGGTTGGAGGCAGAACAAATGATGGTGGTATCATCAGCATATTGAATACAAGTAGTTAGAGGTGTGACAAGGTGTAGGTCGTTAATAAAGATGGAAAATAAAAGAGGACCTAGGATGGAGCCGTGAGGGACACCTAGAGATGTAGGTAGGAGCTCCGAAAGATTGTTGTTCCATAACACTGCTTGTTTCCTATTTTGAAGATAGGAAGTAAACCAGTTTAGAGCAGTGCTATCAAGAGAAAGAGATTTTAAGCGATGTAGGAGTAGTTGGTGATTCACCATGTCAAAAGCTTTTGACAGATCTACAAAGAAGGCTGATGAAAGAAGATTGTTGTTTCGGTTATTATTAATGGAGTCAATAAAGGATAGTAAGGCTGTGGTGGTGCTATGGTAGGGACGAAATCCATGTTGGCAGTTTGCAGAGGAGGTGATGAATGCTTAAGATTCAAAAGTTTCCTTCAGAAAATGCATGGTAACACAAACACTTTCTTCTAGCAATTGCCTAAGTTTATATTAGCAATATTTAAAAATTGTTCCTAGTTTTGGGCCTTTGCCTCCAATTACTTTTTGGCTTTATCCAGATTTCTTGTGCCAAGAGGTTGTATGATCTGATATTGTCCCAAGGTTTGAGATCCTTGGTCTAAGGTTGGAAAATATTTTAAAAAACATGAAAGATATTAAAAAAAATGTGTCCTTCATTTCCAGCTGGTATATATATTATGAACTCCAGGGTCACTGGTTACTCCAAGCTGGAGAAAAGAAACATTTCTATTATACCATGACCCCCCCAAAACGTGCACGCTGATTGGCCAGCATGCACATTGTAAATAGAGTTATACTAATGGAAAAAGGTCCGGTCGCCCGGACTTTTTTCCATTAGTATAACTCTACTTTTAAAACACTGTCTCGCTATGTTAAATGAGTTTGACATAGCGAGACAGCTTTAAAATAAGCAACGGAGATCTCCGTTGCTTATTTTAAAGCTGTCTCGCTATGCTAAACCCATTTAACATAGCAAGACAGGTTTTTAAAAAAAAGCAACGGAGAAAGCAAGATCCCCGTTGCCTTTTTTACTGTTTTGCTATGTTAAATGGGTTTAACATAGCGAGACAGTTTTAAAATAAGCAACGGACATCTCCGTTGCTTATTTTAAAACTGTCTCGCTATGTTAAACCCATTTAACATAGCGAAAACAGTAAAAAAGCAACAGAGATCTTGCTTTCTCCGTTGCTTTTGCCCACAGCTCTGATGTACTGCGCAGGTGCGCAGTACATCAGAACTGCCGCGGATGCCAGACATCTGCGGAAGGGCAGTAAACAGGCATTATACTATGCCATTATTTAAGAAAAGTAATAGTTTATTTTCTTAAATAATGTCATGGTATAATAGCAATAACCCACTTCTGGGTGTGGGTAATGCTGAATTTACCCACGGTTGGCTTTGTTTGGTCCCTCGGGCTTCGCCCTCGGGACCAAACCACGCCAACCGTGGGTAAATCCAGCATTACCCACACCCAGGCGTGGGTTATTGCTATATTCTCCTTGCAATCATTTATGATTCATTCTTTTGTAGTTGATTTTCAATAGCTATAAATATAATTTCGTACTAGAGATTTTGACACCGTGGTTAGTAGTCTAAATGACCAAGATAATTATGATTACTTTTTAATAGTAGCAGAAAACCATTATTTTAGAGAATAAATAAAGGATTAAGGCTAGCTTGTAAAAATTGTAGAAAAAGTTCAACATGAAATAATATCCAGTTAATTTTAGAGTTCTCACTGTATGGTCCTGAAGAAAAGAATAAAATAAACGTGCAGCTTAATAACTTAAAAATGATCCACTGTGTAATGAAAACAACTTTTCTGCAGAATTAGAATGTTATTTGTTACGTTTATGAACAGAATCTGCAACTTTTGGGCAAATCAGGGAAGTTGACGTCTTACTGAGCATGCATTGTACCATGCATTCCTACAGCACAGCATGATTACTCAGATGCTAGCTGCCTGCTTGATATCTACAGGAGACAAGGATGGCAGTACTGTTTCCAATGAAAGTGACAGCTATCTTGAGGCCACTGGGCAGAATACCTTCGACTGCAGTCTTCACATTTGTTAGGGATCCACTCCCCAAAAGTTACTGCTGTTCACATTCTGGACATTAAGCATTTGATTATCTACTTTTTTATCCACATGCAATCCTGGAAAACAGCAGCCACAGTATAGTAGCAGCCATGACATGGATCAGAGGCAGCCATCATGCTCATTGCATCAAATACTTGCTGTATGAGTTCAGGTACTGACAAGGCATGATACTTTGTTGGCTCCATCTACCTGTAAGGGATGCAAAACCAGGCAGAATAAATTATAGCTGAGGAAAGGAGCCAGTTTACAGATATCTGCATTTAGCTGGCCAGAGAAGTACAAGCATGCTGTCACTGCACTCATAGTGGCAGAGACCAGATGGTGCAGGTCCCCATAAGTGGATGTTGTAATACTGAGGGTGTAGAAATAAGTATCATACAAGGATTCATTGTCAGTGCAATAGGTCTCATCAGTATTTTTGACCATCTGATGGAATACGTACAACACTGAATGCATTCATGATTCTGTCTGGGTACTCCTTAGGGATCTTTCTTATCAACAACATGCCCATTCCAGATCTTGTACCACCACTCAGGGACTGGATAAGCTGGAAGCCTTTGCACAACTCCTGAAGGTTGCAATGGGTTTGGACATGTTAAGATAGATTTGATAAACTTTGTGTAGGAAACAGCTATCATAGAAACAGTACTTGGTCGGGCAAATCAAATGAATGTCTTATGTTGCTAAGTAAGTTGATTGTTTTTATAACACATGGAATGGATGTATGCAAATGTACTCATCTCTTTTAAAATCCACTTTTGAAAAGTATTGCATTAACTAAACCCTCTGAACAAGCAACATAAAATCTGCCCTGAGTAAGAATTCTTTATCAGTATAACTCAATAGATGAAAAATATAGTGTCATGGTGGCTAGTCTGCTGCAAGTTTCATCTTAACAGAATGCTGAGCCCTTTCAATTGCTATGGACTGCAGGATGCCCAAGGCTTTCAGTAGGTGAAGCTCCAATAAGCCCTCTGTTCATTACCTTCTACTCCTTTAAGCCCCAACAAGTATAAGCTGTTCCTACAATGGTGAATTTCTAAGTCATCCAGTTTGCCCTGTGGCCAAAATGTTTCTCCCTCCCGTATGTCACCGGATTGCAGTTGCATTGAGGGTTGTAGCAGATTGTAGAAATTTGGCTTTGGATGCCAGCACTTGTACATCTTCATAATGCCTTTGGTATCATGTGCTTGATTTCTACCGTAACCTCCAGAACACAGTTAATCAAGGCAGATAGGGAGTCAAGCATTGACTCCCACATTTGCAGAATCTCAGCCATGCTTCAGAAAAAAACTTCTAGGTATCACTATTGTAAGTGCCTGAGTTGTTGAGAAAGTTTCCTAATACTAGGCTTTTTACCCTGCAATTGTGTTCTTTCCATAGTAATAAGACAAATAATTGGTGAAAAAAAATAAATAAGTAGCTTGGAATCACGAGTTCTACATTTAGCCTGCTACCTTCTTGGCCTCCAGCTCCACTCCCACTTTATAACAGACAGTAAGGTAGTGCACTTGTTTGTCTGTGTTGCACTGCATTGTTTGCATTTCTTTGTATTGCTGATTATAACTCATGTTTTGCACAGCCTTATCCTGCATTGTAACACAAAAGCTCAGCACTGTGCTCCAGTAGCTTTTGGATTAATGTTTTTGTGCTGATATGTACCTGTCAGCCAGCTGGTAAACGGCTTAGATACAATTCCTTGGTATGTCTTTGTTAGTATTTTGCATGATGTCCAGCACATTATTCGCTTGGGTGATTTCATTTGTATGCATGACCTACACCTAAAGTAATAGCTTTATACAGTTTTACTATTCTACTTAAATCCTCATAAAGTGTTTGAATCTTGTAGAAAGGTGGCAAGAAAAATTCTTCCACAAAGAAGCAACACAGACTAAAGACTGAACCAAAGATCCAAAGAGTCATTATTACCCCCAGCATTTTCATGCAAACAAAGCAATAATAAGTAAGGCAATTTATAAAAACACAATCTGCAGACTTTACCAGAAATTAACATTTGATTATTATGAAAGTCCATCTGGGTAGGTGCCCATTTTCAGGGAGACCCTGGGAAAAAAACTCCAAGATATTGCAAAAACATTTTAAGAACAATGACTTTGCAATCTTCAAAACTAATACAAAAACATCTACAGTTTAAATAATTATACCAAATTAAACATAATGTAAAAACAGTGGTTAAGAATAGTTACTACTTATATGACAATGCTTTAATATTTAGAAACATTATAGCCTTTTTATAAGGAAATTAATACAAACAGAAATTGCAATAATAAGTGAGAGAAAAAACATGGCTATGGCACATTTAGAAAAAGAGTCGGGAGAGAAATAGACTGAAGCAGGGAAATGAGTGAAGAAGGGAAAACAAGGAGGGGTAAGGTATGGAGAGGTACTTGTTCATATGTAGGCATGTCGTTTATCTTGGGGTTAAGCAAAGACAGAGCCCCATTTGAGCTATTAAGTTTTTCAGTATGGGTTTAAAGGAATGTCAGGAGAGTACTGACCTGATGGATGGATGTAAGGTGTTCCAGGCTTTAGCAACATGGTATGAGTACAGACCATGCCCAGCAGATTACTCAGGGTTTTGGACAGAAAGGAGATTTTGGTTATTGGATCATAATGACTGATTGAGAACACAGTTGTATAGAATGGTATTTAGTGATGAACAAACAAATGGATTCTGAATAATTTTATAGGTGGTAAGAAGCTGTGCATATGTTAGTTGATGGGTTACTTCTAAAAAATATAGGCTTTTAGTGCTATACAGTGGTAGGTTCTGAAAGGATATTTGCTGCAGATTTAGTCACTTTATTATAGAATTGTTCACATTTCGATTTTTGTGATGCCTGGAGGTTGGTAAGGACCAGAGTGCAATAAAAAAGTATGGGGAGGAGGTAGGTAGTGGAAAGTGCAGTTTCATTTGCATTAGTGAGAAAGTTTTTGGTTCAGTAAAGCACCCATTTGTTTATGCAATTTTATATATGCAGGTCGAATTTAAAATTCTCATCCACTATCATCCCTAATAATTTGCTATGAGAAGTGACTTCAATGATTAAATTATTAAAAGAGAGGATTGTAAATTTTGTTTTTTCACTAGAGAGGGTGTTGGGGAGAAAAAGTTTTTTTTTTGTTTTGTTTTGGGATGAGCATGAGTTATGAGTTACAAAGCCATGTTTTGGTGACTGTTAAAGCTTCTGGAGTAAGTTTTTGTAAATGTGCCAGGTTGCCTGATATGCATATGAGTTTGGAGTCATCTGCACACTATATTGGGGGTTCCTGCTGTGTGGGTGTATGGAGAGTGTTAGTGAGAATGTTAAAGAGGAAGGGACCAAGGATTGAGCTTTGTGGTATACCGGTGATGACTGGGAGGTATGGAGAGAGGCTGTAGTGCCATTTTATTGACCAATACTTATCAGGCAAGTAGCTTTTAAACCATAGAAATGTAGGCTGAGAAATACCTATTGAGGACATTTGAAGTAGATGTTTGCTAAGACAAACTGTGTCCATGGCCTTAGACAAGTCTAGAAATGAGAAGGAGGCTTTTATTGTTATCTCTAGCTTTACTGATAGTAGCTATAAAGGTAAGAATTGCAGTGTTAGTACTGTGGGAGGGATGTAGGCTATGTTGTGCAGGGAATAGGAGTTTTTCCTGCAGGAGATAGTTTAGCAATTGTTTTTGAATACATTTTTCAAGTACTTTAGAAAGGGAGGATAAAATTGCTATAAGACAAAAATTAGTGATGTATTTTTAACTTCCTACTATCCTTAGAGGAATAATAAGATCATAGGATCATGGGATGTTACTAGGCTAATGGTCTCAGAGCCCTTGCAAGCCTAGCCAAGTTCAATTCATATTCCCAAGGGTGTCTGGTTCAAGCAGACACTAAAATCAGCACCTATTGCCCCTGTCTGAGAGGGACACATGCCAAATCCTGGGGTGAATTTCCAGTTACCCATCCAGTCATCCAAATTACACTTAAATAGGGCCAACAACAAGCTTTGTTTAACATGAATAGGAAGCTTGTTCCAAAGATGGAGCAACCTCTGTGAGACAAATCTGTCTCTCTAGCAAGTTCTGTTGATTTTATATACCAGGTTAAGGCCCTTTGAGCAAATGATCCATGTGCCATTTGACTTGCGAATGTGCAGCACTTCCATTAAAGCTGGGTCAGAGATTGCTCTATACGCAAGGCACAGGTCACCTCTGAGCAGCCTTTACAACACAGAGTAAAGTGACCATGATTTCAGTCTATCCGCATAAAACAGACCTTGTAGACCCTAAATTTTCTTTGTAAATAACCTTTGTGATCTCTTCAATTGCTGCAGGTGTTTGGAAAGGAACATAGCAAAGGGAGAATTGTACTGTATTATTGGCCTGATGAGGGAACAGTACAGAGGGGTTATAACCTCTTTTTTTGGAGGCAATGGTTATAACCTCTTTTTTCTGGAGGCAATGTCCTTACTTATGAGATGAGTAAGATATGTTGTATGAAATTTTACCTGGTAAAAGTTTTAGTAATCATTTATTGTTGGTTACCCTTGATGTAAAAAATCATATTGACAGGAAGACATTGTTACAAATATTATGTTTATTAGATGTAGTGCTAGAGAATAATATTTTTGGTTGAACAACAGTATTATTGGCAATGCTACAGGGTGGCCATGGGCACCCCCTGTGCCAATTCGTATTCCAATTTACGGCTTGCTCAGTGGGCAGAAGTGGTTTTAGTTAATGCTGACCATGAAGGGAAGCAGTCCCTCATTTTTCATTCATGAATTGTGGATGATGTGTTCCTATTGTGGACAGGGACTACAGAAGCGTTAAGAGATTTTGTCTCCTATTTAGAGTCTACCACGAGTTTTTTACAGTTCACCCTGCAACATTCTTACACAGAGATTGATTTTCTAGACATTAAAATTCAATGTGATATGCTTAATCACATTAACACTAAAGTCTTTAGAAAATCATGTTGGAAAAATGATTTATTAGCAAAAGATAGCATGCACCCTGGTTTTGTCTTCCATAATATAATAAAAGGACAGGCTGTCAGGATGTCTAGACTCTGCACAGATGATGTGATATTATATGATGAGATGAGTAACCTCACTTCTAGGCTTGTTTCCAAAGGTTATTGCCCCAGAGAGGTGGGTAAGGAGGTCAATGATATCCTGCAACACAGAGAGACCATAGCAGCTCCCTGGTTTTCTGAAAAGGGTGGAGAATAGGTTGGTGTGCCCTGTAAACTGAAAAATGTGAGAACAAGGTGAACTTGTATATTAAATACAGTAGTGACATTAGAAAGATTTGTGACATAATACGGAGCAATTGGAGAATTCTGCAATCCAATGATTCTCTGAGAGATGCCCCTAATTTTGTGTTTAAAATGAACAGGAATTTAAAACAGATTCTGTGTGACAGAGATAGAGAAAAGGTAGAATACACTGGAAGGATAGGAACCTATCCCTATCAGCGATGTAAGGCATGCAAGCATATATCCAAAACACAGGACTTTGTTCATCCCATCAGTAAGAGGGTATATACGCCATAACTGATGGCAAACTGTAATTCTGAAAATGTTATATATTTGGCTAGGTGTCTGTGTTGCACATCATTCTATGTAGGAAAGACCAATTGCAGAATTAAGGACAGAATTTTGAGACATTTGTTGGATAAACGTTTACATAATACACATAATGCTCTGTAACAGAATGTTAATAAACACCAGGGGCACTATTTCAATTTTATGTTATTACAACTGATTAAAGTTAATCCTAGGAGAGGGTGCTCTTGTTAGTTACACTGAATATTGTGTGAATCAATGGATTATAGACATTAGGGCTGATAGAAGCCCAGGTCTTAATGGAGTGGTGCCTTTAAAACCTGTTCTTAAGAGGCATACACCTTTTATTTAGGTTCTTGAATGTTGATTGGTTAATAGCTATTTAAATACTGTGTTTGTATTACAATGTAACTGTCTGATGAAGGGTGTATCCTGAAAGCGCAAATGTTTGTATTAAAGTTTGCTGCATTAGCCTGGTGGTCTCTGGAGTTTTATACTGCTTGGTTTCGTATTTATTGACACGGACCTTTGGTGCCTTTGTACTTGCATTTTGCTTATTAATAGATGATAGGGTAATAATGAATATTTTTGTGTTACACATAGACAGGATGCGTGTTTTTTTATAAACATGCTATCTGAGTAGATGAGGGAGGTGTCTGGTTCTATTGATTGGGAGATGGTCACTTGCACCTGTAGTAGTGAATTTGCTTGGGTCTGATACAATGATCAAGATTAATAGGACATTTGATGTCTTGCTGTAGTGTGTGGGGTTACTAATTGTGTGATACCTCACAAGTTCATGCTAGATGTAGGGGAGTTAGAGGTTATGTCCAACCAATTAATATTGACATCACCTAGTTGTACTCTTCTTGTAGAATTGTTGTGGATCTCAATTGTAAGATATCTTCCAGTGTTATTGTATTGTTAGCAGGAAGGATATAAAGGACAGTAATACATACATGTTAATATTTTTTTTTATTTTCAAGGAAGTAATAAGAAGCTCTGCTGAACTGAATTTCATTACTGGTTTATTTTATAGGGAAAGGTGGCAGTTTTTGGGGAATATTACAGCAATGCCACCACCTCTTTGCATGGTCATTGCAGATGATATTATAGTTGAGGGTGTAATTTCAGAGTCATTTATGCTGAGTTTAAGCCAACCATCGGTCAATTATTACAGACAGCAATATGTTTATAGCTGATACAGGGCAATTATTAAGGAGGTTCAAAGCAGAAAAGGTTTTTAGGGAGACTAAGTAATTGGCATATACAGTGTAATCTACTGTTGAAGAGAAAGGGCAGTGACCCCTATAATACGTTGACCACTGCTTCAGGGGGAATGTCACAGTTACTTTTCAGCACAAGGCAGGCACATATTTGATTAGTTACAGTTAATACACAGCAAGGCTCTTCTTGTTAAACGTGCTTACATTACACAATGGTTGGGAGGGTGGCCTAATGGTTAAGGTGTTTGCCTTATAAACACAAGATGCAGGGTTTGTGTCTCACAAGGGATAATTGGCTAGGCTTAAAATGGCTTGCAAGGGCAGTTAGCCTAGTACTAATCTATGAACCTATGAATAGTCTCTGTGACAGTGTTCGTGAGTTGGACTTTGTGTCAGAGCTCCAGCAGTATTAGCGTCAGGGGTGGATGAAGGGACCATAGGCTACTGTACAATGATAATATTCTCAGTGAAAATGTTGAGTGTTGGGCCTTGTGGCAGTGCTTCTGCAGTATTGGAGTCAGAGGTGGAGGATGTGACCACAGGCTCTGCACTGTGAAGGAAAATGGTGACAAAGTGGAAGTTGAAACCACCGTCATTTCCAAAAGTCACTCCTCAGATTGTGGTATTCTCTTCCGATCATGTAATATTCTAAAGTCTCTGATAAGAAGGAATTTATTTTCACAAACCCGCAGCCAAGAATATAAGGATTTCCACAGAACTGAAGTTTAATAATAAAAAATGTTGCATTATGATAATCAGTATAAATTATTTTTTACCAGTTTTATTTTAGATATGGGTGATGTCAAGGTAATTATTGTGAATTCAGAATTTACACCAGTTTCTTTTCAGCAGAAATCATCAATTCTTTGAAAACTAAGCTTAGACAGACTCAGTTATTACACTAATCTCTGACCTTAACTCACTTATATACATCCTGGCTATATAAGAGGAAATGCAGATTTGTGTATTACAATTTAGGAATGTGGTTAGCACAGCCAGAAAAAGAAAATGAAAAAAAAATACTACCAAAGCCCAGACATAAGTATTGCATGGCATAGGTACAATGGATTAACCATGATTCAAAGTGTGTTCACTTATTTATTTTATTTTATTTATTTTACATTTGTTTACCGGGCTAGTCCAACTGGATATATTTCCATTTTCAGCAGAGGCCCGGGGAGAAAAGCTCTACATAGAAACAAACACAGATAAATTATCTACAGATGCAAAAAAAAGGAGCTAAAAAATGCCAGGCAAAAACATGATTCTAAACTACATTACACAATTCATGCATATATACTTGACAGGATGAAATGCACAGTGCAAGAGGAATTATATGAAAAATATCATAAGAGAGCTTGGGATTCTTAGACTGGATAGAATTAATGGTTCAAAATGTAAAAAATCAGAAGTATGTTTTTTTTCCTATCATGAGTAACCAGTATGCATCTTTTCAGCTGTGATCCTCTATATACACCCCACACAAGGGACTGTCTTACAATCTAGATTGTGCTTTTCTAATCAAATAAGAGGAAAAGGTACCTTTGCCTCAAGTCAACAGAGAATACCACAAACCCCCCAAACTGCAATACTTCAGCTCTGTGAGAAATGTAACCAGTTTTGATAATTCCATATTTATGTGATTAAGAAACCCTCAAATATCTTCCTCTTGATGACGCTGTCTTATTTCAATGTCTCCTCCTTAACCATACTAAACCAAAAAGCCTCAGTGAGACATAAAAGAATGAAAATGAATTCTTCCCCATGGCTAACCCATCAAACTAAACAACTCTTGACAAACAGAGACAGACACTACACTTGGAAAATAATTACACAAGAGTAGGACCCAGTCCTGCCTAGATAGATATTGGTACCTCAGGAACCACACAAAGGCACAAGTTTGCTATAAAAAAATAACTTATCCATAAACCAGACCACACTTACTAAAAAAACACAAAAGATTTTTGAAAACTTTAAACAACCTCCTAAAACCAGGTTAACCCACCCCAAATTCTTTCTCATCTGAAACCAGCAGGGACATTGCAGTGAAATTCAACAAACACTTCAAATCAAGTAATCTGCTTAACTCAAACAATAACAGCCTATACCCACTCCAACTAACCTCCACACCGACCACAACTCCATACCGTAACTCAAAAAATAACAACCTATAACCACCCCACCTAACCCCCCAGACCATAGATCCACACTCTGACTTAAACAATAAAAACCTATATCCACTCCACCTAACCCCCACACTGACAACAGCTCCACACCCCAGCTCAATTAACAATCCAGACAAATACCATCAAAAATACATTTAAAAAAATGAAACTCACAACACTAACTCCTGATAACTTGCCATCTGAATACCTTAGTATAGCCACTGACATCATTTGTTACCCTGTATCTATCCTAATTAATAGGTCCATTACAGGAAACTGTATCCCAGCCTAATCCCATTACATACACAGGTGGCACATCTGCCAAACTGTCAAACTATTGTCCTATAGCAATCCTTCCTACCTTCTCCAGACTACTTAAAATATACATACATCCAAAACTGTAAACCTTTCTTCTCAATTACCAATTACGTTCTCCTACCCAACATGGCTTTCAATCTGACTACAGTACTGAAACTGTCCTCCAACATTTCCTAGATACCCTTAAACAAAATAAAAATGCAGATTTTGTCTACACCCTTTTCCTGGACTTGTCAAAAGCCTTCAACATAATCTCATATCAACTACTCCTCCAAAGACAAAATCTTACAGGCCTCACAACTTCCTCAACTAGTAGTTCACCACCTAACTGAACAATCACATCTAGTCTGTAAAATGGAATGGCTCCCACTCCACATTCCTTCCATTCACTACAGGGGTCCCCCATGGCTCCATACTTGGGCCTATACTTTTCAATATCTTCATTGATAACATGCACAATGAGTCAAAACTCACCAGCATGCTACAATATCTGAAAACTCAGGTTTACTTTCTTCAGCCTCAAATCTTCCCACCTTAGAAGCCATCACACAGGAAGCTTTCACCTCTATAGAAAACTGGCTAAATACATCTCAGTTTGTCAAAAAACCCCAACAAAACAAAACTAATCGTATTCCTTCCTAAAAGTATAAATTAAAGCAGCACTGACCTTAATATTATTTTCTCAAACAACACAATTGAAAACATTCCCAAAACAAAATTAATAGGAGTTATCATTGATAACAAGTTAAAAGGCAATCTCAACATTGACACTGTAGGCAAAAAGATCCCCTGCAAACTAGGCTCTCTTTACCTAATTTAAGTGATCATAGCAAAAAAATAGCTGCCACCGCTCTTCTCCTTCCTACCCTCCTGTATGTCAAAACAATATTCACAAATCTCAGTTCTCCTACAACACACAAACTGGAAAGCACCTACCACAAACTTACCAAATTTGCCTGCAGCCTCCCAAACTGCTCCCATTACTGCAAGGCACTCACTATCCTGAATTGGCTCGAACTTCCTCAACACATTACCCTGTCCTTACTACTCACAGCACTCAAAATACAACACCATCCACTTAACTTTTTACAGCTGTGTAACACCACTTGGTGCTTCTGCAGTTACAACCTGCTAACTCTTCAAGGCTCTGATCATATTTGCAGTAATATATGCAAACCCATGCTATATACAAGCTATTAAAACATTTAATTGTAAAGATTATATGTCGTGCAATACAACTGTACTGACACTTGACCTCTGTCTAGTGCTGTTTAAGAGCAGTTAATTGTTGCTCTTTTATTCCTTATTTATATCACAATTTTTAATTTTTTTTTTCAAAATATCTTAGCAACTAAGTCACTCAGACTTTACTGCTTAACCTTATATAAAAGTTTAAAGGTAGACAAATAAAAGGCTATTGACAATATACATGCAGTCCAAGTGGTTATTGAGATATTGCAAGTTGTTTTCAAAACAACACAAAGGTAATATGTACTATATTTATTATGCCTTACAAAATCTTGTTTAAGACCTGGAAAATATAGAACACCACATCCCTAAAGTTTGTTTGTGTTGAACAATTTGCCTTTTAAATTTCTTTAGTAAATCTTACAGCTACAGAAATTGATTGATTGATTGATTGATTGATTGATTGATTGATTGATTGATTATTGACTGATTTTCAAAAAGCACAGGATGCAATCATTTTGAGTTAGAGCTTCACTGGAGTGAAACAGTTTAAACTTGATATCAAACATCATCTAATGCCATGTACCCACCAGAAACGTAAGATACTCAGAACTTAAACTATGTTAAATAAATCTAACAATTGTTAAAGTGACTCAGTATTCTCTGTTGGCACCTGGAAGGCATCGAACAAACCTCCAAACCATATCAGGCTTTTAAATTACCTGAAACACTTCAGGTCCAGCTACAACATTATCTGGCAACCAATAAACTGTGCAACTGTGCCATGCCTACAGTTTGAAGTATGCAATCATAACTCTGTCCACTATGGATACTATACAAGTGCAATAATACATTTTGGTTCCACTCATAATATCTTTAAAACATGTATTTCCTTAATTTGATATGCTTTATAAATAATGTTTGTTGACTGTTTGCTTTGAAATGCTTTGTAAATAATGTTTGCTGACCATTTTTTTCTTCTGAATTGTCAAAATGCATTTCTATCCTTGCTTTGGAGTTTTTCTACCCAGGCCTCCCCTGAAAATGGGCATTTCTGTTCTCAGATGAACTTTCCTGTTAACTAAAGCAAATAAATAATAAATAAATGAATGATAATAAATGAATGATTAAGCTAGCATTTTGTGGCCTGTTGAGTTTTTTGTATATAATTACATTTATTTTTTCAGAATTATAGTCTTGATCCTAATTCAATGTAGGTTGTAATTTAAGGCTTGATACTTCATCTGTAGGTGTAAAAGTCGTACTGTAGTATTCAGAAAAATTGACAGCCATTATAACATATATTTGACAAGTAGAATAACAATGAACCTCATAAACAGTAGACAAAATGGTAGAAAGTCAGCATTTTTAACATATTTTTATTTTTGTTTTGCTGTGTTTGTTTTTCAGGGAAGATAGCAGAGGATTAAAAATCATCAGTAACATTCATAATGTCAATGCATATAATACAACAAGATCACAAACTTATCAAAGGAATATAGCAATAATACTAGGCAAGCAATCACAGGAATCTTAAGATATCCAGGCACATACACATCTGAGTAGACAAACTTATGGTTTCTTGCTATCCTCATCAACTGTTTAATAGTGCTTACCTCCCAAATTAAGCAAGGCATTTCCTGATAACCCTAGTATAAATGTATCTCTTCCCATCAGTCTTCAAGACTAGCCTTGAATGTAGCCAAAGCAATACTTTGCTTGACCTGTAGTGGCAACTTACTCCACAAGCTGAGAAAATGCTATGTTAGGAACTACCCCTTCCAGCAAGTCTTGTTTATATTCTGGTGTAGGTTTAAAGCTCTAGTGCAGGTCTTTGTAAAAGCACTGTTTTTGTGAATAAATAGGAGGTTGAATAGGATTGGGTCTTTCATGGCTCATAAAGCTAGAAATGTCAGCTCAGAGCACCACAAGAGAGTCTTGAAAAGCTTTCAGGACAGTCGAGGAATTTAAGACCATTAATTTTCTTAGTTAGAAATCTTTTAGGCCTTTCCAGTTGAGTGAGATACTTGGATTTATACATAGCAAAGGGGCAAAGAAATTGGTAACCTGTCTGATAAGTGGTAGGATGACTTCTCTGGCTCATGAAGATATTCCCTTGGTAATTAACTAAGCCAGACAGAAGGATTTCCTGACTACATTGGACATATGATGACTTAATGAGACAGAGTTGTCCACATATGTACTCAGCTCTCTTCTGACCTCTTCTGTTTTAAGAGGGGGTTTATAACATATAAAGTGGGAGTGGCTTTTTTGCTGAAATGCTGCTACTTTACTCTTTTATTGTAGTTAACTAAACCATTTTTATCTACCAGCTATGCATATATCCTAGCTTTTTGTGATCATCAGCAAATTTGGGCAATCACACTTTCAGGAGATGTTTGAAAATAAATGCCAATAAGGTGACAGCCTAACATGGATTCCCAGTGACAGTTTCAAGAAGTCAGTAAAATAAGTAAACATTAAAACACAAGTTGTGTTAATAATGGTAATGCTTATAATGAGGTTCCCTGTAATAAGCTTGCTCAATGTAAATACATTATAAAACATATACTATGGCAGATATGTACAGTCAGATAGAAAGTTATTGTTTATCATGCTGCTCCATAATAACATCCTAGCTATCTGTATCCTATTGGACAGAGTCTGTGAAGCTGATAAACTATTACTATCAACACTTACCTTTCAAAGGTTCTTCAGAATATTGTCTGTTTTCTGTAGTACCTCTACTGGTTTTGTTTATCAGCTATCGGTAGGGTCTCAAATCTTTTATACTGTAAATAATGAAAGGACATGAAAATACATTCTGTCTGTGCATTGGTACAGTATGAACATTTGAAAGCTCTGCATTGTTAACCCCATGAATGAGTTGCTTGCATCATCAGACGTTATCTGTTCTTTGTGCAACTCACATTGTCAACACAAACAGAGCACTACAGGATGGAATGCTCCCACGTCAGCCTGAGATAGCAGTTATGTTAGTTTTCACAGTTTTCAGTTTCTGCTTATGGGAGCCTTGGTGACAAATCTGTAGGCATTCCAAACTCTATGGCAGTTTAAAGAATTCAGTACAATGAGCATCCAATAATGAAAGATAGCTGAATCTCTATCTGGGTTGCTGTAGCAACTAAATAAATTTCTTTGCCATGATATTTATCTTTGAAAACAATCCCTGGAGTTGTTCAACTTAGAGTTGTATGCTTTGCTATGTAGCAAAACACAGTTTGTTAATGCTTTGCTATGCAACAGTATTGGCTTCTCATTTCCTCATACACATTTCAATATTGAATCAGATATGTTGTAAAGCAAAGAGTTTCCTCCTTCTTGCAAATAAATGATCATATATAGATGGTGGGCATACATTAAGGAAGCAGAACCCTTGCGTATAATTGTGTTTTTCATGTTCCCTAGTTTCTTCTGCAAATGAAGGTTATTCCATTTCTTACTGTATGCATATATGCATGTGTGTTTGTGTATCTGCGTGTCTCTGTTTCTTTGGTCTAGTAATCTCTATCCAGCTGACTTTATCAGCTGGAAATAATTCCATAAGTCAGCACCTGTCACTTCACATTATCATCCAAGGCCATTCCGTTTCCTTTGCCTCAATGTATAGAACGTCATATCTGCAGTATTTCCAAGTACATTTTAAATCTTGAGTTCTGCCATTTGATGATTGGTAACTGCAAAAAAATATATATATCTCCAAGTCTAAGATTTTAATTATATATACATATATCTATATATTTATATATATATCCCTATATATATATATATATATATATATATATATATATATATATATATATATATATAGATATATATATATAAACACACACACACACAAACACACACACACACACACACACACACACACACACACATACATATTTTCGGGAAGATCCCAGTTTTACAAGCCTTGTATTTCACTCTAGTAGTTTCTCTCTCTTTTTAGTACAGAATTTTAACCAAAGAGTTGATATATACTTGTTTGCATGTGAGTGTGTGTGTGTGTGTGTGTGTGTGTGTGTGTGTGTGTGTGTGTGTGTGTGTGTGTGTGTGTGTGTGTGTGTTTATATATATATATATATATATATATATATATATATATAGCTATATAGATATAGATATACAGGTAGATAGATATAGATAAATGTAAAAGGTGTTGTGGTGCAGATAGATATAGATATATGTAAAAGGTGTTGTGGTGCAGATCTCCCCATATGGAGGAGTTGCACTGGGTTACTCCCTGGACAGCAAGCTTTAATGTTAATGGCATATGACGTTTCCTTAGGTTTGCTTTTCAATGAGTTTGGGAGATATTACTTTGAGAACTTCCAGTATACAATTTTAATTAACCTCATAGCTCACTGGAATACCTTTCTTACTGTTGCAAATGTATATAAGTTCATAGGTGGTTACTGGGCTATTGACTAAATGGTCTTTATAAGTCTAGCCATGTGTACCTGATATAATATTAGAGAAACCCAATATAAAGGATCTTGCCAAAACTCAAGATCTTAGTTAGTAATGACTGCTCATATCTGTTTGATGTGAATTGGTAGCATATTCCAGAGGAGTGGCAACCTCTGAGAGACATATATGTCTCTCCAACAGGTGCTATTTATGTTGTAGGCAAGGTTAAGATCCCTGGAGTGGGTGTCGTTTCCCATTTGACTTGCAGATATGTAGAATTTCCTTTAGGCTTGGATCAGAGATTGCTCTGTATGCCAGACACAAGTCTCCTCTAATTAGTCCGTATGCTAACGAGTACAGTGACAGTGACTTCAGTCTGTAATGTATATCATGTGCTAGAGAACCTGAATTTTCTTGGTTAGAAATCTCTGAGGTCTCTCAAGTTGCTGCAGGTGCCTGGTAAGATACATACCAAATGGAGCATTGTACTCAATTATTGGCCTGATGAGGGTTGAGTACTGGGGAGTTATGACCTCCTTCATTCTTGAGACAATGCCTTTGATAATGAGGCATGCAATGTAGAATGCTTTCCTTACCACAGTAGACACATTGTGGTCCAAGTTTAGGTTACAGTCAACTTGCATTCCCAAGTCTCTCACTACTGAGTAGCTACTTAGGGCATTATTATTTATATGATAGTCTGCAGAGATATCACTTTTACCAAAGGGGATAATAATGCATTTTTGGTTTTGGCACCAATCATTGGTGTGTGTAAGGTCCCACTTGAAATATTTTGACATTGTTTGGGGATTCAGTGATTGCACCTAATTTGCAGTCATCAGCAAATGTAGTCAGCCACAGCCCCTCTGTTTTGGCCTGAACTTCTGAGAAGTATATTCCAAACAAAAGGGGGCCCAGCACTGACCCCTGTGCAACCCAATTGGTGATAGGTCTGCTGACTGAGGTACAGTCTTCAACTTTGACCGAATGTGATCTGTCGGTGAGCTAGATAGCAACCCACCTGACAACATAAGGATTGATATTCAACTGTGAGAGTTTATCAATGATTCCCGAATGTGGGATTGTGTTGAAGGCCTTAGCTAAGTCAAGGTAGGCTGTATGCATAGATTTGCCTTTGTCTATGGCTCTGGTGATGTTTTCGAGGAAGTCTACCATGTTTAACAGGCATGACCTGTCTTTGACAAAACCAAACTGTGTCAGATCAAGGGTTTGGAGATCAACTATATCCTTATAAAGTACGTGATAATTTGTTCATGGCCTTACAGATAAGGCTGGTTAAGCTTATGGGTCTGTAGTTCCCAGGGTCTGTTGCTGTACCCCCTTTATGAAGGGGTTGTCGGTTGTTGTTTTCCATTCAGCATGGACAAAACCAATACTCGCCTGTGGTTGAAGAGAATACCTAATGGAGTTGCTGACCCATATTTTACGCAACCTGGGATGCCATCCAGTCCCACAGAGGCTGTGTTTTTGGCCATGGAGAGAGCATTAATGACTTGCTTTTTGGAGATGCAAGGTGGGGAAGCTGTAGAAGGAAAATGTTGTGTAATGTTTGTAGGGGACAAGGTAGTGAAATATTTGTCAAGCCTGTCAGCTAATAGGTTAGCTATATTTGTAGGATTATTGTGTGTAATGCCATCCACAGCTTATTCAGAACTACCTTTTAGGTTATGGATATAGCTTATGGTTTATCCTTAGCCATGGTTGCTAATTTTTTTTTCAAAGTTGTTTACAAATTTTCTTATTTGTTTGTTCAAGCAGTGGAGGGTGTTCTTCCAATGCTGGGACCTCTGTTTTTATTCTTATACAGTAACTCCTTCCTGTTCTTGTATAACTTATTAATGCTAGATGTCCACCAGGGAGGCTTGCTTTTTCTTGAGGATCTTGTTTTTTATCCTATTAGGTAAAGCAATGTTGATACATTTGTATAAGTGATTGTACAGTGCATTTGCGCATACCTTAGTATAGTTGTCAATATCATCTATGGCAACAGGAGCTTGGAAATGATTTATGCCATCCCTTAGGAGGTTATAATTAGCTTTGGTGAAAATTTGTAGCCTGATTTCACCTAAGAGGAGTTCAGGTGTTATAGCTACTTCAAATGCGACTGATTTATGATCAGATGTAACCAGTGAGGGTCCTATACTTGTGATGGTGCAATGGTCACCCATGTTGGTGAAGACTAGTTTGAGAACATTTGGCCCCCTTGTGGGGTTTCATACTATTTGTTCCAGGGTATTAGTATTAACAAAGTCCAGGAACCTTTGTGTGAGTTTCCCAGTCAATGGAGGGATAGTTAAAATTGTCCATGACTAGAGTGTTTTGTTGTAATTTGATTGACTCAAGTAGGTCCAAATAAGCAGCGTGGCTATCATGGTTCATTGAAGGGAGCTTATAGCTAATGACTTGAAGTGGGCATTTTACCAACAGTTAGTTGAGCTTGGTGTAACTCCATGCAGTTTTCCTGTCTAACCAGTCTAGAGGTGTATTTATCTTTGCTGAAGATAGATACCTCTCCTTTGGTTCTCAGGTGTTTATTTTGCAGTATGAAAGTGTGGAAAGCATTGTAGTCTTGCAAGACAGGGGTACTCTCTGTGGCCCTGAACCAAGTTTCTGTGACTGAACAGAGATCAACATCCTCCATGGAGAAGAGTGCTTTCAGAGAGTGCAGTTTCTGATTTAAACTCCCAGCATTTAACAGCATAACCTTTAATTTATTTGTGAGTGATATTTTCACATCGGAAATTTTATTCTTGAGACCTTACCTAAAAAAGTCACTATGAAGGAGGCAAGTGCCTTACCCTGCATCCGAAAACTTAGAGGTGACAGGTGACAACCATCTCTGGCAAAGCATCGTGGTCTATCACCCATGTCATCCCAGGCTGACAGGAACTGGATGACCTTAGAATTACACTAGAAACTAAGCCAGTTGTTTATGTCAGTCATTTCTTGTTTATATTGTGGTATCATCCTATGTGAGAGTAGAATGCTGCTCAAGGCTAACGACATACCTACCTGGAACACATATTCAGAGAGCTCAATCATGTCTCTCTTCATATATTCCAATGAGATACATCTCAGGTCATTCACACCAACATGAACTATGACAGTCATAACAGTACTTTTTGTTGAGTGACCGGAGTGCATGTGTACATGTAAAAATCAGCAATGTGACCAAAATACAATATACAATTGTA
The DNA here is from genome assembly GCF_019279795.1 of Protopterus annectens. Classification (NCBI taxonomy): domain Eukaryota; kingdom Metazoa; phylum Chordata; order Ceratodontiformes; family Protopteridae; genus Protopterus; species Protopterus annectens. Next base: position 946,811,346 of record NC_056734.1, on the reverse strand, counting down.
CTTCTGGTTAGCAGAATATAACAGGTTCCTTGGGTTGGACAGATGGATACAGCAGAGCAGTGGCTGGTCGCCTGACTTTTTAAAGCTGTGTTACAACAGTGAGCAAACTAAATTAAACAATTTAGACAATAGAAAAGCTCAAAACTGAGCCCTGTGCCAGCAACATTCAATCAAATAAGTCCTAATTGCACATCTGACCATAACCTTCTCCTTGTCCAGCCTGGTGTGTGGGACATCTGTGTGTCTCACAATGGAGTCACCTATGACTAAAACATTTGGTTAGATGTGCTTTGTATTAGGGGCTTACTTGATGAGACACTGGTGCTTGTGCTTTTATTTGTACTGAGTGCTGTAGGTGATGTTTGTGTTTGGAAGGTCTCTGGTGTTTAGGTAGGTTTCTAGTGAGTACCTCCAAGTATGGTGGCTCATGTGTTGAGTGCATGGTTTTTGAAGGAGATGTAGTATGTGAGCTGACAACCTGTTCAGTGTTACTGTTCTGTGCATGAGAGAGCAAGGATTCCAGGTGCATATGTCACAAATTGTACTTGGGTGATTTATGAGTAGAGGGCTGTCAGTGTACATGAGGCAGTTGCTATACTGCCTCAGGATACCCATGTCAACCAAGCTGGAAGGAGAAATGGAGGTGAAACTGACCATCTATAATGCTAGGTTAAATCCTATTTTCACAGTTAGGAGAGAAAATGGAGGATTGTAGTATAACTGGGTGCTTCAAGTGGGGTCTATACTAATGGGCTGCTCTATAAAGAGTCTGTGCTAGCAGGTTCTCAAAATGGTATAAGACTATTGTAGATTTGGTGGTTTTGGGACTGCTTAAGGTGCAAAACCACAGCTGAAGTGCTCTTTGAGAAGTCAAGTGCAATTTAAGGACTTGTCAACAGGATCATAGGCAGCTACTCTGGGAAAATGTATCTACTGAAGTTTTTACATCTGTAACCACCAGTGGTTACCCCCACTGAGCGGCAGTGCATGATGGTGCATGGTGGTGCGCCATGTGTAAACAGATGAATACAGCAGAGCAGTGGCTGGACACCTAACTCTGTGGAGCTGTATTGAAACAGACATAAAACTGCGTAAACACCAGGCTTTTTGTAGCAACAGTGAGCACACTGAATTAAACAATTTAACCAATAAAAAAACTCAAAATTGAGCCCTGTGCCAGCAATCTTCAATCAGATGATTACTAACTACATTTTCCCATCACAAGGGTGCAGGGTGGGGGCCCTCACCAACAAAAGATAGCCTGGTTTAGTGCTCAATTTAACAAACAGAACCATATACAGCAGGTCTGAATCTAGTCTATGGTATGACAGACAAAAATACAACAAATTAGCAAGAACAGTTTTAAAAAATCAGCAATGTGACCAAAATACAATATACAATTGTACTTCTGGTTAGCAGAATATAACAGGTTCCTTGGGTTGGACAGATGGATACAGCAGAGCAGTGGCTGGTCGCCTGACTTTTTAAAGCTGTGTTACAACAGTGAGCAAACTAAATGAAACAATTTAGACAATAGAAAAGCTCAAAACTGAGCCCTGTGCCAGCAACATTCAATCAAATGAGTCCTAATTGCACTCTTCTGCCACATGGGTGCGGGCGGGGCGCTCTCCAACAAAAGATAGCTTGGTTTAGTGCTCAATTTAACAAATGGAACCAGATTCAGCAAGTTTGAATCTAGTTTATGCTACAGCAGACAAAAAGTGCAACAAATCAGCAAGAACAGTTTTTAAAAATCAACAGTATATCAAAAATGCAGTTTAAAAGTGCAAAATACAGCAAAAATGTACTTATGGTTAGCAGAATGCAACACTTCCTTGGATTGCACAGTTGAATACGACTGAATCAGAGTCCACATTGTGAAATGCAAATTAAATGTACACTTGTACAGTTTGCACCTGTTTTTACCAGAGTTGCATTATGTATCATGTTAGTGCATTGTTAACAACTGCAGTGGAATCAGCATTTTAATCTCACCAGTATTTGCTTTTTTAGAATCCTTATCAATGAACAGGTAGTTACTAATATGATTCTGTGCTGAAAAGAGAGAAAACCTGCAAGAGTGAAGTAAATTGCTTGCAAAACTGAGATAATGCAGATTAGCTGAAATATATAAAAAATCTTGGACTAGTAGGTTTAGGGAGTCTTGATAAGGGGGTCTGTATTTTCACAGTTACCATCCTTCAAATAGCAGAACGACAGATTTAAAACATGATTGAAAATAGTGCAAACTTGAAGCTAGGTCTGTACATTGTGGCAAAGGAAACCAAAGGGCCTTGTATTGATAATGTGAAGTGACAGGTGCTGACTTATGGAATTATTTCCATCTCATAAGGTCAATTGGATAGAGATTACTAGACCAAAGAAACAGAAAGATGCATAAAATACACATTCATGCACATATACACACAGAGTGAAAGATGGGAAATTTACAAAGACAGTTACACCTGAGGTTTCTGCTTTCTTATCATATGTCCACTTTCTAGATATAGTGATGTAATTGCAAAAAGGACGAAACTCTTGAATCAGCTCCAATGCAAAATCAGACTATCCTGCAATGTATAGGCATATTCGGCATCAACACGCCTTGGCCTTTATTCTGACACAAATATAATACATTTACAAAGACAAACAATTTGTAAGTGAATGCTGTGAGAATTTAACAGAAGTGTGCATAACGTGGGTTTTTTGATATTGCTGTCTTGTTTGTTAGGCTAAACATCCAGTACACTACACCCAAAAGATTGTTCAGTAGCCTGTACACTGTCAGGAGATTATTTGAGTGTATGTAAAGCAAACGTCAGCTGAATATGACCATGGTAATTTCTATACACTCTTCCTACAATCATGAAATATAGGGAAATGAAGAGCATCTATGCTCAGGTGTCAAAACTCCCAGCTAATGTCCCCTGTTCAGCTCAGAAAATTAATGGCAATGTTACACTTCAAGGCACAGAAGAACTTCAAGGTGCTGATGGCTTTGGATCTTATTACATCCTTGGATATCACTTTCAGATATGGCAGTAGTTAAAATGTAAAGGAAATGCACTTGCTGACTCAATAGCACAGCAGAGTAAAACAAAGCTCTACCTGCAGCTCAGATGACGTGGGTTTATGTTCAAAGGTTCATAGGTATATATTAAGCTAACAACTACCAGGGCCTATATAGGCCTATCCATGCAGTCCAACCCAACTGTGTCCCTATGTATCATGGGCATTTATTAGGAGGTGGAATGTTAGTAAGTTTCTAGAGGTTATGAGGGTATGTTAATTTTGGCATTACTGTCAGACCAAACTAAGAAATGTGGTGGAAACAAGTGATGAATGACTTTTTGAGTGTATGTTGGAAATGACTGGCTTATGTTGGCTTGCAAATTACATGGGAAGGGAAAAGTTCATAGACTACTGCCTAAGCGCATCATGGTACACATACAAAATGACAGCCCAGGATTACAGCACATTGTGAGGGTGCATTCTGCCAGGGTGTGCCCAGAAGAACAGAATGAGCTGCTGATGTTTAGGAATGATCATCTGCACTAAGGCTGACACTGTACCAGGAGCTATTTTGAGTGGCTTGGTTGTCAGGCAGAGAGTGTTTGTTTTGTAGGAACTGCATTCCTCTGGGATGGACTAGTCTAGGAGACCAACACTTCCAGGCCAGAAAGAGAATAATGGAATTTGTTAACAACAGACAGTCAAAGCAGAGTTGGGTGGTTTAAATAAGAAAAAAAAGATTCTATAAAAAGGCAATATGACAAAAGGTTTATGCATGGAGAGTTTGGAGTAGCCAGCTAACCTAAGTAGCTTATTTTTTGGAGACAAAAGAAAGTCTTTGCAAAAGCTTGCATGGGCACTATCTGCATATGTTTATGTAGGTAATTGTCTTAAAGTCTAGCTTCATATTGCTTATGCCTCCTACACTAGATGCATTTCTTCTATTTTTAGATTTCTTTTAACTGCTTTTACTTATATCTACAGGTTGTTTAGTGAATATCATTGTTGTATCTTATGTTCATAGCGTTTGCCTTAATATAGCATTTTCAGTGATTGATTGGTTCAGAAATGATGAATCAGCACGTTATTCTGAAAAAATAAGAACAAAAAAAAAAAAAAAAAAAACTGGAAGCTGATCTTTGCCTTCATGGTCCTGTGCAATTGTATTAGGTTTCAGTATGCACTCCTGATCTAGTCAGGTATGGGTGGACTAACTTTTTCATGAGCAAATGTCATCAGTGCAGGTATGTACTGATAATTAAGTAGCATTTATCAGCACAGCTATCACATTTTGTTTTCTGAGAAACTGGAAAAAAATAAAAATAATGAAATAGTGCTTGGACAAAATTAGGAACATGTTTTGAATATTAGTCTAATTCACTGAAAAAGTTAATAGCATGACAGAATTAGCATCATCATGCATTGTTTGAAAATGACCTTGTCATATGCTTTCTCCAAGTCTAGGAATGCCCATTTGGACTCTCTCCTCATCTCTAGCTTCTTCTCAAGTATCTGTCTCAATGCAAACATCAGCTCAATTGTGCTGCATTCAGATCAGGGTGCAGCACAATTGAGCCAAAATCTGTCTCAATGCAGACATCAGCTCAATTGCGCTGCATTCAGATCAGGGTGCAGCACAACTGAGTCAATATTTGCACTGAAACATATACTTGAGAAGAAGCTAGAGATGAGGAGACAGTCCGACTGGGCATTCCTAGACTTGGAGAAAGCATATGACAAGGTCCCAAAAAAACTGATCTGGGCAGTACTGCAGTGGCTTGAAGTCCCAGAAACATTAGTGCAGGCTATGTACAAGGACCCAGTGACTCGAGTATGAACAGTGTTCAGCCTCACAGAGGGATTTCCAGTAGGAGTGGGTGTACACCAGGGTTCAGCTCTGAGCCCACTGCTGTTCATACTGGTGATGGACTACATTAGCAAACAGGTTGGAGGTGACAGATCAACAAAGCTGCTGTATGCAGATGATGTGGCAGTACAGGCAGACTCTGAGACAGAATTTCAGCAAAGGATAGGAGACTAGAATGCAAATCTGAAGGCACATGGGATGAAACTAAGCACAGTAAGACAGTGGTAAAGGCATGAAAAACCAAACGAACAACTGGAAAGAAAAGCACGAGTGCTTTTCTACAGTGGTAATTGCAGCAAATTGGGGAAGTCAGAAGAAGATGAGAATAGAGATAAAAGTAAAGTTAGCGGAACAAGTAAACAGCTTCAAATATCTGGAAGGAGTAGCTGAGGAGAAGGGTAGTCTGAATGGAGAGGTCAAAGCTAGAATCAGAGGGGCTGCAGCCAACTGGCATAGAGTGTCAGGTGTCATCTATGACAGAAGAATGCCAAAGAAGCTGAAAAGTAAGGTGTACAAGACAGTGGTGTGACCAGTACTACTGTATGGCATAGAAACCTGGGCAGTAAAGACAGAACAGTTGAAGAAGCTAGAGGTGATGGAAATGAAGTGCCTGAGAAAGGTGGCAGGATGCACACTGTGGAACAGACAAAGAAATGAGGACATAAGAGCAGAAACCAAAATAGCTCCAATTGCAGAAAAGATCAAAGAGAACAGATTATGGTGGTTAGGGCACATGTGTAGAAAAGCAGAAGACAATCTGGTGAGGAAGATTTGGGACAAACAGGAAGAAGGTAAGAGGAAGTGAGGACATCCAGCAAAGAGGTGAATGGATTGTGTGAAAGAAGATCTGCGACAGTCAGACATGCGTGTTGAAGAAGGCAAGAGTGTGGCACTGAATCGAGAGAGATGGTGACAGTTAACATGATACCCTGACACCATGTAGAAAAAAATGGGAAAGAGGGGGCTGATGATGATGATGATGCATTGTCTGAAACATAAGTAGCAGGAAGTGTTAATATTTGTCATTATTGACTGTGATATTCAGTGATTTAACAGAAAATCCAAAACTTTGTGATGGAAAGAACAAAAATATATGACAAAAGCAAGGACATTTGAGAAGTGTGTTCCCACTCTCCCAATTATTGGTACTCCTACTCTGCTCATTGCATAAATGCACACCCCGCTCTGTAGGTGACTAACACAAAGCACATGATGTTTTCCCTCTCTTCACTTCATCTGCATTTGTCCCTCAAGACATACCTAAAACCTGATCACCTCCAGCTGTTCAACAAAACCAAGTCCTTGAAGTACTATCAAGAGTTAAAAATACTGCATTGATGTTTCCTAACAATATTCTTGGTTGCATCTTAAATATCATGAAGCATAATATAGTCACTCCTCCCAACAACACTGTTCTATTTTAGCCTTCATACAGGTTTTGAACCAAGTGAACAGAGAATAGCTACAGTCATTCCACTGCATAAGGGTGATCTTCTACAAACCAGGCAGTTACAGACCCATAAGTCTGACCAGCCTCATATGCAAAGCCATGGAAAAACATCTCATGGAATTAATTAGTGAGAGCATAGGGATCCACCTCAGTTTGGATTTGTCAAGGGCAGATCATGCTTACTCATCCTAGTGGACATTTTTGAAAAAGTTAACAAACTAATGGATGAAGGCAAGACAGTACACATCACATACCTACACCTGGCAAAATGTTTGGCACAATTCCCCACTCAGGCATAGTAGAAAAGTTAAATAAACTGGGAATAAACCACTATGTCACCTGCTAAATCACCAACTGGCTCACAGATAGGCTGCAGGAAATGAAAATAAGGGAAGTTACCTACACAAAAAGGCCAGTCACCAGTGGAGTCCCTTAGGGTTACGTTCCTGGACCTCTCCTGTCTGGCTTCTACTTTTCTGAAGTGAAATCCAATACTAAAGGGGACTGGGAGAATAAATTTCCAGATGACTGCAAGCTAGCAGTTATTGAATCCCCAAATGACTTAGCCATCCTGCAGGAAAAAATTCCCAAATAACTGATGTTAAAATCATGGAATGAAACTAAATGCCAAAAGATGCATTACTGTATCCTTTGGGAAGACATCGATCCCAGGGAATTACCACATTGACAATATGACCCTAAGAGAAGACTTAGTTGTTTAGGATTTGGGAAATTATAAAAACAGTGACCTAATATACCTTACTAAAAGGATATAAGGTGTAAACATGTCCTATATGGACTGACTCAAAATCCCGTTACTATACTTGGTAGCTTACAGACTGCTAACAGTTGACCTGTTTTGATATCTCATAATATTGATCTTGAATCCTGATTTTTAAGGCTCTCTCAGTCTTCCCAGCATAATAGTAGGAACAAACTTGACAGTCAGCAAGGTAAACTATCCCCTTTGAGGAGCAATTAAAGTACTTATTAGCCTTTATGGGCATCTCTATAGTAGGAAGTCACAAATCACTGCAGTGTGCCATATATTTACATCAATGACACATCCTTTATTTATATGTACCTATTTTCTTTTGACTATTAACATTCTTTCTTTATTAGGCATGTTTTCCAAAAGATTCTTAATATTCTGGCCCCTTCTACAACTGTACAAAGGGGGTTTAGAAAAGACTTTCAAACTATTCTACATCTTGAAGATGTCCCAGTACTTTTGGATAATGTTCTGTGTCCCTGCTGCATCATGGTTAAATTTTAAAGTTAAAGATCTATTGTAATTAATCTCTAAACCCATCAGTTGACCCATATTTTGATCAAGATTCTCTTTATAGTGGTCCCTATAAATAGTCATGTCTTGAATGGCCACCTGTTCAGCTCTCTCATTAAAACCTAAGAGGGAGACAAACTTTGTACCCCATCCTTCCTCTATTTCCCTCTTTATGCCCGTTACCAATGGTTCTGTGTAACCTTGTTCTGAAAAGAGCCTTACAACATATTCTAACTCTTCTGAAAGGTTTTTATAAGCAAAAGTCATATTAGTAACTCAGACCATTTGCCCTTTTACTATACTTTTCTTCTGGTGAAGAAGATGATTACTACTAAAATACAAGTATGAATTTGTAAAATTTTGTTTTCTATAAAGTTTTGATTTAAATCTATTGTTGTCAATATTGTAATTAACATAACATCCAAGTAATGCACTTCATGTAATACAACATTATATGTAAAAATTCTCTGATGGTGTTTATATATTGAACAAAATCATCTAATTCCCCTGTAGTGCCTTTCCATGTTACCAAAATGTCATCCAAAAATGTGGATACAAGGTTGTACTACCAAATACAAGGAATTAAACACAACATTTTTCCTTCCAGTATAGTAAATCACATTCAGAAAGAGGGGGGCACAGTTGGCTCCCGTAGCTACCCCACTCATCTGCTTGTTGTACTCACCCTCAAAATACATGTAGATATTGTCCAGGACTAATGCCAAACTCTTCATAATTAACTTCAACTCATTATTTATTATAAACTAGTACTCAAAATGTTCTCACACCATTCCAGTCCTAAGGAGTGGGCAATAACAGAGAATAAGTCCTGGATAGCTATAGTTACAAGCAAAAAACGGGATTGATAACAATGATTAGATACTTCCGCTAGAAAATCTACTAATATATGGCTTTATAATCAAAATACTGATTTTAATTTTCTGTCCATATACATTGCCAAGGGGGTAGCTTTAAGATCTGTCTGTGGCTACTATAGGCCTAAGAGATGGGTCCATTAAATCCTTGTGCATCTTAGGTATATCAAATATAGATAGAATTACAGGCTTAAGGTTAATAAGGAGTTCATATAAACTGTTGTCAGCAATACCCTGCTGGAAACTTTCTTCCAAAATGAAATCAAGCCTCTTGTAAGCCATGTTACTTTTGTTCTTCGAAACTTGTGTATACATAGAATCACTATTCATCAGGCTTAACATTTTTACCATGTAACACCAAAAATCCATAATCACTACCCCACCCCCTTTATCAGGTTTCATTATCTTTATATCTTTATTTGAAGCCAATTCCTTCAAAACAGTTTTTTCATCGAGTTTTAAATTAGAAACCCAATTCCTATTCTTGTTCAAATAATTTCCAGTATCATGGTCAACTGACGTCTCAAAGTTTGTAAGTGTAGGGTACAAAGAGGGATTATAAGTACTTTTTGTACTTAAATAGGGGATTAAAGTCAGATATCCCTTTGTTGTCATAATAAGTGCCACAAGAAAAGTTTAAGATCTATTAACATCTATATGAACTTCACTTACTTAAGTTTTATCAGTGGGTATGAAGGTAAACCCTTTTAGAAAGAGTGAAAAGTGGACTGGTGTCAATCCTAGGGCAGTGTAGTTAGTTGCATAATCTTATCATACAGTGCTATCAACATTCTATCATTATTTTAACAATAGCTTTCATCACTTCTAAGCCACAGGTATTAAATATTTCTATCAGCTCTTTATGGATTCCAAGCCAGGCTCCACTCTATTTGGATATTTACAAATTGTAAGCTCCCTAGGGACTTGCTTTTGATTAACAATTTCTTTTAAGAATGTATTGTCCAGTAGTATAGTTTAATATAGTTCATGATCTTTTTCTTTAATTTACAAACCATACCTCAACAGGAATCAGAGATGTCTACTGAACTCGTTTCATAAAAATCCATTTTGTTTAGCTAAGTGTTAATGTCCGTTTGTTGCTATTTAAAGTATCGGTTGTCACTGAAATTTGGAGCCTCTGGCATTGAGAAACTCTATTGTTGCTAAAGAAAATGCCTCTCATTGCAAACATCTGCTGAGTTTATGTGTATGGATGGCTAACCATTACCTGTTGCTGGAAAGCTGGTGTAATTCAAATAACAGGCTGCTGAAAACAAGGGATAGATAGTTCAGCTTCTTCTTCCTGAATGACGTTGTTGTCCACGTTTGTCTGTCTCCTGGTTTCATTTTGCAAAAAGAAAGATTAAAAAGAAGATTAACTTTGTCAGCCCACCCAGAACTTTGTCAGCCCACCCAGAAGCTGCCCTTCTCATTCGGAGAGCCATAATTTGGTGTCAGAGTTGAAAGAAGCCGTAGTACCTGCAACAATACTAGGCCAACTAAACACAAAGAAACTGTAGGAACCTGAAGGGTAAGGAAAAAACTAGTAAACAAAATCACCTTGGTAATGGATCTCTTTGGATAAACCAAACTTGAAAATGAGTTTAAAAATGTTGAATTTATTGACCACTTTCAACTCTTAAAAAGACTTCTTCAGAATAATTAATGGCAGTCCATACTCTATTTTATAATCAAGTTATAAAGTACTGTTGGTACTATTGGAGTGTGAAAAAGGTGCACTTTTATTCTGGGTAATGGACCAAATTGAACCTAGCCCTAGGGGTGGACAGTGGGAAATGCTCCTTTTGAGTTATTAGTTTATTAATTAATGTTCTCCATAAAATAAAAAAAAGCAGAAAATCAGATGCTATAAAATCTAATTTTACTAGCAGAGACTACCAATTTATACTGCTGACTGTAAATTGCATGTATGTATTCCTTTCATCTGTAAATCAGCCATATCTGTTCCACTTCCATTAATTCAATATTTCATTAAGCGAACTCTTTAGATCTGTCTCTTTCATTACCTCAGTAGGAAAAAAATAAGACAGATGCATTTACATCTAGCTCATGGAATACATCCTCGCTTACAGCATAACCAGATTTTATCATTGACTACTACTAACAAGAACTCAAAGGACTTTCTTGCTGTTTATGCATTAGGTGATGCACTTAGCCTATAAGCATTTACTCTGTATTTAGATACGAATTTAAAATTACTTATTTTATGAAGTAATGCAATAAGCTCTCTTCAGAAGCCTATTGGGTGACACCATATAGGCAGATAAACTTCCATTATTACAAATTGGACAACACTCTGTAACCTTGTTTTATAGTCTAAACAGAAACAAACGGTTGTTTTATTTGCTATCAAGTATACAATAAAGAAGTGAAAAGTAAGGGACAATACGGAAGATACACAGATAAATATAAAGGAAAAGTACAAAATAAGCACTTTATTGATAATCCAAAATGTTGTATAGAGGATTTGGAAACAAAGTAAAATGAATTGAAAGACCACCTATGGAAGAAGACATATGATACATTTTGGGAAGTATTTATGAAGATCCTGTGGAGCATAACAAAGATGCTAAATGGATAGAAGAAGTAAAAGAAAGTAAAAGAAGTTCAGAGGTACAGAATATGAAATGGGATGAAGTAACAGCCAAAGTGTTTGAAACAGTTAAGAAAAGTCTCTAACTGGAAAACAGCAGGCCCAGATGCAGTACCTAACTTCTGGTTAAAAGTATTAATATCTTTGCATGAAGATTTAGCCACTGCTGTGATGGCTTAGTTGTCAACTACTGTGACTGTAGTGTACAGGGTCCTGGGTTTGAGCCTTGCAGAGACTGTTTATTTAAAATGGTGGGAGGGTGGCCTAATGATTAAGGTGTTTGCCTTACAAACACAAGGTGCAGGGCTTGAGTCTCACAAGGGATAATTGGCTAAGCTTAAAATGGCTCGCAAGGGCAGTTAGCTTAGCACTAATCTATGAGTAAGATCTATTTATATGCACACCCTGACAGACACAGACCTGGCTAACAACAGGAAAAATAATGCTCCTACTTAAGAGTGAACCTGCAAGCTACCCTAAAACTTATAGATCAATAAATTGCCTTCCAACTACATATAAACTATACACCGGAACTGGTTCTGACAGAGTTTATAGTCATTTTGAAGAAAACTCAATCATGGCAATAGAACAAAAGGACAATAAAAGAAAGTCATATGGAACAAAGGATCATCTGTTGCTAAAATAAAGTAATAATGGAGAACTGTAAAATGGTGAAGACTCTAAGTATGGCATGGATTGACTACAAAAAAGCAATTGGTAGTATCTCACATTCATGTGTAAATGAGTGCTTAAAATGTGTAAGATACATCCCACACTGATCAACTACATTACAGTGACCATGAAACAGTGGCAGACCACTTTGCAATTAAGCCATGATAAAGGAAAAATTATTTTTCCAGGGATAAAAATCCAAAGGGGGATGTTCCAGGGTGACTTTTTGTCACCTCTGCTATTCTGTCTTACCCTTAACTCCGTAAAGCTGTCTACTTAGATTACGCCATGGCCATAATTTGGATCCTAGAAAACAACAAAATGTAAAGACTTCTCATCTTCTCTTTGTTGATGATTTAAAACTGTATAGCTCATCAGATGAGGAACTGATTGCACAACTGCAAGTAGTCAAAACGTTTTCAGATGATACAAGAATGCCATTTTGTCTTGATAAGTATGCAAAAGCAACTTTTAAAGAAGGAAATCTGCAGCACCAAGAAAATATCAGTTTGGGACAGGAATGTGATATAAAAGAACTTGAGCAAGAGGGAATGTATAAATATTTGGCAATTGATGAAGAATCAACAATAAAACATGAACAAATGTGAACAAAACTTAGTAAGGAATATTTTACAAGACTTAAATTAATCCTGACAATAGTGTTGACATCTAGGAACAAAATTCAAGATACAAGCCAATTTGCTCTTCCTGTCCCAACTTGGTTTTTGAGTGATTGACTGGCCCCAAAAATGTGTTGGACAGATTAGATAGGAAAACAAGAAGGATGATTTATGCTCACCAAATGATTTATAAAAATCAGTGCATATCAAGATTATATATTCCCCATTCTGAAGGAGGGATGGGCCTCCTTAAAACTGATTAGATGCATAGATCTGCAATTGTGGGACTGCACACATATCTGCTGACTTCACAGGACCCTAACATAGTGAAAGTTTTGAAACATGAGGAGAATAAATCTAAGATGACTTCCTCACTTAGTCTAGCAGAAGCACATTGACTTCAAGCAGGAATAGAAATTAAACCAGAAGTAGATAAAAATCAGGCTGCAAATGAATGTGCCAAAAGACAAAAGAAAGAATATAAGATGAAGAATCGGATGAGAAGGCAAGAGATGTGGAAAATGCATAAATATGGTTGCTAGTATAGAAAACTTCTGGAAGAACCTCATGTTGATCATGATCAAACACAGGAATGGTTAAGGAGAGGCAAATTCAAACCAAAAGATGAAAGGTTAATATTAGCAGCTCAAGATGGTGAGCTATGCACATGTTGGTTTACAAAATCCATTGAACATGTGGAAGAAACAGACAAATGTAGGTTTTGTAAATCAGAACTGGAAACAGTCGGACACCTCTTGCTGGTTGTGGCATGCTAATGGCAGAAGGACTGTATACTGATAGACCTAATGATGTGGCAAATCTGTTGCACTGGGGAGATTGTGTAACCATTATTTTATTGAAGTAGCTGAAAAACATTGGAAAAATGAGCCACACAACATCATAGAAAATGATGAAGTCTACATCACATGGAATCACCCATTATCAACAGTTCAAAAGATAGATGCAAGAAAAACAGATATAGTCGTCCATGAAAAGAAGACAAACATAGCATTGATCACTGAAATCACCACACCCAGTGACTACAGTGACTTGCATACAGAGAGACACAAAGTCATAACATATCAGGCATTGCAAGCAGAAATGAGAGCAATATGGAAGAAATATACCCAGACAGTTCCAATAGTAGTAGGAGCAATGGGTCTTATAAAAAAGAATCTACAATTGTATTTATATTCCCAATACATGTAAGTCCATACAAACTGCAGAAGGAGTCATTACTGAACACATTATGGGTGCTGCAAAGAGCACTTCTGGCTGACATCAAAGACTGAAAAACTAATTTCATGAACTTTAATTGTACTTTGACTTAGGAATGGAGTATTCCCATCATTGTAATAGAAACCCAAAAGACTTTGAGAAATTTAAAAAAGTGAGGTCAAAAGAAGTGTTTCTAATGTTTCGGGTAATGTATTTTGTCACTGTTTTGGGAAAAGAGCTGACTGCATGATGAGAGACATCCTTGGAGTAGTTATACTCTTTTAACATTTATTTAAACATTGACTTTCAGTGGGTAATAGTTACATGACTTGATGCTGTCTAAAAACATAAGAGAAATGCAGATGTAGACTTTTACCCCTGGTAACTCCTTAGTGCCATAAATGCATGCTTCCTAGAGTTGTACTCCCTGGTGTTTAGTCTGGATGTTAATGAAGGAATTTACCTTTAACAGTCTATAACAGGTCATACTGAGCATTTTAACATATTTGTGCACTAAATATCTAATCTTTCTTTGCTTTTCTGTTAAAAAAAAACAGTTCATGAAACTGTTCATGTTTCATCCATCTAATAAAATACTGTAAAAATCTCAGTGCATTTCCAGTAATTTGCTTTGCAAGTAAACACTGGGAAAAAACACAATGATGTTCTTTGAAACTAATGCCAGACTGGAGGGTCAGGATGGAATGTACAACTTTTACTCCCCAGATGGCTTGCCTCTTGAACTTACTGATCGATTTAGGTATTTAGCCATGTGGTTAATTTGTAGCTTTAGCATAAAAATCATCTGGACAAACATCTAATAATGTCTTAATTTTTAATATACTGGGGACACTCTACAAAGATATAAGACTTCTTACGCCTGAGACAAAAATGGCTTAGGATTAAAGGTTGACTTGTTACATCATGATTACAGTTTAACTCTCACTAATGACTGTTTTCAGAAAAATTGCCTGGATTACTCTTCTTGTCCTAGAATATCCAGTTGTTTGATTTAGAATTCAGTCAGATGGCTACCCATCAAATTCAGGATTTATTACTATACTATATGCTTGAAATGTAGACCTCATAGGGGTGAGTCTTCACCCTTCCTTTTACACAGATTAGAACCAAAAGAAAGCAGTTGGGTAGGCCCAAGGTAAACGACTGTTTTCATATCCAGTAATTGCTTCTCTGTTAATGAAAACTCCATATTAGGAATAAGGTCAATGTTTGCCCTTTGGGATGTAAATAGCTGGAACAGCATGGCATCTCACTAAAAAGAATCTACGAACTAATTCATGACAAGCTCATAGTTTATCCTTGGTATGTCAAAATGTTTTTGTAGTACATGAATTCTTCAGAATCATAATAATAGCTTGACAACACATGCCCTGTGCAAAAACTCTGAAAAAGTTTTGGTGAAAGTCAGAGTAAATCTCTGTTTGCAGAGGGCAAGGCTTCAGCCAGCAACTTTACATGTGGGAAGGCATCTACCACTCTCTCCAAACATAAAAATACCAACTCCATGGTGGAGAAAAGAGAGGCATCCACTATCAGCAAAACAGATTTATTGCAAAATATTTTCTCTGTAATGACATTTATCATAATTACCATTGACACACTAACGCACTCCTAACTCTTTAGCTAATAAAGTGCCTGAGCTCAGTGATAGTGTGGTAAACATGCAGCGTTGTGTCTTCACGCCATCCTTTTTATTCCTTTGTTTGATAAATGGGACTAAATAAGTATATTGTGAAGCTGGGTACACTAAAATGTATACAGAGTTCATTATTATAGCATGCTAGAGATTTTCATATCCTTAAAATGACATTGTTTTCATTTATCAGTTTAAATACATCATTCCTTTACATCTATCATAAGTATGCAATAAATATAAGGTCAATTTGATATACTAAAAGATGGAAAGAGTTCACTAAATCTTGCCATTGTTTTTTTAAAGGATAATGGTTATTGAGTTTTAGTGGCATATATTTTTTACTTCAAAAACTCAGAGCTGTAAGTAATTTAGGCAATCAAAATTTCATTGCACTATATAAAACAAGCTATTTCCAAAGGTGAAATAGCTCGAAGAACTATTTACTTGATAATTAACCTTGTTCAAATTGAGTACCATTACAAATAGCTTTTACTTGCAGCTATAATAATAGCTATATGCAATGTAATACAAATTATAACCTCTCCATGAATGTTGTTCCAGACATTCCCATTCCAAGGAGAAAATATTAACCTTATCCCAATATTGAGTTTTTATCTACAGAAATAAAAAAATACAGGATTCAAACCTCATATTCCTGGACTAAATTCTGCAGAAGTACATTCAAGCAGACAGACACACACATGTGCATGCGCATACACACACACACACACACACACACGCGCGCGCGCGCGCACACACACACACACACGAAAGAACATCCCATACCATGTATTGCCACATTAATGATTACCAACTGATTATCAAAATATGGCCAAAAATCTATCCTGTTGACCTATTTTAATTGTCAAGATCACAATATGGAGCTAGAATGTGTCTGTTGCCCTCCCCAATACATTATCTAGGAATTAAGAGGTGAGTTATTTACTTGTTATGGGTTCATAAGTTCATAGGTAGGTACTAGGCTATCTGCCCAAAGGCATTTATAAGCCTAGCCAGAATGTGTTGGCTTTCGCCGCCCCCTTAGATTAGTTCCCTGTGCCTCTGTCCAGCATAGCCACTGAAGTAATCCCCGGGGTAAACTTTCTGTTTCCCATCCACTCATCAAGGTTTCTCTTGAAGAGTGCTAGTGAGGAGCTCTGCCTAATGTAGATTGGAATCTTGTTCCAAAGCATGGGAAGGCTCTGGGACAGAAATCTGTCCCTCCAGCATGTCCTATTTATTGTTGTGGCGAGGTTTAGATGCCTAGAGTGTGTGGCTCGAGGGGATAAGGTTTTCTTTAGGTGGAGCATGCCCATCAATTCTGGGTTGGACATGGCTTTGTATGTTAGGCAGAGCTCACCTCTGAGCAGGCGGTATGCAACCGAGTACAGCTGGAGTTTCTTCAGTCAAGCTGCATAGGGCATCTGTTTGAGGCCAGTGATCCTCTTGGTGAGGTACTTCTGTGGTCTTTCCAGCTGTTGCAGGTGTCTTGTAAGGTACATCCAAAATGGGGCATTGTACTCTATGATGGGTCTGATGAGTGATGAGTAGAGGGGCACAATGACCTCTTTTGATCTGGTTGAAAACCCTTTTGTGATTAGATGGGTCACACAGAAGGATTTTCTAACCACTTTTGCAATGTGATTATCAAAGGAAAGATTAATATCTACTTCGGTCCCCAGATGCCTTATTATGTTTTCCGTATTTAGGGGACTACCTCCTATGTGGTAGTTTGTGGGTACTTTGTTATTTCCAAAGGGAATAACTATGCACTTTTCGGCATTTAGCTTGAGGCCATGATTTTGACACCAGGTATCTGCCTCAGTGAGACACTTTTGGAGGATGTCTGTGTCAGCTGGTGAGTCAGTTATAGCCCCTAGTTTGCAGTCGTCTGCGAACTTGGTCAGCCATAGTCCTCCTGTGCTTCTCTGTACCTTTGAGAAGTATATACCAAACAGGAGGGGTCCTAGGACTGAGCCCTGGGGAGTGCCACTTGTAACTGATTTAGAGTCAGACCTAGCTTCCACATCTCTCACCATGTGGGTTCTGTCTGTGAGCCAATTGGCAACCCATCTTGTGACATAGAGGTTTATGTTCAGGCTGGTGAGCTTGTCTATAATACCAGAATGGGGAATGATGTCGAAGGCCTTTGCGAGGTCTAGGTAGGCTGTGTGTACCACCTTTCCCTTGTCTATAGACTTGGTAACTGTCTCAAAGATGTCCACCAGGTTTACAAGGCATGATCTGCCCTTAACAAAGCCGAACTGGGTAAGGTCCAGTGTTTGGAGGTTCCCAATGTCTCTGTTAATGAGTTCCATGATGATGCGCTCCATAGCCTTGCAGACCAAGCTAGTCAGGCTTATAAGGTGATAGGTTCCGGAGTCTGTTGTGGCTCCACCTTTGTGGAGAAGAATAACCGTTGCTGTGCACCACTCTATGGGTATGTAGCCTGTGGAGAGGCTGAGTTTGAATAGTATGTTTAGGTGAGGGGTTAGTTCGTCTTTCAGCTCGTGTAGGATGCAGCCTGGGACACTATCCAGTCCCATTGATGCTGTGTTTTTGACTTTGGAGAGGGCTATTTTGACATGAGTGTCTGTGATTTCAGGGGCTCTACATTCTTCTGGTATGGTTATGGGCCCTTTTAGGGGTGAGAGGGGGTGAAGTTTGCACTGAACCTGTCTTCCAGGATGTTGGCAATATCAGTTGGTTCAGTGTATTTTGTGCCATTCTGCACTAACTCCAAGCAGATCTGAGCATTGCCACTTAGATTCTTGACATAGCTAAAGAATGCCTTGTGGTTATCTTTGGAGTCATTGGCAAGTTTTCTTTCAAAGTTCGCCTTGGACGATTTTATGAGGGATCTTAGTTTCTTGCTGATACTGATCAGGGATGTCTTCCCTTCTTGGGATTTTAATCTTTTCTGTACTAGTTTCCTGCTTCTATTTTATAACTTGTTTATGGCAGGGTCCACCAGGCTGGTTTCCTTCTCTTGGAGGAGTGAGTTTGGTTTTGCTTGGGATAGCATGATCCATGCATTCTTGTATGTGCCTGTAGATTGCATTAGTAATGGATTTTGCAGCTTGGACAGCATTATCCTTTAGCATGGGGGCTTCGAAACTTTCCACCTCTGTCTTAAGTAATGTGAAGTTTGCTTTTGAAAAGTTTTTCACAGTGGTTTCCTTGTCCGGGGGTGGGGGCAGAATGTGGATATCCAAAGTGATTTATTTATGGTCAGATCTAACCAGCGAGGGGTTGACCTCCACTGTGGAACACCTGCCACCCATGTTGGTGATGACCATGTCCAATATGTTGTCACCTCTGGTGGGAGTGTTGACCAGTTGTTTCAGGGATTTTGAGTTTATAAATTCTAGGAAATGTTGGGCAAGGGAGTTAGTACTTGAGTAGCTCTGCCAGTTAATGTTTGGGTAGTTGAAATCACCCAATATTAGGGTGTTTCGTAGGACCTTTATGTCACCCAGTGTTTCCAGAAATGTGGAATGGGGGTCCTGGGACATGGTGGGTGATCTGTAGCAAGCTACAATTTGAATTGCGGTTTTGCCCATTGTTAGTTGCACGTGGATAATCTCTGAAGCATCGTGCTGTGTCACTAACCTGGAGGTGTGGGTATCCTTGATGAATATGGATACTCCCCCGCCTTTTATATTTCAGTTCGGGTTCTGTGGCCAAAATGTATTGTATGAGTTGTAGCCTGGTAGTGCTGGGGTGCTCTCTGGAGCCTTAAACTAGGTTTCTGTTACTGCACATATATTGATTTTCTCCATACTGAGGAGTGCATCGAGTGCATGCATTTTGAGGTTTAGACTTCTGGCATTGAGTATTATTACCCTAAGATTTTTGTTACTTGTGCTATTTACGGTGGTGGGTTTGTCTTTTGAGCCTTGCCTAAAAAAGGCACTATGGGGATGGCAAGAGCCTTGGCCAGTATTCAAAAGCCTAAGGGTGGCAGGTGCAAGCTGTCTCTAGCGAAGCAGCGTGACTTGTTAAGCATGTCATCCCAGGTGGACGGACACTGGATCCCCTTTGAATGACACCAGAAACTTAGCCAATTGTTGAAATTGATAATTTTTTTCTTTATACCGTGGTATCATTCTTGGTGAGGGCAGGATGCTACTCAGGGTCAGGGTCATACTAGCTTGGGCTACGTGATCAGAGAGCTCTTCCATGTCTCTTTTCATGTAGTCCAGGGAGGTAAGGCTCATGTCATTCACACCAACATGGACAATGACAGAGTCATATTTGTACTTGTTCTGGAGTGACCTGAGTGCTTGTGTTATGTGGCGGATCCTGGCTCCCGACAGGCAGCTAACAGTAACCTTCTCCTTATTCTGCTTAGTGAGTGGGACGTCAGTGTGCCTGACTATAGAGTCACCTATTACTAGTATGTTGGGTATGTTATTTTCCTTGAGGGCTGTGATTGCGTGGTACACTGGTTTTGTGAAGTATGTGTTTCATGGTTTGTGTTGGGGAGTGGAGGTTGCTTGGATGTCTGCTTTGGAGGGCTCTGTTGCTTTTGCAGATTTTTATTTTGAGCCTCCGAGTATGTTTTCTTGTATTTACGTTTGTTTTTGCCGGTGCTGGTTTAATGGATCTATGTGAGACTGGTGGTGTGATGCCAGTATTTCCCTTTTCCTCTTGACTGTCTGATCCAGTCTTGGGTTGACAGAGCTTAGCCTCCAGTTTTGCTGTAAAATTGCACCTCTCACATGTATTAGTGTTTGGTGGTAGGAGGAGAGGGTTGTCTGTGTACATGAGGCAGTTGTAACATTGCCTCAAAATGCCAAGATTCACCAGTTGGACTGGAGAGTACACCTGAAACTGCCCTTTGGACATGCCTGGATAGGTACAGTAAACTGTTTTACTGAATGGCTGGAAAGGTCGAATAGAGAGCCTTGTCCTTCTGTAGTGCTAGGGTTTATAAGTGCTTGCTATGAGTTTTGAGCAAGTGCTGGGCTGAGAAATGAGTGGCTTGAGTGCTTAAGTTGAAAGTTTGTCTAGTTCCAAGGGAAAAATTGAAGAGGAGACTTTGTGGAGCTGGGAATAGTTATACCCTAGCTAACCACCGCTGCCCGGTGTGCAAAACCAGGCAAATGCAGTTTTTATAGCAGGGAAAAGAAAGAGATAGAAATTAGCCCAAAATGGCAAATAAACTCTTACTTTCTGGGCTGAAACCACTCCTCCAGGGACAGATAGGCTGCTCAAAGCTCCCCTCTCTCACAGGT
This sequence comes from Protopterus annectens, assembly GCF_019279795.1. Taxonomy (NCBI): domain Eukaryota; kingdom Metazoa; phylum Chordata; order Ceratodontiformes; family Protopteridae; genus Protopterus; species Protopterus annectens. The sequence continues at coordinate 946,790,836 of NC_056734.1, read as the reverse complement.
GAACAGAGAAACTTCCTTCTATCCAAGTAAGGTATGGGAAAACATACAGATTTGTAATACAGTCCTGAATTCAGCACTAACCTGAAAAAGGGTCTATATTAGATCAGTGAACATTTAAACAAGCAAACGCGGATTGAGCAACCTTATTTTACCGAAAGTTAGAAATATCGAAGCAACAGAAACTCAAATTTTTTCCTAGGGAAAGAATTTGGTTGTCCGTTTGTGTTGCTTCGGTATTTTCAGTGCTGTGGTGGAAAGTTACGGGTTGGATTCAGGTAAGTGTGCGATGGTGTGGATGTGAGTTTTAGGGTGGGTTAGGTGAGTTAGGGCTAGGGCTCGGGTTAGGTATGTGTGCGATTGTGTGGACATGAGGGTTAGGGCAGATTTATTTGAGTTAGGGTTAGGGAGCGGGTGGGGTAAGTGTGCAATAGTGATGGACCTTAGGGTTAGGGTTTGGGTTAAGGTAAGTGGATAGTTAGTGGTGTGTGCATAGTTTAGTGTAGGGTTAGGTGTCAGATTTTAGGTGTATGTGTGTGGATTTCTGTTTGTTTGGTGTGCTTGTGTTGTGTGTATGTGTTTTGGATCAGCGATTTTTTTTCCCTAGAAAAAAAATCGCTAATCTGACAGTTCGAGATTGTAAGCTTTCGCTTACATAAGGTCAATCAATCAGCGTTCGCTTTTTTAAGCATTCGCTGATCTAATATAGACCCCCTGAAAACTGGACTATACTAACTTAGAAAGGTGGGAAACAAATATATATTTTTTCCAGAAAATAAAGCAGATACAATCAAAAAATCTCTTTAAATGCGCATAAAAAGATGCTTATTGTTATATATCTCAGTTCAGAGTTATAGTCAATGCCCCTAGTAATAAAGTAGGAAGAAACACAAATACAGTAAAAGCAGATGAATAAAGTGCAATTTTTTATATATATATATATATATATATATATATATATATATATATATGTAAAACAATAGAAAACGAACAATCTGATTTAAACAAGTTACCCAATTAAACAGAAAAAAACTGAAAACTGAGCCCTGTTCCAGCAGTCTTCAATCAGACAAGTTCTAACTGCACACTCCTGCTAATAGGTGCAGGGGAACCTTCTCCAAAAAAGATGGCCTGGATCAGTGCTCAAGTTATACAAACAAAGCTAGATTCAGCAGGCCTGAATCTGGTCCTATGCTACAGCAAGGCGCATCAATTTCGGAAAGAAACAGTTTGAATAAGCAGGCACAATAAGCCTGTGACCAGAAATTCCCAGCTCAGAAGGGCAGAATCCAGCCTCTCCTCCCACAAGAGTGCAGACCACAAAATCTTCTTAATGTAGAATAACTGGCCTGAAGTTCAAGTGCTTAAACCAGAACTAATACACTTTTAGAATAGAAGACACTGAGCTTTCAATCAGCAATTCCCAGCTTAGAAGGATATATGTCCAGCTAAAACAGTGCAGACCACAAATCTTCTTAATGTAAAACAACTGGTATGAAGCCCAAGTGCTTAAAACCAAAAGACTTAGAATAACAGTTACAATTTAATCAGGCTACTATCAAGCTGCAATAAGTGCAGCAGAATAAATAAAACTGAGTATTTTTAAGAAGAGGCAAAAGCAAAATAAAGTAGGAGGAAACACAAATACAGTAAAAGTAGATGAATTTTTTTTTTTTTGTTAGTAAAGTGCAAGGAGAGAGAGGAAGGAAGAACCTAAGTAGTTTGGCCTTCTCATATCTTCTCTCTGTATTATGTAGAGTGAACACTAGACTCAGAATATGATCTCACTGTATTCGGTTAACTGAGCAAATGAGATGGACTCAGGAGGAGTGGTGAAATACAGACTTACAGGAGGGGCGGGCAATTCCAGAGCCACAATAACACCAAAGCAAGAACAAGGAGGGTGGGTGGGGACAAACAAGAAGAAGAATAAGTACAGTTGTACAAATTATAGAGACATTAAATCAAAATGCAGACAAAAAATGAGAATAAACACTTACCTTTTCTCAATATCACAGCTGGCAGTAGGTCAATCTCTCTGCAGCAGCCTGAGCAACAGGACACAGGACAGAAACCAAACAATACAGATGCAGGAATACTTTGGCCGGATGAAACTAATTTCATATATATATATATATATATATATATATATATATATATATATATATATATATATATATATATATATATATACATTTATAAGATGGGCAGGCAGTAAAAACTGACCATATTGCTAGATATATGTACATCAAATGTTTTCCATGTATGGGAAAGGGATAGTGCTGTCATTCTGGACCTCTCTTTCTGTCACAGATCTCAACATTCCACCAAAGATCTGAGAATCACAATGAAATAAAAGCAAAATGCACATCAGTTTGAAAAAAATAAGAAAATGATGGGGGTTGGGAAGCATTACTACTTATTTATGTTTTTTTAACTCCATTCCTTGGATTTGCCACTTAATTTTGTGAAAGTTGCTAGTGCATAGTAAACAACTTGTCAGCTAAATCAGCTTAAAAATGATAGGGTGGGACATCACTGCTTTCATATGTGTCTTTAAGTTGCTGGAGTTGCTACCATCATGATTAATCTTGTAAATATTTTTGAGGTTGGTCACCTGGAAGGACATATACATGTGTAAGAAGTGGTGCGCTACTGAAATGTTAGCCTCCATGTCTATTAAAGCTAGACTGTTCTTTAGCATATATCAGTTTGTGGAAGAGTCCCTTAAATAACTTCCCGGAAACAATTCTGATTAAAAACTCACATAGTGTTATAACTCTGCACGGCTGTTCATTAAAATGGATGTAGGAACTATTTCACATTAGTGTACTTGGCAAAACATAAAAACATAAAATTGCCATACATAAACTACTAAATGTATAATTCCAACTGCAAATAAGTATAGATGCCCATTTTATGCATGCAATATGTAATTAGGAGATGTGCATGTGACATATACTACCGCACACCCAAAGAATGTAAGACACTCAACCTTCAGGTTCAAGCCTCACCCCACCCCCCCCCCACCCATATATATAGTAATAAATGTATCACACATATTCCTTGTGCTTTGCTGCATCCATACACAATGACAGAAAGAAAGACATAGTGATAAATCTCACATTAGGTTTTACAGCAAAATTTCAGTAGGCTTACAGAGTTGCTGGCCTTGTTTTGCTTACTACAGTGCAAAATGCAAGAACTGTAAACTAGCCTGAGATTGCTCATCAGTGCATAACAGGCCGCAGACTTCTAACAAAATCTTCCAAACAACATAAATAGTTCTTTTAATGGTTATTTCTTATTGCTTTAACACAAACCAAAGGTAATAGTCCAAAGAAAGTGATTCATATAAAACAGTCTTGGATTCTGCAGACAGCCTTCTTTTCTGCAGTTCCAACTTCTGCAAGGAAATTAACAGCCACCTTACCTTCTTTCAAAGTAGTTGTGAAATGATTTATTTTTCTACCTTTGCCCTTAAAGCAGAAATGCATTTTTAACAAGCAGCAGAAGAAAAAGAAGTCTTGTCCCAGTTATTGCCTGTCAGACTTAAACACAATCTTAGTTCAGATAACTTAGTCCTAAGTAACAAAAGTAATAATATCTCAGCAGTCCCAAGTAAAAACTGCAGGAGAATTCCCCCAGGTAAAATTGCCTTCCACTAAACACCTCAGCTACCAGGGATTTCTGAACTCGTAGCTTCATTTTTTTTCATTAACCCTGTATACCGAGGAAGATCACCCAGTGCTGGTGAAAGATCAACAACACCTCCAACTAAGTAAATCTTCCCTATGTGATCAAGTAAAAATTTGTAATAATTCATCCAATCAGCCATGCTGATTTCAAGTTTGTTGGATTGCACTTACTAGGCTTGACATGTATGGGCAGTCTGTTGCAGAAATGGTTATATACATTGAGTTAAGTCCCTGTTTCATCATCTGATGTTACTAATGTGGTAATATAAGTTTATGTGGTGCAAATTTTACCTCATTCTAAGTGAAGGAGGTCAAAAAGATTGCTAGGTCTTTTATAGCATGTAAGGTTAAGCAGAGATTATTCAGTTTATGTCTTAAACAACTCAGATGTCATAGTTTTCCTCACTAATAACTCTACTACCTTCAAACTGCTTCTCCTGAACTCAGTGGCCAATCTCATGCTATCCTTTTCAAAGATGTTTTCAGGCTGTTAACACTTTAGTGGCAAGCCCAATTGGGAATTTCAAGCCACACTAACCATAGAAAGGTGCGGGATAAGGTTCCTGCCCTCAGCTTCAAATTACTGGATTTGTCACTCTTTCTCTCTCTCTCTCTATATATATATAGATATATATATATATATATTTATAGACACACACACACACACACACACACACACACACACACACACATATATATATATATGTGTGTGTGTGTGTGTGTGTGTGTGTGTGTGTGTGTGTGTGTGTGTGTGTGTTTGTCTATGTGTGAATGAGTCTACAACACATAATCAAGCAACAGCGGATCAGATATAAGGAATTCAGAAAACAACTGACTGAAACTCACAGCATTTAAAAACATAACTGAAACCATGAAAAAATATATAATTTCTTATAGGAGTATAGCCCACCCCCTGCATGCACTATACCCCTGCAACTTTTTATATAAATGAACTCCAGGACTGCAAAACAATGGAGTGCAGGGCAAATTTCCATCCCTGCTATATTATAAACTCTCACAAAAACAAACCAGCATTTTGTGGTAAATTGAATATTTGATTGCATGTGCCATGGCTCAGGCAGATTAAACAACTAAGCATTCAATCATTTTAAAGGAACCCATATATACAGTATGACTGAAGTTGAGATTATTAACTGAATTTTGTCAGTCTGTTAGGAGGCTACTTCATTAGATGACTTTGATGTTCATCTCCTTTTGTTGTGATCAGGTATCTTTTACTCAACTATAATGCAATTTGTAAGGTTGTGAGAATATGGCTTTAGTAAAAACATAATATACACATATAGGCCCCACACTGGAGGGGGGTGAGTATGTGTATTAGTGCCCCCATGTAAAATGTTTTTTCTTCAGAAATGAAAGGGTCGGTAAGTAGTTTTTCCATGAAATGTGCAAGGGAGTTTAAATTGCTTTGAAATAAAAAAGCATGTTATATTGACTGGAATGCATAGTCTGATGGAATGTTGCAGTGCATGTTTTTAGAGTCTTAGTTTGTGCTGCTTGTATTTTTTGCTTTATCCTCTATTGGCTGGTACTGGTTAAATGAATTAAAAAATGAAATTGCTAGGATTCCCTTCTTCCTTCTACTATCACGTGTGTTTCAGGAGATGTGTTAGTTCATGGCTTGCGTAATTGGCTAAGGGTTAACCATAGTTTGCAACTGTGTGTGTGTGTGTGTGTGTGTGTGTGTGTGTGTGTGTGTGTGTGTGTGTGTGTGTGTGTGTGTGTGTATACATTATGTGTGATGCGCGTGTGTGTGTGTGTGTGTGTGTGTGTGTGTGTATATATATATATATATATATATATATATATATATATATATATATATATGTAGATATATTAATAAATATGTATAGACACACACACACACACACACATACACATGCACACATGCATACACACAAAATCACCACATAAAGGTTGTGGTGAAAATGTGATATGTGAAACAATGTGTAGATAATTAGTTTGCCTATATACTTTGATAGTGCATTCCCAAGCTGCTAAATTTTAATTATTTATTTATTTATTGCTTCAGTTTGTTGACTGGGAAAGAGTCTGACTGGGTGGAAAACCCCTCTTCAGTAGAGGCTTATGGAGAAAATTTACACGAGACAAAGACAGAAAATACTACATATACTGTAATGAATAACTTTTAAATGCAATAATGAGAAAAAAAGATTGAACATACAATGGTGAGGAACATAAACATCAACAAAACACATAGAGATAGTGACAATACAAATATATTATAATCACGATACATGCAATACAATACCATAAATTATTCAAAGGTAGATCAGAATGAGTGTATAGACTAACAAAGTTTAGACCTACAGGGTCAGGTTCCCAAAGAGTTGTTTTTAGGGTACGTCTGTCCTAATTCCGAAAGACTTGCTGTTAGTGCAAGTAACTTAGTTTGGTGTAAGAATTATCTATAAACAGGCTTATGCCAGGGTCCAGATTCCAGAAGGCTTGCCCTCAGTGTAAGTGGTCCCTTACATTGAGATCAGTTTTGTGGAATCAGGCCCACTGTATTTTATAATAGCAGGACAGTGGTAAAGTGAACTTTCTTAACAAAGTAAAGCTGAGGAAGGTATGGTACAGTGTAAGTGGCCGAGTATACTTAATAGTACAGGATAAGATAGAAGATTACGGACCAGGTGGTCATTTTAAACCAGAAAGGGATAAAGTGGATAAGGAAAGTTTAGGGGGAATAGCCAGATGTGGTGCATAAACAACACCATGAAATATGTTTTTGTTATTTCAGTAGCAGCTTGAAGAAAGTCAGGTTGCTAGTTTGTCTGAGTAAAAGGGAATGGAATTACGAACTTTATAGACTTGACAGGAATGCAGTGAGTTGCCTACAGTATTGTTACATTTAATTAGGTACATTAAGAAGCTTTCAGTAGAGTGAGGAGTCCTAGATGGAGAATAAAGTTGGATAATTTTTTTTTTTTTTTTTAAGTGCGTGGCATTTTTCAGTTTGGAAAACTAAACTGCAAACAGTTTTAGCTGTGTGAATATTGAACAGTGAGACAATCCCAACTTTATCCCCCGGATTCACAATCCTTCCATGCAGAACTAGCTTAGTCCTGCATGGAAGTGGCTGTTTAGGAGCAGGATGGCAGCGTGCCATGCATATTAATGAAGGCGTACTGCCTGAGCTCCTAATCTTACATGGAGCATGTAAGAGTGCAGGGGACATGTCTGAGAGCAGAGCTCTCAGAATCTTCATGCCCCTGCAATGAAGAACAGCAGTGTATGAATAAGAATGAGCGAGACCATTCATAGGTTCTTAGATACCCCCAGCAACATCCCCCCAAGTTTACAAGAGCAATAGTTAAAACATTAAATATAAAGAAGTGTTTTTTTTTTATAAAACAGATTAAATTTAACCATAGGTGTGCAGGTTTGCCCATCGCTTAGCTACGGTTAATGCAGCTTAAATGGCACAAGAGGATAAAAAAGCAAGATATATGCAAATGAAGTAGTACAGCAATCTTGTAGTGGGCAGAGCATTCACTTTACGAGCAGTCATTCCCAGTTCGAGTCCCACTCCAACACAATCTATTTTCCATGTCAAATCACTTTATAATCAATTGATTTTGTTGCATAACCTACAACATAACATATATTTGTGAACTGGAATACTGCATTAAATGAAGATGTGAGGTGTCATTGTCATAATGTTGTAAAGTCCACAGATAATCACTAGTGCCCCATACAGTATATGTACGCAGGAATCAGGGATACAAATGGAAGGTAAAATGTGTAACGAATGATAAATCCATACAGTTTCCAAATCCACCACCTTCTCAAGAACCATTAGACATTACTGTCTAAATTAGTGCAGTGGTAAGCTGGAGTACATGGTAGTAAGCAAGAGTAAGCATATTTAAGCAGTAGTAAGCAGGTTTAAACCCATTTGCATGGGGGTAAGCAATGTGTATACAGGTTAAGCAATATTGTAGCTAACACTCTAAACATATTTAACCGGAGGTTAGTATTGCTTACCTTTGCACAAACCCGCTTACAATTGCTTAAAAGTGCCTTAATCACTCTGTATGCAACAACTGCTGTTCTGTCCAGAAACAAAATAAACAGCGTTTGCAGGTCTTAAACCCAGGACCCTCTACACTAAAGCCACAGTAGTTAACCACGAAGCCATCACAGCAATACCGATAACTTAGGTATCACCAAGCAGATCCTCACTATAGGAAATACAAACTGAACACGTGGAAGGAATCTATATACAGTTTTATACTGTATAACCTAGTACAGGACATAAATATGTGAACTGGAGTACTGCATTAAGCCCAGATGTGAGGTGTCATTGTAATAAAGTGATGAAATCCCCTAATAAACACAAGGACCGGATACAGTGTACGTACACATAAATCATGGATACCAAGCACATATATAACATGTAATGAATAATAAATCAATGCCACAATGCAAATATAATGCAAATTAAATATTAAGCAATGCTAAGCATTGCACAGCCCAGCTTAGTAGGTGTAAGCAATGTGTAGGCCAGCTAACTCAGTCGGCCCATTGGTATACCCCTTTAAGCAATGCCAACCAAGTTTGACCATAGCTTAGGATTTTCAAAACCATCCAATCACGGCAATTGCAGGAACCCGGCCCTATTTAAACCCAGCAGGCAGGAATACATCTCATAACTGGTTGTAGCTTCCCCTTGTAGGCACTATGTCTGGAATGGGAGAGGGTGTGTGCTTTCGGGTAAAGTGCTGCGGCATCCAGGAGTCCAGAGTAATGGCAGGACTCCTTGTGTAAGACCAATTACCAGAGACTGCTGCAGGGCCAGTCCCAAGGTTCCCAATACAAAGCGGAAGCCTGGGGCAATCTCACCCATGACCTCACCAGTTCCACAGGCATACCCCGAACTGGTGAGCAGGTCAGGCATCACTATGCTGACCTGAAATGGAGAAGGGGGGATCTGTTGGATCAGTGGATCCAAGAGGCTAGGAGGACAGGGGATGTCCCAGCCGTGTGTAAGTATCAGTCCACCACCTGTTTAATAATTGCCAGCTCATGTATATTATGGATAGGTATGGCTAAATATTCCTCTTATGTCTTTCAGAGCAGCAGGTGAGTGGGCTGCAAACCAGGAAGCCCATGGCTATAGACTGCAGCAGTTACAACGCGAGGCAGGTTAGTAATACTCTTGCATGTACTGTCATAGGAAATAAATCTAAAAGTAGTAGTAAGTTAATTGCCTGTATAAAACCTGTATTGTTTAAGGCATGTACTGCATACACCAGAGAATACAACAGGAAGAGTCTCATATAGGTTGTATGTAAATAAAAGCATAATAGCCTGACAATTAAGGTCTAACTGCTGGACTGCATGTGTTCACTCTGGTATCATATGGTAATATAGAGTTGCAATCACTTACTAGTACCGTTGTAGTAAGCAGTGTTACCCACACTGTGCTTCATAAATAAATTGTGTAGGAATGTCTGCATATGACTGTTGTAATCCTAAGAGGTCAAATAGTACAAACACTAAAACGGGAGAGACCAAAATTTAAATAGCACACTCAACTGCAATATGAACTGTTGTACTTTTTTGCACACACAGCCATGGTTCGAATCCAGGGAGTGGTAGTAGGCTGTATGCAGAATCATACCCCATAAGTGTACAGAAATGTCCAGAATGTCCAGTAAATCGGCCCATAGCTGCTGCTTGTCACCCTGTCCCCCTGGCAAATCAGTGGGATGATCCCAGATGTTTAGGCAGCAAACAAGACATATAACTGATTGTCAGACAGCTATAACAACAAACCTGTCACTCTAGCACCCCCCAAAATGTTATGAGAGTAAGTAGCCAAGTATGTTCCATCTACACCCCATGTTGTCAATCTCTGACCAGAGTGTGTACAGTAACAGAGTGAGACATATGTGTATAATACTAATGTGGAAACTGGCAATTTGTGTGGCAACATGCAGGTAGAGCTAACAAACATTGCTCCCACAGGTCTGTCAGATATGAACACTGTGCCTATAAATAAAAGATTGATTTCCTGTACGGGTACTGTTTACTCTGGTATTGTATGATATTGTTAGTGTTGCAGTTGCTCAGAATAATAAAGTATTACTCATCACTGTCACCCACACTGTACTACATAATACAACTGTCTAAGAAATCCTGTATAAGAGTGTTGTAATTACAAGGTCAGAATGTAAAACCACAGGAGAATTATAGACAGAAATCAGCCAAGAGATACACAGCAATACCTATATAGCACACTCAGCTGTGATGGACAGTGTTTTATTTTTAGCAGACACAGCCATGGTTGGAATCCTGGGAGTGGTAGTAAGCTGTATGCAGAATCATACCCCAGATGTATACAGAAATATCCAGAATGTCCAGTTATTCGGCCTATATCTGCTGGCTGTTACTCTGCCCCCTGCCATATCAGTGTGCTAATTTCTGACATTTAGGCAGCATTTCATGTCATATAACTGAATGTCAGACCTGTACATATTTGTAAAGTGTCAAATAAAACAAACCTGTCATTGTATAAGTCACTAAAGGTTTAAGAGGGCAATAGTCGAAATATGTCCCAGTTCACCTGCATGTGGTGAAGACATGCCCAGAGTGTGTGCAAAAAGAGATAGGTATATGCATAACATCAACCTGGAATCTGGAAGTATGTATAGAAACAGTTAGGTAGTGTTAAAAAACAATACCTACACAGGTATACCAGGTAAGAGGTGTATACTGCAGGTAAATCCAGTTCATATACATAGTTGTCGACAGCCATACCACTGTCCAAACTAAGGCAATAGGGTAGTGTACTAATACCTGTAAGGTAGAGATCACAGCACTGACAAGAAAAGTAGTGCGAACTACAGGAATATGTTGTTGTTCTTCTTTCAGCTTTTCCCTGTTAGGGGTCACCACAGCGGAACTCTGTTCCACTAATGATTGGCAGTAGATTTTTTACAGGTGCCAGCTTGATGCCCAACCTTCAACAAAAGCACACCCATTCTACACATGTCTTTCAAATGCCACTTGACCACAGGGGAGACATGCAGACTCCACACAGAAGGTGCTCCAGCCGAGAATCGAATGGGAGAACCTCTTTCTGTGAGGCACCAATGCTACCGCTGCACCACAGTGGCTTCACATGAACTACAGGAATATACTAGCTGTTAATTGAAATCTCCCCCACCACCACCATATCTGCAACAATAAACTAAATACACAACTCATTTGGTATGTGCTGAATTAACTCTACTGTTGGGACATATGTCCTATTGTTTGATAATTATTTAAATTTGTTTCTATGCATGTATTATGTTGAAATACTCCCTCATTGGCGGCATGCTGCCATTAATGTACCTGCATGCTGTTGTAATGACCTCTGTGGTCCCATGTATGCATGTGTTCTGTTTGCTATGCAACTGTTCCATATCTGATGTTTGAGTTAATGGGAATATCTATGCATGCTGTTGTACCTAATAATGGAATGTGTTAACTATTAATAACACACATATGTTGATAACATTTAAACACCATAGCACTTTTGGGAAGGCCGGTCCTGACTGACCCACCTGCCCCACCTCAGCTGGCCATGGCATAGGGTACCAGCACATCTGGGGCCCAACCCGGGACCTCCTCATCTGTTGGTTCTGCACCACCATTGGGTGAAACTGCCTCAGGAGATGGGGCTCGCCACCCCCCCCCCCCACCGGGAGCAGGCATAGACAGGAAACTCACCCGTCACCAGGTCTGGGTCATGGTGCGTAGCGAGCTCTGCTGGGAGGTCAGAGATCTGCTATGCCAGCTTGAGGGCCATGTGTCACAACTAGAGGGTCAGGCTGGCCCTCCTACTCATCCCCCAGCACAGCCACCTTTGAGACTGTGAAGTTGCAGTGGTGACTGCCCATGGGTGGGGACCTCAGTCCCACTGTTTCCACTAGGGGGCTTCCGATTTCCCAACACCCCTCCTCATCAATGTGTTTACCCCCCACATGTGTCATATACTACCCTGTATGCATCTTTTTTGTCTTGTCTCTTAACCTACCCAACTTACCTCCCCAAATATACCTACTATCCCTCCCTAACATCCCATTCTCACCTGAAAAAAAAGGGCAATCTGTTCCCAAAATAAAATCTCGCCCCATACATAGCTGTCCATTTCACACATATGTCCTCTGGACACATGTAATCTGGTCTAATTGGCTTAACAACATATTATTGTTGTCCTCACCCCTCTCTCAGGTGTATGAGTGTCCAAATCTATCTCCAAATCCAATATACATGCACAACTGTTGCTGTAGAAGAAATGGGCAGCTATGGACCTTCCCTACACCCTTCCTGCACATCCCTAACTATTTTCCCTACTGTCTTTCCCTCTTTGTGCCCTTCTTCACCACTTTCCTATCAACCCTTTTTCATTTCTTTTAAAGAAATTAGTGTGGGGTAAGTGGGAGTAAGCACTTTTAAGCAGCAGTAAGTGGGTTTAAGCCTGTTTGTGCGGGGGTAAGCAATGCCTACACAGGTTAAGCAATTTAGAAGCTAACCGAGTATAAGAAACTTTAACCAGAAGTTAGCAGAGCTTACGTCTGCCCAAACCTGCTTACAACTGCTTAAAACTGTCTTAATCACTGTGTATCCAATGGCCCTTGTTCTGCCCAGCAACAAAATAAACAGCCGCTTCAAGGCTCAAACCCAGGACCTTGCACACCATAACCAAAGTGATTTACCACTAAGCCATGTCAGATAGCCAAGACCCTGATGTTTTCACAAACATATCATCCAGCACAGTCATTCAACAGTACAGGAAATGTATTTAAACATGTAGATGTATATATTTATTTATATATTTATTTATTTTACATGTGTTAACCGTGTTAGTCTGACTGAGCCTTTGGCTCATTTTCAGCAGAGACCCAGGGAGAAAAGCTCCTAAGTGAATAAATTGTAACAAAGTCCCATTACAGTCAGCAAAAAAGTTACTATCAGGTTACAACAGCACGTGTGTGTGTGTGTGTGTGTGTGTGTGTGTGTGTGTGTGTGTGTGTGTGTGTGTGTGTATATTTCTATCTAAATTATATATATATATATGTATATATATATATATATATATATATATATATATATACATATATATATATATATATATATATATATATATATATATATATGTATATATATATATATGCATACATCTATAGATATATGTCTGCATATATATATATATATATATATATATATATATATATATATATATATATATATATATATATGTGTATAGATATAAAAGAGAACATAACAAATACATTTATGACCACAGGCACCGCTAATGGGGGTGAGGGGGCCCAAGCTACATACATCTTGTACGTATTGATATTACCCCCCCCCACCCTTTCCACAGACAAACAGGTCTGCCCGGCAATACAATACCACCTATTACAACTCCCATAACCAGGACCTGACACAACATGGGCACAATATGTTAACAGTAATCCATCCCACCTCAGTGATGTCAGGCTGGTATCAATAACATATCATACAGTACAGTCTGGCTACCATAGGGAATGTACAATGTGGAAGCAATAAACATTCCTAAGATACATATACACACACACACATATATATGCAGATACACACACACACACACACACACACACACACACACACACACACACACACACACACACACACACACACATATATATATATATATATATATATATATAGAGAGAGAGAGAGAGAGAGAGATGTAACTACACATACACACACACAGATATGTATAGGAAGATACATATTTAGAGGGTGCACACTATACGGAGCAGCCAGTATTCCTACAGTTGCCACCTTACCAAATGGACACTGTATGAGTCACCCATACAAAAGACAATTGTTGCCTGAAACATATACCCACAGAGTGGTCAAAGGATATAACACCACACACAGGTTTGCATACATGAGAAAGCTTTATTTGTGTACTGTTACAGTTGTATATGCCATGTCATATAGCTGTTTAGACTTTGAAATACATATAAACAGACTAATGCATCTCTCAAACAGATCACTTAATACAGTATTCCAGAAAGCATAACATATGTTGCTGTCCAGGCCAAGACTTTCAAATAATACAACAGTAAAGACAGACTGAGCCACAGAATAACAATCAATCAACAGTAAATAATGCAGCTGTATAGTCCAGCAGCCTCTAGCTACACTCTGTACGCAATCCCTAGGGGGAAAAGACTTCAGTTGACACAATGGGATATATCTGTTACATAACAAGGCATAACTGAAACCATCACAATCACACTGACAAACAGAACAGTCTGTATGGCAGGAAGCAGTAGGCCTGCAATTTCCCAAGGTGAATTGTATGGTAATGTACATCCAGATACCATAAGGCAGCATACTCCTGATATCCCTCACATGTTGTAATAGCCTAGGTTAGTTATGGTGTATCCCCCCCGACCAGCCTAGGTTAGTTATGGTGCATCCCCCCGATAGACTGACATACAGGGCCATATACCACTGTTACATACACTGGCTTCTGGAGTGCATAAGGGCACACATGTATTGTGTAGATGAAGCCCACACATATATGTACCCAGCCCTACAATATGTGTGGGGGCCACAACAGCAGTGGAATGATGGCAGGAATGGCAGCATGACATACTCACAGGCCACTACATAACAACCCCTGACAGCATGTCATATGGACAAAGCTTGGTATGTAGGTGGAGGACAGAGGCCGGAACACAGGCTCATATGTGAAATACTGTTGTCATACACTAAGCAAGTTGCTGGTGTTACAGGATAGTCTGCAACTTACCCTTAGTCAGGAATACGAAGTCAGAAACACAAATGGATGCAGCCATGTACTGATAGCACTCACACACACTGCCAGTGATATATCTGACACAAGACCTGTGTGGTGGACAGACAAAACATAACAGGCACACCTCTGGCCATCAAGTGGATAGGCCCACAGCTGACAGCTATGCAGACAGACTGCATTCCATGTTAAACTAGTATGTACACACAAACCCTGTAACACTGGTGCTATACAATGTATACAACAACACTACTCACACTCTGTCTGTAGTTCTGGAACATCATACAAATATGTAGCTGGCCTGAGTGTGCAAGTTCTCTTGTAAGAGGTATTGCTACCTGCTGTCTGTAACACTGCTGCACACATAGAGGAAGGGTGTCCAACATACAGGAAAGGTAAATGGACCACGCCTACATGATGTAGGGGCTTATAGTAGTGGGCTGCCATGACAGTGGTAATTGGAAGTACTACACAGCATGCTGCATGCAGGTAGCAAGTGGAGGACATTGACTGGTGCAGAGGCCATCACCTGATCATGTGAATCACCTACAAAAGCCATGCTGCAATCTATTCCAAGCAGCTCAATCCATTTAATGAAGAGAGACAGAGAGAGAGAGAGAGAGAGAGAGATGGAGATATATAGAGAGAAAGAGAAACCGGATCCACAACCAAAACCAAAACAGAAACAAAGAAAGCAAGCTAAAGCCATAGCCAAGGGGAAAAAAACTCCTACAAGGAAAGCATCCACAACAGACTTCATTCTCACGACTGGTATGTGAAGTATATATGCATGTTATTGACTGTAGTACTTGGTCCATAATACTGGGATAGATAATGTGGAATTATATATATGTGCCATCAGGTGTTCTTGTTGTAATGATGTTCAGCTGAACAACTGCTATGGACAATAGAGTCTGTCCCTGTGGGTAGTGGGCCATACCCATCAACTGTGCAGAGCAGCACTGACTGACATGATGTAAGCCAACACAGTGTGTGTTGTGTAATGGAAAGGATGTATATTACTGTGGCCAATAGCTGGAGGTGGAAGTAATGCATAATGATGGACACGTGGGTTCCAGACCCCACCACTTGTAGGACACTCAGGTTAACATGTATTGTAGCATACTGAAATGCCATAGGTGTGTAATAGACTTACCAGCAATCTGGCCTTATATACCCCCTAATGTTAGGCTGTGTCCATATGTGGAACCTGTCTGTGTTGTAGCAAGGCAGAAAAGTGCAGCTGTGTAGGAAGGAGAGTTAGAGATTGTGGTCCTGATGTCTGAATGTACCCCATATATAGGTATGTATTTGTGTATATATATATATATATATATATATATATATATATATATATATATATATGTATATGGATCTAGGACATTTGATCGAGAGATCAAACGTCCAAATCCATTTAGGGCGAGCATACTTATGCAAAAGTGCTTTTCACCGAAGAAGCACTTTCACGTAAGTATGCCTGTTGCTGAGGCTGTACTATGGTGCGGATAAGGGAAATTTCCCTTTTCCTCACTGTAGTGCAGTCTCAGAGGGAGAATATTAAAGTAGGGGGGGTGCCAGGTGCAGTGGGGGCAAAGCACTCCTGCAGAAACATAAATGTAACACTGTTTAACAAAAGCGCTTTTTCAATGAAAGATCTTTCGTTAAAGTGTCTTCGGTGGTTATGGATTCGGACATTTGCTCTTTTGATCAAACGTCCTAGATCTATATATATATATACATATATATATATATATATATATATATATATATATATATATATATATATATATATATATATATATATATATATATATATATATATATATATATATATATATATATATATATATATATATATATATATATATATATATATATATATATATACATATATATATATATATATATAAATATATATGTATATATATATATATATATATATATATATATATATATATATATATATACATACATGTATGTCTAGAGATATACAGATACCCATATGTAGACATATATATATATATATATATATATATATATATATATATATATAAAAACACATATATACAACATAAAATATATCTACACACACACACACACACATATAAATATATATATATGTGTGTGTGTGTGTGTGTGTGTGTGTGTGTGTGTGTGTGTGTATGTCTACATATATACAAACACACACACACACATATGTATGTATGTAAATACATGTCCCCTATATTACCACCACAGTGCTGCATGCTATGTGTGTGGGAACATCACACATAGCAATACACACAGATATATACAGCTGTAAGTGTGTGCTACATGGATGGGTATGTCGCATGTGAACCCCTTGTTGGGACCACATTGCCCTTGTCTGTGAAGTAGGGAATG
The DNA here is from genome assembly GCF_019279795.1 of Protopterus annectens. Lineage (NCBI taxonomy): Eukaryota > Metazoa > Chordata > Ceratodontiformes > Protopteridae > Protopterus > Protopterus annectens. The sequence continues at coordinate 946,773,904 of NC_056734.1, read as the reverse complement.
GGAATATGGGGAAGGATAGCAGGTATATTTGTGGAGGTAGTTCAGGTTGGTAAATATAGAGGACAGCCTACAGGAGTGGTATATGACAGATGTGGTGGGTAAACACCCTGGATGGTGCATGTGGTCTGCATTGTGGAAGCCACATGAGCCCCCATATGGAAACAATAGGAACAAGGCCCCCACCCATTATTAGTCACAACAGCAGTTCCACAACCCTGAAGGTGCTTGGATTGGAGGCTGAGCAGGAGGAGCATGTGGACCCTGTGATTGTGTACTGGGTGCCTCAAGGTGCTGTAGCACATCCCACAAGTTTCTGTGGAGCATCCTATGGAACATACCCTGGACCTGACCTCGGTTGACAGGATCATGTCTGTGTGTGCTGCCAGGGGGGACAACGTCCCCTGAGATGGTTCCACCTAAAGGTAGTGCTAGACCAGTAGATGAGGAGGCCCCAGGGTTGCTCCCACATGTGATGTGGCCTGGTAACATGGCCAGAGGAGGTGGGAGAGGTGGTTCTGCTGGAAACTATTCCCTAAACATGCTATTGTGTTACTGTTATAGAACACATGTGGGTAGTTATAGTCCACACAATCCCGGAACATGTCCAACAGTATGCATAGATATCTCCAATAACACAGAATGACAGATGTGCAGCAATCACATAGCAAGCATAGCACATGCATGTATGGAACCATAGTGGCCCTAACAATGGCATGCAGGTGAAATAGTCCATAACAGGTCAGCAATGATAGTGTCCACACAGGGAACATGGCTACAAACACATAGCACAAAGTGTGGTACAATACAATATATGTCCAATGCTAGGTAAGCTGTAGCCATACTTATGGAGTTGTGTGAACAGTTTGTTGTTGCTGATATGGTGGGGGGAGTGACAGAGATGTTCATAGGATCATAGGTTCATAGGTAGGTACTAGGCTATTGGCCCTAGGGCCTATATAAGCCAAGCCAAAAAGGTACCCTGGCTTTCGTCACCCAAGAAAATTATTTTTCTGTGCCCCTGTCAAGCAGAGCCACAGAGGTGATCCCAGGAGTGAATTTCCTATTTCCCATCCAATCATCAAGACGTTTTTTTGAAGACTGCTAATGAGGAGCTTTGTTTGATATAGATTGGTAGTTTGTTCTAGAGTATGGGAAGTCTCTGGGACAGGAATCTATTCATCCAGCATGTTCTGTTTATTTTGGTGACAAGATTTAGGTCCCTAGAGTGTGTAGCTTGGAGGGATTGCGATTTCTTTAATTGGGGCATGTCCAACAGCTCTAGGTTTGAAATAGCTTTGTATGTTATGCAGAGATCGCCTCTGAGTAGGCGATATGCGACTGAGTAAAGCTGGAGTTTTTTGAAACGGTCTGCATAGGGCATCTTTTTGAGGCCAGTAATCATCTTTGTGAGGTATTTCTGCAGCCTTTCCAGTTGTTGTAGAGGTCTTGTGAGGTACATACCAAAATGGGCATTGTACTCTATAATGGGTCTAATGAGTGACGAGTAAAAGGGAACAATAACCTCTTTTTTCCTGGATGAGAAACCTTTTGTGATGAGATGTGCCACATAAAAGGATTTCCTGACTACTGCGGCGATGTGATTATCAAAGGAGAGACTACTGTCCACCTGTGTCCCAAGGTCTCTTATCACACTTTTGGTGGAAAGTAGATGACCACCTATGTGGTAGCTCATGGGTACAGAGTTTTTACCAAAGGGGATGACAATGCACTTTTTGGCATTGAGCTTGAGGCCATGGCTTTGACAACAGGCATCTGTCTCAGTGAGCCCTTTTGTAGGATGTCCACATTGTTAGGAGTTTCAATTATGGCTCCTAGTTTGCAGTTATCTGTGAACTTCATTAGCCAAAGAACTTCTGTGTTAGCCTGTACTTCAGAAAAGTAGATACCAAACAGGAGAGGACCCAGGACTGAACCCTGTGGTACTCCACTTGTCACTGGTCTGAAGTCGGATTTGGAGTCTGCTGCTTTCACAGTGTGGGTTCTGTCTGAGAGCCAGTTGGCAACCCATCTTGTGACATAGGGATTTATACCTAGTTTGGTGAGTTTATCTATAATTCCAGAATGGGGGATTGTGTCAAAAGCCTTGGTGAGATCTAAATAGGCTGTGTGAACCACCTTACCCTCATCTACTGCTTTGGTGACTGCTTCAAAGAAGTCTATCAGGTTTAGGAGACATTATCTGCCTTTTACAAACCTGAACTGGGAGGGGACAAGAGTTTGGAGATTACCAATGTCTTTGTTTATAAGTTCCATGATGATACATTCCATGGCCTTGCAGACCAGGCTCGTTAGGCTAATGGGGCAGTAGTTCCTGGGGTCTGTGGTGTCTCCCCCTTTGTTGAGTGGGATAACCATCACCGTGCACCATTCAGTGGGCACAAAGCCTGAGGTGAGGCTATGATTGAACATGGTGCTTAGGTGGGGTGTCAGTTCATTCTGTAGTTCATGTAGAATGCACCCTGGTATGTTGTCAGGTCCCATGGATGCTGTGTTCTTGGCTTTGGATAGTGTGGTTTTTACCTGTACAGCCATGATTACAGGAACTTTGCATTCTTCCGGTATAGAGATGGGCCCTTCAGGGGGTGAGAGAGGGGTAAAGTTAGCACTGTACCTATCTGCAAGGATGTTGGCAATATCAGTTGTTTCTGTATATTTAGTACCATTGTGCTGTAACTGAGAGCAGATCTGAGTGTTGCCATTGAGATTATTAATATAGCTATAGAATGCTTTGTGGTTGTCTTTAGAATCAGTGGCGATTTTGTTTTCGTAACTAGCTTTGGAGGATTTTATGAGGGATCTCAGCTTCTTACTGAGGCTTACCAGGGAGTTCCTCCAATCATGGGATTTTACTCTTTTTTACAATAGTTTCTTTCTTCTGTTGTAGAGTTTGTTGATGGCAGGGGACCACCAGATTGGCTTCCTTTTTTTGGAGGCTAGCATCTTGGATCTGTTAGGGATTGCACAATCCATGCACTTGTGTAAGTGCTTATAAAGTGCATTTGTTTAGGATTCAGCAGTCATACCTCTATTGTTCATCTGCATGGGTGTCATGAAGTTTGCCACTTCTGTCTTAAGAAGCGTGAAGTTGGCTTTGGAGAATTTTTTTACATTGGATTCCCTAATGGGGGTGGGGGTGGGATGTGGATGTCTAGGGTGATTACCTTGTGATCGGATCTGACATTTGAGGAATTGACCTCTGGTGTGGAACACCAGTCACCCATGTTGGTAATGACCAGGTCTAGGATATTTCTGCCCCTGGTGGGGATGTGGATAAGTTGATCCAAGGTATTGGAATGTATGAATTCCAGAAAACATTGAGCAAACGATATGGTACATGAGTATGTTTCCAGTTAATGGTGGGGTTGTTAAAATCGCACATTATGAGGGTGTTGAGTTGTACCCTAATATTTTCCAGTGTATCAAGAAATGAGGAGTGGGAATCCTGGGGCATGGTGGGGGATCTGTAGCAAGTTACAATTTGGATTGCGGTCTTGCCCAGAGTTAGTTGCACTTGGATAATCTTGGATGCATTATGTTGAGCAACTAGCCTGGAGGTGTGGATATCCTTAATGAATATGGACACACCTCCGCATTTAGTGTTTCAGTCCAGGTTAGTTGGCCAAAAGGTGTGGTATGAATTATAGCCTGGTAATGCAGGGGTGCTCTCTGGAGCCTTGAACCAGGTCTCTGTCACTGCACAGATGTCGATGTTCTCTATTTTAAGGAGGGCCTCAAGTGAATGCATTGCACTCAGATTTTGCTTGCATGTACCTGTTACAGTGGTGAATTTGTCATTTGAACCTTGCCTAAAAAAGGCACTATAGGCATGGCAAGACCCTTAGCCAGTATCGGGAATCCCAAGGGTGACAGGTGCAGACCATCTCTGGCAAAGCATTGTGGTCTGTTGATCATGTCATCCCAGGCAGACAGATACTAGATCCTGTTAGAATGACACCAGAAGCTTAGCCAATTGTTGAAGTCATTTATTTTGTCCTTGTACTGTGGTATCATTCTGGGTGATGGCAGGATGCTACTCAGGGCTAGTGTCATACTTGCCCAGGCTACAAGATCGGAGAGGTCCTCCATGCCTCTTCTCATGTAGTCCAGGGAGGTACATCTTTGGTCATTCACTCCAACATGGACAATGACAGAGTCATATTTGTACTTGTTGTGGAGTGACCTGAATGCGTGCATTATGTGGCAGATCCTGGCACCCAACAGGCAGCTTACAGTAACTTTCTACTTGTTTAGCCTGTTGAGTGGAACATAAGTGTGCCTGACTATAGAGTCACCTATGACTAGAGTGTTGGGTACGTGGGTCTGTATTAAGAACTATGGTAAGCTTGCTGTATGAGTTGTTCAGACCTGTTTCCATCTTTATGTCTTTCAAGCAAGATGTCCCACGGCCATTTACCAGGGTATTCATCGGCAGAAAATGAGGTCATTTTGAACCGCCTTATACAGCACTATCCAGTTCTGTTCAGCAGAACCGTCCATGAGCAGCAGGAGTAGACCACCCTGTGGAATGATCTAGTCCACAGGGTCAATGATGTCGGCCTGCATAACCACAGTCATGAGCAGGTCCAGCATCAATGTACTGACCTGCTTTGCAATGTCCGTCGGTGTGCTGCTGCAGTCCAGGGGGATCAACTCACAACTGGGTGGGTCATGCCATACATCCCCTTGACACATATTGAGGAGCTCCTTGACAGCCTTGTGGAACCTGCATGCCCACACACCCAACAACTGGCAGAGACCAATGTGGAGGTGGGTGCTACCCACACACCGGCTGAGGAGCGTGCAGGTCAAGCCACAGGCCACATCAGTAGACCACTTTTGCATATGCAACCACATCTGTACAGGTAGATCATGCATATGTGAGATGTCATATATATAATCTGTTGTTGTTTAATAGTAATAAATAGATGTGCATAAGCAATAGTATTGTGGGCTTGTACTGTTGATATACTGTAATGCTGCACCTACCCTGTAGCAATGCCACAGCTGTGGCCACTGACATCACATCTCTCACACTCTTATGTAGGTCCCTCAGGTATACCACCAAGGCAGCAACCTGTAGCTGGCGGGTATGGTTTATGTTCATGCTTGCCAATACATCAGGCATGTAATGGCTATGGTATATTTCATGCACACATCTAACACACCTACCCATAATGCATGCAGTACATGGTCATGTATTGTTGCTGTTAAATGCACTGTATCACAGTAGTGACCATGATGGGGTATCTGAAGTGTATGTTAAACACCTGCAAGATAACTAAAATCCTGTCATTGCGAAATGTGTCCACAGGGATGAATGTAATGGTGGGACACATGGCCTACAGTAGGGACATGTGTGAAACATCACCCTTATACAGTGCTACAACAGTGTTTATACCAGTATTACAATGGCAACTGTTACAGATCTATACTATGGCATAACGTAATACTGTGGTCCACATTATTAGCTGGGACTAGGCTGTTACACGTGGTGTTCAGTGTTTGGGACACTGCAAACTGACACACATGTGTAGGCCATACTTGTCAAGCATCTACAAAAAGGCTGAAGGTGGGGAGGGTTTGTCATCATGACACACCAGTGCACTGCAGCAGGGATCCTAAGAATGCTAAGAATGGCTGTATCTGGACACAGTCAGGTTCAGGAACTGTGGCAGAAGTAACCCTAACTCCACAGCAATAGTGATGGCAGTGTGTTAACACCAAGGGATGTACACATGAGTAGAACTTGCAATCATGCAGAGTTGGGGGACATGTGTAGGGCAGACTGAACATATACTGGCAAATGCAGATGGCCCATGCTAGTATACCCCTGCCAGGAATAGTTACTGCTGTAGTACACATAACAATAGGTGCAACAAACTGTCATGATAAGGGCGTGCACACATATGCACCCACAGAGTGTATGCATTGCGATCAGCATCTGCACACCTAACAGATTTCTTAGACACTGTATGTGAATGTACAGGACATATGTCACATATCAGTCTCATGTACTGTTTATATATGCTGTGATGTGGTTCCATGGCAGATCAAAGAAGAGTGCGTCATATCAATAAGGGTGTGTACACTCCCCATAGCCACTGTGAGATCTGACAGTTGTCAGTGTAATAGTATCGTATTGGTCATACATGCACAGCTGATGTTGAGATCTGTAAACCAGACATCAGGCATTTACAAATGACATCTGTCCACATATCATCCCAGGTATATGTCACTCAAACACATAGGGGCTGTGAGCATTAGAGCAGATATAACTGACACAGTAATACACATTCAGCAATGGTTTGTACACCTGTGAGGTTTGGTGCACAGTACATGGCAGGGTGGAGAACAGGTGCACAGCAATACAGTATATATGGGTGCAGTATTTTCCAGGGGAAGGGGCATCACCTTCTAACACAGCCCATTTTACACACATGTATACTGTTGCTAGCATGGATTGACTATAGCTGCACTGCATGCTGTTGAGTACCATTTGTTATGCATGTTGACAGATGGGTAATGGGAGGACTGTGTTTAGTATCTCTGTGCAGCCTCAAATGTAGGTGTGTGTGTGTGTGGGGGGGGGGGTCATTTTGTCTGTAAGTGCAATCTGGTGGAGTAGAGGGGGTTGATGCATGCAGGTTGTGTGTGTGCATGCGTGTGTGTGTTTGTGTGGGTGTCCATGTATGCACATGTGTGATTGTGGGGTTGTTCATATGGCAGTACTTCCCTTTGGGATTGTGCAGTACATGGACATGGACTGACACATGTGACACCAGGAATACTTGTCTGATATGTAATCACAGGTCTGTAGCATGGAACATGCATTGGGAGGGAAAGTAGACACCAGGTATACCCTTAATATTGCAATCAGCAGAGAGGTGAATGACTACCCACATATGCAGCACTACAGATGCATTGGGGAATTACCAGACAACACCAGGGAGTGTATCCATATATTACTGTTGTCCACATGATAAGTTGATAGAGCAACAGATCTGGCATGTATTGAGCAACAGTTACATATGACACTTCAGTCCGTGACATTATGGAGTGAAAGTAGTAGCCCCTACCATATAGGGGCCATGCTCATGATGTCCGGACATACTCAGGGTGAACCCTGGATGACAGCATTGAGGCCATGTAAAACCTACTCCACTCAAGTCAAGGACAGGTCTTGTGTTGTGATCACTCGTCTAGGCATTTAGAGGAATGATACGTTAATGAGTGGTATTAATGATTGTATGTTACCAAGTGTGATGCAGGATGGGGAACTTATGTGAATAAACGTGCGACTGTCTGTAAAATCAGGGACAGTTAGGTATTAAGGTGGAATGTGTGTGTGTGTGTGTGTGCTGTTATGTAATGCTGTATAGGTCTTAAAGTGCATTTCCTGTTTTCCCCCACAGGTGGCGGGGTGGGTCAGGGTCCCTCCTGCATGCAATCTGATGTTGGTGTCCACACAGACACCGCAGATGATGATAGTATTGTTGAGGCACAGGCGGGGTTGTCAGTGGCTGAAAATGTGCCATCGTTTGACATCCCCCCTCTTAGCCACCCCAACCCCGCACACAGTTGCAGTGCCTATACATATCCCTTCACCAGTGGCCATAGCAGAGGGACAGCTGGTGGTTGGTGGCAGTGCACAGAAGAGTGTGGTATCGAAGCCTACTGTGTCTGGTCAAAACAATCCAACAATACTTAAAACTAAGGAAAAAACAAAAACGGAAACAAGCAGAAACAGGCTGGTAAAAAACAACGGCACGGACAGTTTATTAAATGTGAGCGCTTTCAGCCAAGCAGGTGCTCAGCCTTCATCAGACATTAAGCAATTTTCACAGCCCTCTATTTATATAGCCAAGACACCTTGTTTAACAATAAGCTAATTAACCAATCTCAATTATAATTTAATAAAACTACCTAAAAATGTCTAGAAATGTATATATATACAAGATACTAAATTGTAACCATTCTCAAGAAGAGCAAGCTACATTTTATAAAAAACACACCATTTTGTTCGCATTCTTTGAATACAGAAACCTATATATATGGCATGCTAAATTCCTAAAATACTACTCATACAATGAACTATGTCAGCTAACTTAAACCCAAATGGATAACAATCAAATAAATAAATATGGTACAGCTACTTCAAGCCTTTAAGTAAAAAACAAAAAACACAAGAAACACTATTATTTAAATGAGGGAACATCTTACTGTACATGAATAAATAAAAATATTATGGGGAGTCGAATGAACCCTTTAGCTTAAAAGTATTTATCTAAGAAGAGCTTTTAATTTCAGAATACACTTAATAGAAGCATAGTCATTCAACCCTGGGGGGAGATGTGCACATGTTCTAATCTGCCAGAAAAGTTCTTGCTCTCCTAAACACAACTGCCAGGGGCCTCCCCTTATATCATTTTTAATCTGGTGAACCACACTGAATACAAAACAGTGGTCAGGATACTCTAAAGTATGCCTGGCAAGTGCATTTGTCAAATCCCTCCTACCTATGGCGTAAAGGTGTTCATAAACTCTTTTCTTTATTTTCCTCTCAGTTTTGCCTATATAGAAGGAGGGACATTTCTCACATAGGGCCACATATACAACTCCCTTTGTGTCACAATTGTAATTACCATTAATGAAATAATTTTTTCTATTAACATTAATTCTATTACCCGGGTGAATAAATTTACATTGAGGGCACATACCACATTTTCGCATTCCCACTATTTTATCTTTAGATTTACAGGTAGTTGTTTCAACCAAATTTTTAAGGTTGATACCCCTTCTATATGTAAATTTTGGATGACTACCTACAACTTTAACTAGAGCTCTATCCTCTGAAATAATACTCCAATTCTTAACTACTACATCTCTAATAGTTTTAAAGTCCACACTATAAGTGAACAAAAAATTAATACGAGGGAGTACAGATGAACTAAAATTAGGGGTAGCCTTACTTGATCTACCCATAATGCCTCCCCCCAATAAAGGCAAAAAATGGCCATTATTCCTTTTAGCCTACACTTCCTGCATTATCCCTTTTATTATACTATCAGGATAACCTCGACTTGAAAACATTTTTCCAATGTTATCACACTCCTTGATTAAATCAATCTCATCTGAGATCATCCTAGCAGTCCTGACAAATTGTCCTTTAACTACACTTCTTTTTTGATGGAAGGGGTGACAGCTGGTGAAGTGAAGGTAACTCTTTGAATACGTTGGCTTTCTGTAAATTAAAGATCTACATTTATTATTAACTTTATATTTACAGATTTTAACATCCAAAAAGTTCATTTCATCCGTACCAACAGAGTACGTGAACTCTAAAAAGTCAGTCATTCTAGAAATACTAGATATAAAGTCTGAAATCAAGTTCTGAGGACCTTTCCAGATGAAACACATGTCATCTTGGTATCTAGTGTACCAAGTGACATGTTGTTGATACAATTAATTATTGAACAACCAGTTACGTTCCCAGAATGCCATGATGCTGTTAGCAAAACTGCACCCACAGGGTGACCCCATGGCAATCCCAGTGTTTTGTAAAAAAAACCTGGTCCTTAAACACCAAAAAGTTATTTCGTAATATTAAATCTAATAAGGTCTCCACTATGTACATCTGTGTGTTACTAGCATTTTTTGCCAACATAAAATTCCTTGTCCAGTCAATACCTAGTTGATGGGGAATGACTGTATAAAGATCTTTCACGTCTACTACTAAGAACACAATATCCAAATTGAACTCAATCCTGTTAAAATTCTCCAGAAAATCCCAGGAGTCTTTACAAATCTGAGATTCCCCTTGGATGTATGGTTTAAGAATACTATCAATGTATTTGGCACATCTTCCATCCACTATAGGCCTTATTGGGTGATCATTTAAATTTTTATGGATTTTAGGTGCGCCAAAAATGATGGGAATCTTTGGTGCTGGCATGGACAGAAAATGAAACATGTTACAATCAATGCTACCTCCTAAAAATAGATCATCTAAAACACCCCTGATTTTCTTATAGGCTGCATGAAGTTCGTTTACACTAGATCTCAAATAAGTATCAGACTGTAGGTGACTAAGCATCTTACTATCATAAAGGTATTCATCCATGAAAACCAGACCTCCTCCCTTGTCTGGTTTCATTGCTCTAACCTTACATTCATTAAGGAGTGAAATGAAATCTAACTCATGCTTAGATATATTACTTTTCATACTCGAACATTGTATGTTGTTATCAAGTCTAGCCCTGAAATCTATGTCACATAGCTTTTCAAAAATATTCAACCCACCATGTAAAGGTGGGTTAAAAACACTTGACACTCTAAAGGAATTAAGAAGTGCAGGTGTGTTCCCTAAAGACACAGCCAGATTCAACTTCCGAACATACAATTTAAAATCAATAAGTGTTTTAACAAGTTCACTCCTTCTATTTGGAATGAATGAAAGTCCTTTAGAGAAGAAGTCTATCAGGGATTGTTCAACAGTTAATACGGTGTAATTATATATCTTGAAGTCACCCTGTTGACTTATAAGAATCTCAGGTCCTGTCTCTAAAGGAAATGTCATCTCCTCCATTGATTCCCTTTTCTCCTTCTCTGTGCTTGTCCCCTGTTGTTGTTCGGACGTGTATTGTTGTTGCCTGGCCTGTTCCTGCCCCTGGGAAAACCCTGTTCACTTTCAGCATTTTCTTGATTTTGATTTTGACTTTGTCCATTACTGAGATTATTACTATTATTATTGTTGTTTTGACCCCTGATACGTTCACTTCTGCGAACAGGTGTTTCCTCTTGATTTGTATTAATGTCAGGCATGCTTCCTGAATTAACATCTTCACCTTTTTTAGGTAAATTATAACCCACTAAAGGGGGAGGGGGATAGGCCTTGTTATTTGTATAGTCCAAAAGATCTCTATCCATTTTGCGTTTTTTATTAAGTACAAGTTTGGAAATGGATGCTTCAATACTTGAAAAAATTCTCAAATAGTCATATTTATATCTTAAAAAGTCATTATCATTTACTAGACTAATCTCCAAAACTTCAAGTTCCTCTTTAAGCCCTATAATCTCGGATCCATAATAATTGATAAGTGAAAACAGGAATTCAAAACCCTGTTTGTCAAATAGATTTAACAACTCTTGATGGAATAAAGAGTTGCTAATTAAACCTGCAGGATAACGCCACTGGCGTAAGCCCTTAGGCACTACTTTTTTCTCAACACACTCCTGCAGATAAGCCACTTCCAATTGCAGTTTTTTATAACAAAACAATTTTTGATCAAAGATATTTAATCTGTGAATGAAATTACTCACCAAACGTTCACTATTCACAGTTCTTGCCTCTGAGTCATTAGGTGATGTAAAAAAATCCTTTTTACTCAGAAAATTAGCCATTGAGGGAATTGCTGCCGTATTATTGCTTCCATTATGCTGTTCAAGCGGTTCCCTCATTTGTCCAGGATTAACCTCTCCGCTACACCTCCTCGCGTTACCACTAACATTTTAGTTCATCTGTACTCCCTCGTATTAATTTTTTGTTCATTTATAGTGTGGACTTTAAATAAAACTATTAGAGATATAGCAGTTAAGAATTGGAGTATTATTTCAGAGGATAGAGCTCTAGTTAAAGTTGTAGGTAGTCATCCAAAATTTATATATAGAAGGGGTATCAACCTTAAAAATTTGGTTGAAACAACTACCTGTAAATCTAAAGATAAAATAGTGGGAATGCGAAAATATGGTATGTGCCCTCAATGTAAATTTATTCACCCGGGTAATAGAATTAATGTTAATAGAAAAAATTATTTCATTAATCGTAATTACAATTGTGACACAAAGGGAGTTGTATATGTGGCCCTATGTGAGAAATGTCCCTCCTTCTATATAGGCAAAACTGAGAGGAAAATAAAGAAAAGAGTTTATGAACACCTTTACACCATAGGTAGGAGGGATTTGACAAATGCACTTGCCAGGCATACTTTAGAGTACCCTGACCACTGTTTTGCATTCAGTGTGGTTCACCAGATTAAAAATTATATAAGGGGAGGCCCCTGGCAGTTGTGTTTAGAAGAGCAAGAACTTTTCTGGCAGATTAGAACATGTGCACATCTCCCCCCAGGGTTGAATGACTATGCTTCTATTAAGTGTATTCTGAAATTAAAAGCTCTTCTTAGATAAATACTTTTAAGCTAAAGGGTTCATTCGACTCCCCATAATATTTTTATTTATTCATGTACAGTAAGATGTTCCCTCATTTAAATAATAGTGTTTCTTGTGTTTTTTGTTTTTTACTTAAAGGCTTGAAGTAGCTGTACCATATTTATTTATTTGATTGTTATCCATTTGTGTTTAAGTTAGCTGACATAGTTCATTGTATGAGTAGTATTTTAGGAATTTAGCATGCCATATATATAGGTTTCTGTATTCAAAGAATGCGAATGAAATGGTGTGTTTTTTATAAAATGTAGCATGGTCTTCTTGAGAATGGTCACAATTTAGTATCTTGTATATATATACATTTCTAGACATTTTTAGGTAGTTTTATTAAATTATAATTGAGATTGGTTAATTAGTTTATTGTTAAACAAGGTGTCTTGGCTATATAAATAGAGAGCTGTGAAAATTGCTTAATGTCTGATGAAGGCTGAGCACCTGCTTGGCTGAAAGCGCTCACATTTAATAAACTGTCCGTGCCATTGTTTTTTACCAGCCTGTTTCTGCTTGTTTCGTTTTTGTTTTTTTCTACTGTGTCTGGTCACAGCAGGCATAGCCAGATGTCCAGCAGGACACCACATAGGCAGATGTACCGGGGTGCTCATGGTAGGGCCGCTGGTCATCATGCCCCTGGCAGAAGCGCTACAACTGGTACCATCAGGCACATGTTTCAGACTGTCATGGGGGCACAGGCACGTATGGAACTGTACACCAGACAGGGTATGAGGCTACATAGGTCTGCTCTCTCATCTGCAAGTGACTACTTCCATGAACTTTATTGTGCCCTCCTTGATTATACCGAGGTCATGGATAGATGGTTGGGTGAGATGGTGGGCCTCATTGACCGAGGCCTGTCCTTGCTCGAACATGTGGTGGGAGTGCGGCAATAGCCGAGTGGATGTAGGCCAGCAACACCAACAGCTGGTGGTCAACGTGGATGTGCTATGACAACAAGGTGCTCCAGTAGTGGCAGTACCAACCCCAGCACTGTGGGGGGGGGGTGCTGTCCACACCACACCACACCACAGCAGGCCATGTGCACTTGGCCCTAGCCAGTCCCAGGAGGTACCTGGTTCCAGCGGACATCTGTCATCATCAGGGGAGTGTAGCACATTGAGGCCTGTACCTGGATGCGCCCATGGAACCCCTGGCAGGCACAGTCCGCATGTCCATGGCTGGAGGCGGTGAACTGCACACCCTGCCAGATATGGTATGCAGCTGTCCAAGAAACACCTGTATAGGGCAGCAAAATGGCAGAACTGCATGCATGCATACCCACACACTATACGAACACACCTAGGGCAACCCCATACCTACATACACCACATCACCACACCCAGTTCAACTAATTACACCCCTCACCCACACACACACATGGTGTCAAACGTATGGCCCACCCTTGGTCTCCGGCAAACCAACAACACACCCTGTGCATATAATGATACCTGTGCCACAACCCTGTCATCCATAACATCGATACAGGTGCAGGCTATTATGGTTCTGATGCACATGGTGACTGTACTACAGTGTACCAATGTACTGTTGTGTAACATGTTGTCAGGAGTAATGTTTAATGCATACATGTTAGGTAGTGTAGCTGTCCAACCATGATCCATTATAGCTGTTAGTAACACTGAGTAATTGTGGTCTCCATAATGTTATCCATTTGTGTTGTAGGTGTACATGTGTCAGCAGGAGGATGGTCTGCAGTCATATTCCACAAGGAGTATGGTACTGTGGTGACACCATGGGGGTGACATATCCTGGGTACAGTTGAATACATGTCACAGGCTTGTATAACAGTTATTGCCTGTGCCACATGGACAGGTGACCTTCTGGGACATATATAATCAGCAACCTGATATAGATCCATCCACATACATGAACACTCTTACTTGGCAACACTGGGACTAGACCCCTACCTAGCTATGTAGTGCTACTGAAGTTTGTTGCTTTCATTGCACACACCACACAGCGTTTAGGGTGAGGTGTGTTCCAGGTTACATGTTACATGCAGAACATCCCCAGACATGTACAGTATGGTAATGGGGGATGTAATGGTTGCATATGGACAATAAATAGTGTGACATACCATCATATACACATTAACAGAAACATAACAGGCAGACACACATCAACGAGAACTGGGCCTATCGGTGCTAGCTAACTTGCCAGTGTATCCAATCAGTTACAGGTAGGCTGCACACAGCACATGCATAGCTGGGCTGGATTGTGGTATCATTTACCTGTATGGCTGATGGTGACAGTGGTCACCATACAGTGGTACATGGGACATATACCAGGAGTACCATGCTGTAATGACAGTGTACACACCACCCACATCTCACAGTGGATATTGTACTCACTGGAACCCATGATGACACTGACATACTCACCATCACACATTGCCCATGACTGTGATACAACCCATTGTACTTCCCAACAGTGTTACTACAGGGATATGCATCTAATGCACATGCCACAGGCATAGTATGGTGTTGCATTGTCATGCCTCACCTATGGGCAGCAACAACACTATCCATACTCCTGTGTGGCAATGCATATTGAGTATGTGGCCTCGGAATGCTGTATCCTACAGATATACAAACATCCACAAATACACACACTTGCCAGAACTCAATGGGTATCCCATGCCTATCGACCCATTTGTACAGAACTGTTGTGCTGGTACTGCAAGGCTCATGAAGCTGTTAGGGAGAGGAGCATAACAGGGTACATGTTATGTCCGATACAGCAGCAGCCACATCTTACTATGGCAATGGGTGCTGTGGTGGATCTGAAGGCCCTCATGGTATTCCCAACTACAGGTGTACTAACACACAGACACTGCTATCCTCAGTAATGCACATGCACACATGTGTCAGTACTGGGGTGCATCAATGCAGGTGGTCATAGGTGTGCTCCTGGCTATTGTCCATGGAGAAATGGGTAATGTAGGGGATGTGTGTACAGAGGTATCATGCCATCTGCCATGTGCCAGCAGGCGATCTATTGACAGACACCACTGTGGTGACTCTCAGGGTGAGAGTGACATGCATGAGCCAGTCCTCTGGGTGCCTCCTGCAAATGGCCACTGAGGTGAACCAGTGGACATGTATGCAGCATATATTACAACACATGGTTAGTGTCTGTGATGGAGATCTGTACCCAAGCATGTTCTGTTGACTGTGGTAGCCTAGTGGAGGTACCCGTGGCGTGTGGTGCATACAGGGTGTTGTCGCCTATATATGCCAGATATAACACAGCTGGGCAGACGTGTCAGTATCAGTCAAGCATAAGTCGCCTGTACGTATCCAAGCTGGATACCTGCCATCTGCACATCTGTACAGGGACTGACAGGCATCATCTTGGCAAAGAGCTATGCAGTAGGATGAATGTGTCAACAGATAGACATCTGACACCAATATGTATGCCATTACTACATGTTGGAGACCCTCACTGACATGTGCTATACAGACAGCAGTCTACAGCTACTTTCCACATGTCAGATCATTATCCAGTAGGGGATATATACTGTGACACAGCTCATGCTTTTGACATGTACGCCATTGGCTACTGGCAATGAACACAACAGTGAGGCCTCAGAGTCCAGCTATGCCTGCAGGTGTGCTTGTTGTCAGTACTATATTTAGCAATCTACTCTTGCCTGGGAAAGCACTGTCAACAGTAGTACCGCCATGATACACTACATGCCAGTGTGACAGCATGCAACCTGGGTTACTACCCTTGTATGTAACACATTCACATGGATAACAGTTCTGTACAGGTCTTATATACTTGAGTGTCCCAGACAAGACATTCACACCCCTTACTACTGTAATGACAGCACATAGACGCATGTATTGTACATGGCATTACATACACTTATTTCAGATTTCATTGCCCTGTTATGTTATCAGACTGGGATGTGAGCACAGGTTACCAGGGCTGAGCCATGCTTAGCATGTGTCAGCATTGCTGCAATATAACAGCTAAGCACATTTGTGCACTGGTAAGAGAAGCTTACATGGTGTAAGCACCCATTCATTTAACCGTAGCTTAGCACAGCTTAACTTTGCGCAAACCCACGCAAATGCACTTAAAGCTGATCAAAACCACCTTAACCCCTCTGTATCCAACAGTCCTTGTTCTGCCCAGCAACAAAATACACAGCCCTTTCAGGTCTTCAACCCAGGACCCTGTACACTATAGTCACAACAGTTAACTACTACGATATGACAGCCGTGAAGACAGATGTTGTTTTTCCAATATATCTGTCACTACGCATATTGGATAGCATTGAACAATTGCTTTGACTTCCACAATTGTGTAGTACTTGTTATTGATATTACAATTGCATCACATATGTTGTTATATCTAAATATACACATATCAGACACATATGGTGAGATATATCTGTGAAGGTATACAAAACCGTGATGTTTACACATGACAAGAATATGGATATATACATATACATATGTAGATATATGTCTACATGTACATACACATATATATTCATACACATGTATGTCTACACATCTGTATAGTGCATCATATATATGGCCATTTTTAGATCTCTCTGTATATATATATATATATATATATATATATATATATATATATCTATATATATATATATATATATATATATATATATATATATATATATATACATAGATAAATGTATAATATATATATATATATATATATATATATATATATATATATATATATATATATACACACATGTGTGTATGCACATCCTATGTGTGCAGATATACCTATTTATATCGATATATATGTAGATATCTATAATTATATATGCATACATATCTAATCAGATATACTTATTTATGTCGATGTATATGTAGATATCCATAACTATATGTGTATATATATATCTATATACCTGTATATGTGCAGACATATATTACTGTGTTTATGTATATATTTGAGCTTGTATACACATATATATATATATATATATATATATATATATATATATATATATATATATATATATATATATATATAAATATATCAATATATGTATGTATGTAGATATGTATATGTGTATATATCTATATAAATATATGGATATATATATATATATAAATAGATATATATATATATATATATATATAGATATATGGATATATATATATATATATATATATATATATATATATATATATATATATTTTTTTTTTTTTTTTTTTTTACCATATGTCCAGAACATGGAGTGGAATCCTAACTCAGCACCAATAGCCCCAACCTCTTATTGCAAGGGGATGTCATGTATGCATTGCAGGTATATATGTAGACTGCTGCTACTGTAACAGGGGTCGCCTTAATAGACATGTTGTGTGTGGAAAGTCACATTTGCTTTTGACATGTACGCCATTGGCTACTGGCAGACATCCTAAGAACATCATAGTACAGTACCACTGCTACCACAGTAATGATCCTGTGGACTACAGCACATATATGGCCAATATATGTGGACAGTCTGGCACTCTGTGGTCAGTCCAGAGGTGTACACAGATCCCCTTCATGTGAGACATGTGGACCATGCCTCACAATGTGGATAACAGCCATGTACATGGGTATATCACGTAAATACTGGACTACATATGCCCACACAGTTTATGCATTCACACACACCAGTCTGTCCTGACACATAATACCTGGTGGTGCAGAGATCACATGGCCACATACTACCCAGCAGTTAGTGACATACATCTGTACAGAATCCCACTGCTTTGTCAGAAATACACAACAGTTATGGTGGCCTGCCAGCACTATGCCTTGCAAATAACTGGACATAACAGCACACTGGGTAATTACACTAAGCTGCTAGTAATGTCACAAAGCACTGTGCAAACTGCAGGCAGACTGCCACAACACTGGACTACATTTTGTATGGGAGAATACACATGTACCTGCAAATATAGCAGGCTCTACATGCATGTCACAGCACAGAGTAACAGACACTTGTGAGAAAGTACATACTCACAACCAATGTGCACACGGCTACAGCCACATATGGTACGCAAGCTTAATATGACACTATATGGACTGTCTAATAAACACCATCCTCATATGTGCCACTCACACTCTAACCCTACATACACTGGGTCATGACACAGTGTGGTCCAATGTCTGTCTGTGGTATGGGACACGTGTGTGTGTCTGGCCCAACAGACATGTAAGCTGATAGGGTACCATACACTGGAGCAGCATGTAACATCAGATAGAACAGGACCAAGAAAAATGGCATCTACTACAGTCTGTGCACAGTCCAAGGTATGTATGAGCAATACACATACTGTCAAATCACCATAAGTACATAGAATCCAATACTGCACACATGACCACACCCACTTTATGCCCTCAGAAATAGCCCCTACTATATATACCATGTCTAGCAGTCTGATATCTGACTGGCTTGTTATCAGGTATGATGTCAATAAATAATGGTGTACAGAACATATGCACCTTTTACTGCATGACATATGTACAAAAGTTGGCAGACTTATGGCTGGAGCCACAAACACCAGGCCAATATTGGCATGTTGCTGTGATAACCTCATACATTTACTGTCGTACCAGGGTTTGTTGTGACATATGTCCTATGAGCGATATGAAGTCAGTAACTCTCATGGCTGTCATTGTGTACTGACTGCAATCCTCAGACTATGCTTCTGCAGTTCTAAGATAGGTGTTCTGTGAGTAACACAAGAAACATAAGGCTCCACACACTGCTCAGTCTGCAGATAACTCTACAGGTGGGAGTTTCCTCAAACACATAACACTGTCATGACAGGTATTAAATCATGTAGACCAGCCAAATCCACTCACACCCTGTTAAACCAACATTACTCCAAATGCAGAAGAGCAACACTTACATTCTGTAGTCATATCTGGCACATCCTCCTCATGACTGTTGGCCTGTTTCCACAGTGTCTGTTGTTAGAGATATATCCCAATACCATCTGTGATGCTGTTTGCCAAACACCAAATTGAGGTCCTGCTCACAGTGAATGAAAAGGCCCAACACCCACATCATGTTCCTAGATATTGGAGTGTGTTTTCATGCAATTGGCTATGGGAATGTTACCACAGCTGTTCCACATGCAATCAGCTAGAGGGGGACTGTAATTCATGCGGAGGCCATCAGCTGATCATGAGCATCATTTGCAATACACAAGCTGCTGCCTAAGCAAAGCAAGTTTACCTCTCCACATCCACCAGAGAGGGAGTGATAGAGACAGACAGAGACAAAGTAAGTCAAGGAGGGGGTGGAAGAGTAAAATCTAAGCATGTCTGTGTCACACACCTACCAGTACCGTGTTTCAAACCCCTGACTGACAATGTACTGCTATCACATGTCTATGCAGTTATTGCATGCGCCACATAGCTTATATGTTGGGGAGCTCTTCAAAGGTATATATGATGGTGAGTGACATCTGCAAGAGTGATACGGGCATGCTAAGGTCCACATGAACAGGTGTCAATATCAACACAGCCACATTATCTCATGGACTCACGCACATTGATACAGTTGGCAGGGCCAGGAAAAGACTTCCTAACTAGCTAGTTTGCCACAAAATAGTAATGTGCAGGTATTGCATGCATCACAGGGGTTATCCGGATAATGCATGGGCAAAGGGTATGTGAAGGTGTCCAACATCAGACGGCATGCTTCAGTAGGCCAATGGGAGTTGTAGTGAGTGAAAATGTGGTCGAAAGCATCATACTCTACACAAACAGACACAGGGTGCCAGTTCTGACATGCATGTGTGCATTGCTTCACAGGTGTGTAGTGGTTGACTGTGCCAAAAGGCTGTACAAGGCTAGGTGAAGGGTATACCTTGGCATCAGGCCACATGACAATTGTCTGCAGTGTGGCTCAGGGGTGTAGTGTCTGGATTGGCCCGCACAGGTGGGTATTGTATTCACCATCCAGTCACCTGGGTTACTATTGTGTGTGGCCAGTGCTGTGCAATGCTTGCCATGTATATGTTCTTTAGTCCATGACATGGACAGTGTCTGAGATATGCACACATCCCACATGCATGTTCAGTGACATGTGGAACTATACCTTGGGTGTCTGACCCATGTTGTGTGCACAGAATGTTATCAGATGTGCCAGTCCTGGCCTCATGTGGCAGGAACTGGTAATGGACACCAGGTTGACCCTGCACCTACATTGATAGCATGCTACAGGTATTCCCTGGTGTCAGTGGCATCTGCTCATACAGGGCATGTGTTTAAGGCATGGTATGTCCTTTGTGGGTCACATTTGATGGCACCACAGTTGTTGCAGGCGTCCAGTGGGGAACATAGTGAAGGCTCACTGTCTGCAGTTATGTACCTATTGTAGTGATGGGACAGGGTGCCATGCCATCTGTAGTCCACTGCAATCACACCATGGTTACTATCTGTGGGCAATATGCAGGGTACTACCAGCAAAGCAGCTGTTGCCTAGGCAAGTGTGTTTTGTGTATGAGACATGGATTGAGAGTGTTCTCTGGGTAATACAAGGGTTGCTTAATTTGTTCACCAGATCTTTATGTCACATGTAGGGGTATGGACTGACACCCCAGCCTCTCGGCTATTTGACATCTGTTATCCGTGTAAGGTGGATATTGTGACATATAATAGGCCCACCATTTAAGAAATTTGCAAAACCCACAACACAATGAGTCCAGTTGTTACACACTCACAGCCACCTCCACACAGGATATGAATGACAAACACAAACACACACACGCACACAGTTGCCACATCTGGGATTAGAACTCCTACCTAATTAGTTTATCACACTACAGCATTATGCAGTTATAGGATGCGCCACAGAGATCACTGGGCTACTCCTTCCCCAAAGGTGTATTTCAAAGTGAATGACATCAGCAGGCTTGCCAAAGTAGGGCACTGGATGTTGTATTGACTGTGAATGGCCTCAAAAGCATTGCTCCCTACACAGACAGACTAACACACACACAAACACATCCACACTTGCCGTGTCTGGGAATAGTACTCCTACCTAATTAATTTATCACACTGTAGTATTATGCAGTTATAGGACACACCACAGACTTTACTGGGCTACTCTTTTCCCAAAGGTGTATTTCAAAGTGAATGACAGCAGGCATGCCAAAGTAGGGAATTTAAATTGTAGTGAGTGTGACTAGCCTAAAAAGCATTGATTCCTACACAAATACACACACACACACACACACACACACACACACACACACACACACACACACACACACAGACACACACACATACACACACACACACACACAGAATTGCCACATCTAGAATTAGAACTCCTACCTAACTAGTTTATTACACTACAGCATTGCACAGTTATAGGACACGCCACAGGGATTACTGGACTATCCCTTCCCCAAAGGTGTATTTCAAAGTGACTGACATCAGCAGACTTGCCATAGTAGGGCAATGGGGAGGGCAGTGTGTGTGTATGGGCCATAACCCATTCATCTAGAGGTAGACACATCACACTCAGGCACATACAGGTTTATATTCCACAGGTACATGTATGCAACTGGTAGATGACTACTGCATTGTAAAGTCATGTTACACAGTTAGCACTAGCACCACAAAGTCTATAATGCTGAGGGATTCAAAAGACAAATGTGTATGGTGAGTGACATTTACACATCATGTGGTTGTAACCATTTGGCTGTGTGCCAGGTGGGACAGGCCTCATGATGGAAGGCTCTTTGTCACTGTCACTCTCTTCCACACATCTATGTATGTGTACTTTTGGCATATTATAGTGTGTTGTCCTTGGATATATGTGTGCATTCCTATTCAATGTGTGTGCAAAGCATGACTGGTGCATACTGATGAGGATATGCACTAACATCTGCAACTGTCAGATATGTATGGTTCACTGTTGTTGCCAGAAATGGGCTTCATTTCTTTAAGTGTGTGAGCATGCCCAGTATGACCTTTCAGTATGTTGTTGTCTGACATTGCCTTCATTTCTCTAAGTGTGGGAGCATGTCCAGTATGCCCTTCTGTATTGAATGTGTGGATCCATTCCAGGTAGATTGTACTCCAGTGTAGACATTCGTGTTCTACACCTACAGCTAGCAAACTGTTTCTGCAGGATGTCTGTAGATCAGTTGACAATATGGGGTCAAACTGGGGAAGGGATAGTGGCTACTGTAGGTAATTGTGTCTGTGCTGCTTCTGCTACATGGTCCTGGTGTTAGCAGAGATATTCAGACATGTGTACTGTAATACAAGGTGATGTTTTATGTCACCAAGTACTGTCAGGTAGACATTTTTGCTCAAAGTGAAGTCCTGAAGAACACAGGGTGAATGCAGCTGTGTCCAGTATTGTGGTCAAATGCCTACATATTCCTGCAAACTAATGCCAGTCTGGAGGGGGAGCTGCAGATACTTGCTGCTGGGTCTGTGTAACTGGATCAGCACCTTGGTACAGTGATGGCAGAGAATCCCATAGTTGTCCATCCATCGACGTGACAGTATTGCCTTATCTTGCTGTGCCAATACCTCACAGCTGTACAGATTCACACAGGTTACCCAGAGGCAGGGGTCATATGTCAGGACATTACCCCTATTGTGATTTATGAGCAGGTTTGTAGACACCCATTCTTGTCGTTGCAGCCAGGGATAGTATGTGCACATGGCTGTGTTTCAGACTTAGCACATCCCATTCTGCCCATACTCCCAACCCCCCCCCCCCATTATTCTATCCTCTTCCATACGTTATGCAAACATTCTCTGATACTTTCCCTATAGTTATCACCTCATCACAGCAATATATTGGTGTTGGTCCACAGTTCATACAGTGGGACATGGTAGACATGTTACTGTGGTTTGTCCACATGGCCTTGAATATGGGTTCTGTGGATTGTGTTATGTTGTTATTTGGGAGTCCATGACATAGCATACATTGACAGTACGGGTGAGACACAGGCCTTTGGCAGAGGACTGTAGGCCATTTGGTAGTGATACAGGCCAGCTGTAGCAGGCCATTGCATTTTGTCAGTCCTACAGTCCCAGACTGCAATGCAGTATATTCCCCTGGGGTGGCAGGGTAGGTGTGCTAGATGTTCATGCCAATACTTTCTCTAAGTATTGATCAACTGGTGTGGATGCTGGCAGGGTGCTGCTTACAACTAGGGACACACCTGCATGGGACACTGCACTGCATGCTGCATTCTTTCACTATTGCCATACACAGGTGGGGGTCTTATTGTACCCATTCCCAACAGCAGGAATAAGACCGGAGAGGTACCTGTGGGTGGTGGTTGGGTGAGCTGGGTGCATGTGTGCTATGGACACTACTTGCATCTGACTCACAGATATGCATGGGGCATTCCACTTATGCTGGCTTGTGCAGAGACATCAGCGGTTTCTCAATACATCATTCCTATGACCTTTGTGGTCTGCCAGTGTTTGGCCAGACGACATCGGTATTCCCTAATACAAGCCCAGATAATATGTTGCAAACTTGTATGTACAATTCCAATGGTGTGTCCATTTAACAGTTACACATTATAACTGTCTCTCTGGGGTACTTTCCCCTGTGTACTGCTTGTATATCTGGCCCAACAGTCATGCCATGTCCATCTTTC
Source organism: Protopterus annectens (assembly GCF_019279795.1). Classification (NCBI taxonomy): domain Eukaryota; kingdom Metazoa; phylum Chordata; order Ceratodontiformes; family Protopteridae; genus Protopterus; species Protopterus annectens. The sequence goes on along the minus strand of NC_056734.1, from coordinate 946,750,016 downwards.
AGATGGTGACACATATTACCTCCATACATTTACAATGACTTACTGCTAGAATGTGTTATACTGGGGAGCATTTTGTTTTGCACTGCAGTTGTGAGGACTTGGCCCTGTCATCAGCAGTACTGGGCAATGGCCTCCAGGACAAACCTCACCATGCATACATACTGACCACTCTCACACAATATGAAACACACACCAACCTAACACATGCATACCTGCATATTGGACAAATGCTACAATCTATCCTGCTACCTTGGCCACCTCAGGTAATCTGTGCTCCACTGGTATTATAACTACACATACATGTTACTACATTTCTACATAGGCTTGGGGGGCACACCTGACTGTTACTATGTGTCTACATCATATTGGGGGGCACAGCAGACTGTTACTATGCGTCTACATTGGATGGGGGTGCACACCAGACTGTTATTACATTTCTACATAGGATTGGGGGTGCACACACCTGACTGTTACTACGTGTCTATATAGGCATGGGGGGGCACACCTGACTGTTACTACATTTCTACATAGGGTTGGGGGGAAGCACCTAACTGTTACTATGTGTCTACATAGGCATGGGGGGGCACACCTGACTGTTACTACATTTCTACATAGGATTGGGGGGCACACCTGACTGTTACTACATTTCTACATAGGATTGGGGGGCACACCTGACTGTTACCATGCTTCTACAGCAGATTGGGGAGGGCACACCAGACTGTTACTACATTTCTACATAGGATTGTGGAGCACACCTGACTGTTACTACATTTCTACATAGGATTGCGGGGGCACACCTGACTGTTACCATGCATCTACAGCGGATTGGGGAGGGCACACCAGACTGTTACTACATTTCTACATAGGATTGGGGGGCACACCTGACACTTGTACACATTTGCTATGACTGTACTGGTATGTCAGGTACTTCATGTCATTCTGTATTCTAACCTATTATGCTGACTAGAGGCATATCAGTGCACTACAGGTCTTAGGTTTGATTGGCCTACATATCAGTTTCTGACTTCTAACCCTTCAGAACTAACATCCTACTGTCTGACCTGATGTAATCTGTCTGTGTAGGCCTGGGGGGAGGTTATCCATAGCCATCATTCAGAGTCCTTAACGCAGCCTTTGTTTGCATTTGTCTACACCTGTCCTGCTGGCTGAGACTGTTGTTGGATATGTGAGCCTCCCTGACTGGCATGTGTGTGTAATATGGACACACATGTGGGCCAGCACATTTCCTGCAGTGGGTTTTGTCACCATGTGCAGTACTGGCTACTATGGTGACACCAGTATTTGTTACAGATCTCATGCTGTCACTATATGTGTATACTATCTGCTGGCATCCCATTCTGCCACCTGATTCCCTTGCATGCTCACATCCATATCATAGATACAAGTAACAACACATAGTACTCCATTCGGCAATTGGTAAGAAAAGTAACTTACCTTGTGGCTGTGCCAGTATTGAGGATGGTGCTGGAGGTTTACCTATGTTGGATGCACATAGTACACTCCCTAAACATGGTTGAATACAGGTAGTGTCATGTTTGGCATCCCTTTTACTGTATGTGTGAGCCAGAGAGAGGTGTCATTCTTTGGGTATCTACTGTGTCAGTGTATGTTCTATGCGTTCCCTCTTTGCCAAGGCCAGGGCATGCTGGGCACACCTCCTTCTGCCTACTGGGGCAGGCTCAGGTTGTTCCTCCTCTGAATCAATCTGTGCCTGTGCAGGTCTTGGCAATGGTGGGGGACTGTGTGGCCCTGCCCCATGCTGTTCCTGCTGCAGCTGTTTCCGCAGGATCATATTGTGTAGCATGGCACATATGTTGACAATTTGAGTACATGTAGCTGGTGAGTACTGCAAGGCTCCACCAGATGTGTCCAGGCACCAGAACCATGACTTGAGCATCCGAAATGCACACTCTATTATAATTCTGGTCTGTCCGTGTGCCTCATTATGGAGTTTTTGTTCAGGTGTGTGTGCATTTCTGATGGGTGTCATCAGCCATGGCCCCAGTGCATAACCAGCATCCCCCACTAGGTGACCATAACGGATGTCCCCATTGGCAAATCTCTGGTACAGCTGCGTTAGATGCTAGATGTGGGGATCATGATAACTTCCAGGGCAGCCAGCACACGCATTCATTATAATGCCCTGGGCATCGCACATGACCTGGCGGTTGATGGAGGGGAAGTCCTTGCAGATGATGTAGACCCTACCCCGTTCACCAGGTGGTGCTTTGATGCATATGTGCATACAGTCTATAGCACCCACTCCCTCAGGGTATTCCACTATTTGGTGGAAGAGACGCATATTGCTGGCCAACACCTCACGGATGTTGGGGAAATATACGTGCTCACCGGCATGTGCTGACATGGCATCCAGGAACTGGTGGAGTATCCTGGATGCTGATGCCTGTGAAATCCCCATGATATCCCCAGTTGCCATTTGGAAGGTACCTGTGGCTAGTATTCTTAGGCCTAAACATACCTTGGTATCCACTGGGATGGGTTCCCCTCTGTTAGTTCTGTGTGTCAGGCGTGGCCGGCACAGCTCAACAATTTGCTGTAGAAGGTCCCTGTCCACCCTATAGTGCTCCACTATCTCCAGCTCATGTAGCCCCTGGTAGATTACCCTGGGTCTGTACACTCTTCTCCGTCTCCTCACTGTGGGCTGATCGACAGCATTCTCATCCTCACCACCCACAGCATGTTCCACATGTTGATGTAGGATAGCTGCTGAAGCCCCTATCATTTTGTTGTTTTTGTTTGTTAAAACTTCCCCCCTTGTATACACCGGTGGTGTAGAGTATATGGGAAGAAACAGAGGGGAAGGTGTTTGCATAGTTTATAGTAGTGTTCTGGGCTGGGCTGCTGCCTGTGTAATTGGCTGATTCTGATACATTTCACCTCCCAGCTACGCTAGTTCTCCTTGATTAACTTCTTACTGCTGTTTTCCCTTCCCATTGCCTTCCTGTTTAAGCCCAGGGTTGAGCCGCACAAACACAGTGCTCAAATGTGCACAGAGCTGCTATTTCCTGGTTTGCTTTTTCTTTTTTCCTTTAAAACCCAGTGCACGATGCACACACCTACTTAGGCAATGTAAAGTGTAAAGTGTGCTAGGCAGCCTCAGACACACACACTTGCTTAACTCTGCTAAGCTAAGGGCAAACCTGAGCCATAGGGCTCCAATCCGCTTACAGTATGCCTGACAACCCCCATGATGTCAGCTAACTGTTAGACTTGAACCAAGCTATTCCTGCACTTACATTGTTGGGTGCTGATTAGCACTGAGGGGAAATCTGGGATCCACTATCATTCCCCTCATTTGTATAGGATTACCTGCTAATGCATAGTTACAGGTCCCACACTGAGCCTCCCCCCTTAGCAACCACTATTAACTGGCCATGTTGTCCTCTGCCTGCCATTGAGTATAATGGCAAAATAGTGATTTTGGTTAGAATGCTTATTTCAGGTTATTTTTTATATTTACAGCCTGATCCCGTTTGTGCACTGCTGCCCTACGCTTAAACAGCTGAAATTGGCTAAAAAAATAAGTTATTTATTTTTTAAAACTGTTTTGCATGCCAATGGCCATATATTTGGCCATTGTCATGCTTTACATGTTATATGCACCCTTTATTTGAAACTGTCATTGCTCCGTTTTGTAGTTTGCAAAAATGTACTCGGTTACTAACCGAGTACATTTCTGCAGATTACACTAGTCCAGCACGGCTGGCTGCCAGCTTCCTGGATCACAAATTCACTGTATTTGCATATTTTTCACCTGCAAATAGGGTCATTTACATACAGAAGCTGTGTCCATGTAGGAAGAGTGCAGGAGCGCTCGTGCACGTCCTTGCAGTTTATTCCTGGATTGCATGGTGGACATATTGCCTCCTGGAGCTCCTGCTCTGTTCCTGCACACTGTGCAGGGCTTGCTGATTTGGGGGTATGTTTTAAAATCATGCAGTGATGAGATTTGTATGGCTATCAGTCGTAAATTTTGTTAAATGTTTTGTAGCATTTTTGCAGCATAGTTATTTGGGAGTAGCTTTGCAGATTGATAAATATTGGAGCAGCATAAATGAGGGTGGGAAAGAGTACAGTAGAGGTAATTGTTTGCCTACCATAGCAAGTCAGTTTAAAGTTTAGCTTTATCTTGGCTGACAAGTGTTTTGTGCATTTTGCTGAAATTTTTCTTTTTCTGCTGTTCAGAGTTCATGGCATCATATCTCTCAACCTCTTAATGTTAGAAATCTGTACACAGCCTGCAATAATAGGGAGACAAAGGCCAAAAAAATAAGAACAGATTTTAAATATCACTCTTATAATTTCTGGAAAGTTGTTAAGACACAATTTGCATTAGCATGCATTTTCTGAAGGATATGAAGTCTAAAACTCAAATGTGTGTCTTTATTTAGTGGGTTCAATCTTCAGTGGTTTGTCAGAAAACCACAAACTTTGTGAGGACCATACCAAAAATATGAGGAAAATCTTGATATTCTATGAAAATTTGGACATTTGTGAGGTACACATGGCATTGTCTATATTGACACCAAGGTGCTTAGTATGATTTACATGATCAAATTTGGTTTGGTCAGAAGATGTAATGTCAGAAGATGTAATAGTGAAGAGATATTCATCATTACAGTATTATTTAGGTGTGACAAGAATACATTTTGAATTCTTAGGTTTAATAGCAATTGATAGTTATGTACATAAAAAGAAAAAGCTTTTTGACTGTATATGCAAAGACAAGACAGGATCATCCCACAATACAGCAGTAGCCCACTTAAAACATTCCTTAGAAACAAAAGAAACCCGAGTTTTATTGTTTTATTTAAATACATTTTAAGCAAAATTAAAAAAGTAAATTTAAACACAAAACTGTTTTTCAGCACTTCAGCAAAAAAAAAAAACATAATACTGAATAAAATATGCATAAAAATGAAATGCTTACACCTCCAAAAATGCCCTTTTGTATCAATGTAATAAACTCAACCCTATTGTTTGTTTTATTTAAAATGCAAAATAAAATAAACTGAAACACATTTTCATTTCACTACTAAATAGAAGATAAAATACTTCAAAAATTGCACATACAAAATCCACACAAACTCCCAAAAAAACTCTGCAATTGTAAATAAAGCTTCTAAAAGTAAAGGCCATGCCTATTACATTAAAAAATTAAATAACTTAATAAAAAGCTAAACAAAATATTAATGATAACAAGCCAGAACATGGGATCAGTGGCAAAAATGATCTTATACCATCACCCAGATTTAATAAACTCCATGCAGGAATAGTGCAAGTCCTACACAGAGTGTACCATGGCTGTGTCTACAGCTCCCCCTTGGCAGCGTGCCTTGCATATTAATGAAGGCATACTACTGAGGGACACCAATGTACATGGTTACTGAATCAGTGTAGCGGGTGTGTTATATTGCTCAGAGATGTGTAACACACCCCCTGTACTGTCAAAGTGCCAGATGGCACTGAAATATAAATGTTAAACTGTAATTTCCCTTTTTTTCCCTTTTCCTTGTGTTTGCACGGCACACCGCTTAGCAATGAGCATGTGCCAGACATCTAAAAATAGAAACTGGATACTTTTAATTTTAATGAAAAAGTTTAAGTTTAAGCACAGCTGAGTGGGTTTGCCAGACATCTAAAAATAGAATCCGGATACTCTTAATTTTATAGAAAAGGTTTAAGTTTAAGCACAGCTAAGTGGGTTTGTGCTGCATGGCTCAGTATCAGCAATGCTTAAACATTACTGAGCGCTTTATAGAACTATATAGCTCTAATCACCATATCCTTGGTAGCTGAATGGTAAGATTGATGGCCTTGTGTGCAGTAGGTGCATGGTTCAGATGCAGGCCATTGAGCTTTTTACATGCACTAGGGGAATATTTAAAAAAATATATTGTTTTTTTATGTATACATTGACATTTGTTAACCATGTTAGTCCAGCTGGACCAGAAGCCTGTTTTCAGTGGAGACCTGAGGATAAAAGCCCCAGTTACACACGTGTCCAATACATTATAGTTACACTACCCAATAACGTAGTGAAATGTGCATGTGTAGGAGAAATAAAGTAAAATAGATACATGTGATAATAAACTATCATTAATGAACAATTACTTTCAATACTTTTTTCTATTTATGAAGCACTCTGTTTTGCCTGTAGGTAAGCTCTGCTAAGCATTGCTAAGTGAAACCAAGAAATGCTTAAACAGGATCTGTTTTAGCGGTATTTAGCAATGAACAGCGCTGGTTTGGGCACAGCTAAGCAATCCCAGTTTAAACAGTCCTAAGCTCAGCTAAGCGGGTTTGCACACCGCTAAGCATTGCTAAGCATTCCCTGTCTCACCACTGCTTGGCTGAGATCAGTGGGTTTGTGAGGTGCTAAGCTTCACTTAGTATTTTTAAAAATGATCCAATGGTGGTAAAGGGCAGGAAAACAACCTTATTTAAGCTAAACAGGCAGAATTACAGCCATAACCTGCCAGAGTTTAATCACTGCAGAAGCTATGGCTGAAGTTGGAGAGGGTGTGGCTTCTGGGTGCAGTGTTGGGACATTTTGGAGTCCATGGTCATAGTTGGGCTCCTTGTTAAAGACCATGGTAACCAGCTGCTGCAGGGTCAGTACCAGGACTCTGAATACAAGTCAGAGGCCTGGGACCATCTGGCACATGCCATCAACACTGCAACTGGAATCCCCCGCACTGGTGAGCAGGTGCATCATCATTATGATGACCTGAAGTGAAGGTCGGGGGGGGAGCTCTTGGCCCAATGGATCCAAGCTGCTCGGGACTGCAATGCCCCAGAAGTGTGTAAATATAGGAACCATTGATTTACCAAATTCTAGTATGAATATATGATAGCCAAGTACGAATAATGGTGACCCCCCCCCCCCCACACATCTGCAGATGACAGGCCTCAAAACTTGGAGGCCCAGGCAGGTCACTGGCCAGCATGTGCTGAGAGTGTGGTGAGTACAGATATATCTTGCAATATATAGTAATCTAGTTAAGAAAGAGTACAGTAGTAACTGCCAGTAGGTATAGTCTGCTGTGAGCGTACTGCAATGAATGTCTACATAGACCTGGAGTAAGATAAGTGAGTATTGCCAGGTACAGTTCAATATAGATTTAAGCATAAAACATGCTACTGTTATGGAAAGAAAGTTAATACAGCATTAATAATGCGTGGGAATAATGTGTATACTGTATTAATAATACATGTTCTGGTAATAAAGTACATCAGCATTGAAAATGTGAAGGGAATAAATTAACTGCATCCTTAATCTACAGGAAATACAGTAGAACTGCAGTCCGAATTGTGAAGAAATAAAGGTAGTACCCCAATTGATTGTGTGATAACAGATTCATTCCAATGTCTGCATTATTTAAAGTTTAGAACAATAAAGATTGTCAGCTGTATACCAATCACTGTGTCATGTCACCCTCAATAAATATGTGTTCTGCCAGTTGTGTGTATTCTGGGCTGCTGTTCAAGCAATCAAATAGTACAGGTTTTTGTGAAGTAAACATGGGTATAACACCATAAAGTGAACGAAGGTTGGCCAATAAATAACTGTCACGCTAAAGTGTAGATGTGGAGCTGTACTACAAGATATAATGCAATATGATAGTTGCTCTGCACTAAGATCTGAACCTGGAGTAGTACTATCTAAGGTATTATAGTGTGTTTCTCCCAGGATTGTCTTGTGTTAACCTTTGCCTTTCAGCTATATGCATCCCTGAATGTAGGTATGCTGATGCAGGCAAGTATGAAAGTGTAATAGTTGTAGACTGCAAATATACCATCTTCAAATGTATATGGCTCAGGTAGGCAACTCAGCACCTCGATATGGTCTGTACAGATACACATATTCCCATCCAAGAGGGGTTAATTGTGTACACCTGCATTCCAAGTATTAATACACAGTTCACTGTCACTGCAGTCTTGTGTGACACTCTACATATATTACAAGGCCACACTTTGTCATCAGGAGAGCTTTAGGTACATATCAGTCAATCAGCATACATCAGTGTCCCAGTAGCTCAGTGTGATAAGCAATAAATATGTTGTTTATTTTGCCACACACAGACCAGGGTTTGAATCAAGGGACAGGTATATTTATAGTAACATAAAAGTAGTACTGACTATTTATACAAACAGTTATGTGCTGTTAACAGATTTCTCCCCACAGAACTTACAGGTAAATAAAGGTATGTAGTAGCTGTATGACAGGTGTACTAATGTCCGTGTCCAGATGTAGTAGTGCATAAACAGGCCTATATTAGAACATCAAATGTTCTAAATAGCGAACACTCGCATGAGCAAAAATGCAGGACCTCGAAGTTTTTTTTCTTTATCACAGTACAATGAAGATTGGAATATTTGTCCTTTCCTCACTGTAGTGCAATCTCGGAGTTGGAACAAATATTTAGCAGGGAGTGTGGAGGGCACAGCCCCTCACAATAACGATTTTGAGGTCCTGCATTTTTGCTCATGTGAGTGTCCATTATTTAGAACATTTGATGTTCTAATATAGACCTTGCATAAACAGCATTTCTCAGCAGGGTGATAACATTCCATTAAATAAAATGACATGAAGTACAGTACTATTCCAAGTTAATAAGACAAATTAAATGGTCTATTGTTAGTATGGTGTATGCCTGGTGCTAGTCTAACTCCCATGCCTGCCAATGACAGCAGGATAAGTATAAACTCTCTGTACTGCACATGATATATGTCTGTCAAGTGTCACACTGTCACAGATAGTGAACACTGCTGCCAAAAAAGCTTGAACACAGATATAAACCCAGTTTAAGTATGTCAGTAGCACACTCACACATCAGTGCAGAGTACACCTTGGTAGTCATATATGTTCCCCTGACAACTAATAGTCCCCTGTAGTTATGTACCTGTAGGTGTTATAGCTTGGCCAACACCATCCCATCTGGACAGCTTGAGAAGTATGTACATACTACAGAAGCTATAGGGCACTTATAGACATAAAGTAAGGGCAGACCTGTAGAGTATTGAGCAGTACTGTTGTGAAAAAGATAGCCTATAGAGTTGGTAGAGGAATGTCTTTCTCTCCTCCTACCCCTTATCTGCATCACAAATTATTATTCTTATACTACGGGTATGGTTCCATTTTCACATATGTTGTTCTCAAAACCTAATGTTGGGCCGTGTGTTGGATTATTGGTTATGTATTATAATGGTTGCATACTAACATACCTTGTTGAAATAGGTTCATAGGTTGGTACTAGGCTATCAGCCCTAGGGCCTATACAAGTCTAGCCATAACAATTCCCTGGCAATTTCTTCCCACAGTATTTACTTCACTGGACCCCTGTCTAGCAGGGTAACCAACATGACCACTGGGGTGAACTTCCTATCTCTCATACAGTCATCAAGGTTCCTTATGAAGAGGGCCAAAGAGGCACTCTGCTTGACATGTACGAGCAGTCTATTTCAGAGTCTGGGAGTCTTTGGGTCAGGAACCTATCCCTCCAGCATGTTTTGTTCATTGTGATGATAAGGTTTAGATCCCTGGAGCGTGTGTCTCTGAGGGATTGGGATTTCTTTAAATGTAGCATGTCCAACAGCTCTGGGTTTGACATGGCCTTGTATGTTAAGCAGAGATCGCCTCTGAGTAGACAACATGCAACAGAGTATAGGTGGAGTTTTTTTAGCCGGTCAACATAAGGAATCTGCTTTAGACCTGTGATTCTTTTAGTGAGGTATTTCTGCAGCCTTTCCGGTTGTTGCAGATGACTTGAGAGGTACATACCAAATGGGGCCTTGCATTCTATAATGGGTCTAATGAGGGATGAGTACAGTGGGACAATGACCTCCTTTTTGCTGGACGAAATGCCCTTAGTGATGAGGTGTGCCACATAGAAGGATTTCCTGACTGCTGTGGTGATGTGGTTATCGAAGGTGAAACCACTGTCCACCAGTGTCCCTAAGTTTCTTATCACACTTTCAGTGTACTGCCACCTATCTAGTAATTCACGAGTACATGTTTTTTCCCAAAGAGGATAACTATACATTTCTTTGCATTGAGCTTGAGCCCATGGCTCTGGCACCAAGCATCTGTTTCTGTAATGCCCTTTTGTAGAATATCCACATAATTTGGGGATTCAATAATGGTTCCCAGTTTGCAGTCATCTGCAAACTTTGTTAGCCAGAGTCTTTTAGTGTTGGCCTGTACTTCAGAGAAGTAGATGCCAAACAAAAGCTGTCCCAGGATTGAACCCTGAGGTACTCCACTTGTCACTTGTCTGGAGCTGGATTTGGAGTTGGTTACTTTTACAGTGTGAGTTCTGTCAGTAAGACAGTTGGCAACCCATCGAGTGACATAGGGATTAATGCCCAGCTTAGTAAGTTTATCTATGATTCCAGAGTGGGGGATGGTGTTGAAGGCCTTGGCAAGGTCTGGATAGGCTGTGTGGACCACCTTGCCCTTGTCCACAGCTCTGGAGACTGATTCGAAGAAGTCAGTCAGGTTCAGGAGACAAGATCTGCCCTTCACGAACCCAAACTGCATGGGGTCCAGTGTTTGAAGGTTGCCAATGTCTTTGTTTATAAGTTCCATGATAATACGTTCCATGGCCTTGCAGGTCAGGCTCATCAGACTGATGGGGCAGTAGTTCCCAGGATCCAAGGTATATCCCCCCTTGTGAAGTGGGATAAATGTAGCTGTGCACCACTTAGTGGGCACAAAGCCTGAGGTGAGGCTATGATTAAACATGACACTTAGGTGAGGTGCCAGTTCATTTTGTAGTTCATGTAGTACACACCCTGGGATGTCATCTGGTCCCATGGATGCTGTATTCTTAGCTTTGGAGAGTGCATTTTTTTACCTGTGTGGCCGTTATTACCAGAATTTGGCAATCATTTGGTATTAAGATGGTCCCTTTAGGGGGTGAGAGGTGGGGTGAAGTTTGCACTGAATCAGTATGCCAGGATATTGGCAATATCCTTGGGATCAGTATATTTAATTCCATTCTGTTGTAGCTCAGAGCAGATTTGAGTATTGCCATTTAGATTCTTGACATAGCATTAGAATGCCTTGTGGTGGTTGTTTTTGGAATCTTTGGCAATTTTATTTTTGTAACTAGCTTTGGAGGATTTTATGAGGCATCTCAGCTTCTTACTGAGACTGGTAAGGGAGTTTTTTGCATCCTGAGATTTTCCTCTTTTCTGCAACAGTTTCTTCCTTTTGTTGTAAAGTTTGTTTATGGCAAGGGACCACCAGATTGGCTTACTTTTTTTGGAGGGGAGCATCTTGGTTCTGTTGGGGATGGCATGATTCATGCATGAGCAGATGTGCTCATACAGTGCCTTAGTGTAGGATTCAGCAGTCGAACTTTCAGTTCCCATTGGCATGGGTGTCATGAAGTTTGTCACTTCTGACTTGAGTAGCATGAAGTTGGCTTTGGAGAAGTATTTATGGAGGTTTCCTTACTCGAGGATGGGTTGGGATGTGGATGTCAAGGGTGATTAGCATATGGTCAGACCTGACCAACAAGGGGGTGACCATAGGTGTGGAGCATTGATTTCCCATGTTGGTAATGGCCAGGTCTAGGATATTGGAGCCCCTGGCGGGACTAAGGATTAGTTGATCCATTGCATTGGAATTTATGAACTCCAAAAACTGTTGGGCAAAGGTGTTGGTACATGAGTAGTTTTCCCAGTTAATGGCAGGGTAGTTGAAATCACCCAATACTAGGGTGTTTGGTTGTATCTTAATATTTTCCAGTATGTTTAGAAAGGTGTAGTGAGAATCTTGGAGCATGGTGGGGGACAATTTGGATTCCAGTCTTACCTAGTGTTAGTTGCACCTGGAGAATTTCAGACGCATTGCGTTGAGCAACTAGCCTGGTGTTGTAAATATCTTTGGTGAATATGGACACTCCTCCACCTTTAGTGTTTCAGTCCTGGTTTGGTGGCCGAAAAGTGTGGTAAGAGTTGTAGCCTGGTATTGCAGGGGTGCTCTCTGGAGCCTTGAACCAGGTCTCAGTTACTGCACAGATATCGATGTTACCAGTGTTGTTGCCTTTTGTCGTAACTGTTACTGGCATGCTATTACAATGATGACTGTTATTCCATTTATGCCTGTGTTCTGCATGCTATGCAACTCTATTGTTCAGCGTTAATTGGAACACCCATGCATGCTGTTATAACTAATGCTGAAATGTACTGTTCATGACTACCCAATACACGTTGACAAACCTCAACACCATAGCATACTTGGGTAGGCCAGTTCCAGTGGATCTGCCTATCCCACCTCATCTGGCCATGTCACCGGGACCCAACCTGAAGCTGCCTCCTCTGCTGGTCCTGCACCACCCTTGGGTGGAACTGCCTCAGGGGATGGGGTTCATCCCCCTAGGTGTGGTCGTGGAGAGGATGTTGTCACCCTAGCTCAGTTCCCAGGGATGGTGCGCAGGTTATCCAGTGCAATTTGGATGACCAACTGCAACAGATCAAGGGCAGACTGGTGCACCTGGAGGAGCAGGTGGGCTCTGGTACCCAGCCCCCAGGACAGCCACCTTTGGGGCCGTGAAGGGACAGTGGTGACTGCCCATGGGTGGGGAGCTCAGTCCCACTGTTGTCATCTGGGGGCACATGGTCCTCTGATTTCCAAACACCCTCACCATCCAAGGTGTTTACTCCCCACATGTGTCATACACCATCCCTGTCTGCTGTCTTGTCTGTCTGCAACGCAACCTCTCCTACCCAACTTACCTCCTCAAATGTACCTACAACCCTTCACCAACCTTCTACTCTCTCCTTAAAAAAAGGGCATCTGTTCTGCAAAAAAAACATCACCACATATATAGCTCTCCATTTCACCCCCACGTACACTGCCATTAATCAATCATCCCAGCAATAAATCAACAAAGTTATGTTGCCACACCCCTCCCTGTGGGATGTGAGGCTCCAAATTCAAAATTGTCCACAACATGCACAGCTGTTGCTGTACAAGAAATGGAGAGATATGATCCTTTCCTGCACCCATCCTGCACATTCCTACCTGCCTTTCATATTGTTTTCCTCCTCACCCATTTTTTTTCTTTTCTTTTTTTGGAAATAGTGCAGGTTTAAGCACGAGTAAACACTGCTTGGCATCACAGCACATCATGGAAACCTGTTTAAAACTACTTTAATTACCTTAGCTGATTCAGACACTGTTCTACACATCAATAAAATAACTACCCCTTGCAAGTATTGAACTCAGGACCCTCTGAACAATAGCGTAGTGCATTAGCCCACTTAGCCAACTCAGCTCTCGAGAGGGACTGGTGTTTCTATAAATATATCAAACATTACACTGATGTCACATCAGCAAAAATATTCACCCCTGCTAAGTACTGAACCCAGGATCATAGCAGATACAGCATAGTACATTATGCCCACTACGCGAACTCAGATCTGGGGAATAAGTGGTGTTTTTTCAAACATATCCTACTTGCCAGTGACACTACTACTTCTACATATAATGGGATAAATGACAGCATACTTGGGCCTGTGATGCAGACACCAAACCAGTACATAGCCAAATACATGTTGATGGATCTATGGCAGGCATACGATACCAGATAGAGCTGACAACTGCACAGACTATTGCTGAATGTCCACAGTTGTGCCACCTACTTATGTCATAAAACCTATTCTGTGTGCTGAAGTACTTGCAAGTCAGTGCAGATTGAGGTTACAACAGCATGCCAGACAGGTCAGTTTCACATGTCATACCCATCCAAACACACATGTTCATGCCACTCCTGTGTAATACACTATATGCATGAACATGCCTTGCAACTACACTTCCAATAATGACTCAGTAGCTCTATCTGTAACATTCCTAGCATGTCTGATATCAGAAAACTCACAGTCCTGGCCCATCATGTGGATTAGTTGGTTCGTGTCAGCGTGACAGTGTGCTACCCCTATGGTAACATATGGTGTGATGCATACTTGGGAGAGTATATTTATTATGGCCAAGTGGGTTATACTCTCAGAGATTTTGTCCAGGTCAAGGTAGGCAGTGTGCACTGCCCCCCCCCCCCCCGTCCATGGCTTTGGTGACTTTGTCAAAGAGGTCAACAGAGTGTAATAGACATGATCCCTTCCTTTACAGAACCTAACTCTGCATGATGGAATGTGTGGAGGTCACCAATGTCCTTGTTAATGAAGTTCACTAAAAACTGTTCCATGGCCTTGCAGAACAGCTTAGTTCATCTGATGGCTGTAGTATGTGACAGAAGGGTGGATGCCGCACTATAGTGTAAAGGGGTGACAGTGGTTTTCCTTCACATGTCTGGGACAAAGGCGGTAGTTAGGGATCCTTTGAATAAAGTGCCTTATGATGTTGCAAGGTTATGCTTGGGGTCAGGTAGGATGCATCCTATGATGTGATAGGCTCCCATGGTGGATGTATACATACTTAGAGGCAATCTCTGCTTGACTTACAAAGCCATGTCTGACCCAACTCTTTTAGAAATGCTACATCTAAAGAAATCCCAATCCCTCCGCATCACATGCTCCAGAGACCTTAACCTCATTACCACAATCAACAGAACATATTGGAAGGACAGGTTCACAACCCGGAGACTGCCCATGTTATGGAATAGACTTCCCATATATGTCAAACAGAGCACCTCACTGGCCCTCTTCAAGAGAAATCTTGATGAGTGGATAGGAAATAGAAAATCCACCCCGGGAATCACTCCAGTGGCTCCACTCAACAGAGACACTGGGAACTAAGATTGGGTGGCACAATGCCAGGGTAATCCTATGGGCTAGACTTGTAAAGGCTCCAGGGCCATTAGCCTAGTACACACCTACGAACCTGTCTTTCACATGGCAGTTGTGACTTGTTCTCTACATATAGTAGAAGGGGGCAGGTAGTGTGGACATCCTGATGTACTGATGGGGGGGACAGGGGGTGAAGCCTACACTGACTCTGTCAGGCATCAAGTATGCTATACCCACAGCACTGGTATAACTGGTGCCTTCACCACCACAAGTGAGCAGATGCAAGTGTTTCCTGTGATGTTGCAGATATATGTGGATAATGGGAGTGGATATCAACAATGTGGGCTCTGGGTGTGCTGTGCAGGTTTCCAGGAATGATCCCATTTGCTTGTTCATGCTAAGGAGATATTGCTCCAAAATGGGCACCTGCTCCTACTTTGTCTCAGACAGCAGTATGTTATCCCTGTTATAGATACTTATGTATTGCAGATATCCACGGGTGTACATATCCTTGCAGAGGATAATGTAGTCCTGTTGGGTATACCTGACTCCATGCATCTATACAAATCCACATATAGCACTTGTGTGTATGTGCAAATATTGGTGTCAGTCCCTACAGAGAGGTTGGGGCTGTGAAGATGTGTATACTACCCCAAAGGAGGCTGTATTCCACGTTGGAGGTGTATGTATGTCTGACCCTAGGTAGATGGGTATTGTGGGAGATGGTGACTGTAAACGTGACCGCATGATGGTTGTTTTCCCATGGAGAATGACATGGTAGGGATGCTGCAGTGGTGACCTGTGTTGTGCAATATCCAATCCAACACACCTTCACCTCATGTGGAGGTAGCCCCTAGCTGCACCGAGGTGTTTGCTATTCCACTGTTGATGGCTCTCTGGACATTTGTGTGCTGGCATGGATATGTCTCCCAATGTATGCTTGGGTCTTTCAAGTGACCCAGGATCAGGGTACAGACCCAACTCATAATACAGCTGATGAGGTCCATAGAGGCAGAATGGGCTTCTTTGTCACATGTGGTGGCTGGTAGCTAGCTATGATTTGAATAGGTAAGGCTAGGGTGCTCTCTGCAGCTTTGAACCATGTGTGTGTGTGACTGCACATATGTCAGCATTTCCCAGGGTTAAGATTGCTTGCATCAGGGGCAGCGTCATGTGTAGATTCCTAGAGTTTAGCAGTATGGCCTTCAATGTGTGCTACGTTGACAGTTGTATGTTGGCAGTGATAACTTCACCAGTTTTCCTAATGAAGACAACATGGGGGTGGTGAAAACCATTGCCTAAAGCCTAAAGGCCAGTTGAGATGGATGGAGACCATCTCTGTCAAAGCATCGTGGTCTGTTGCCCATAACATCCCAGTCTCACAGATACTGGATCCCCCTGGAATATCACAGGATAAAAGGCCACATGTTAAGGTCAATCATTTCCTGAATGTATAGCGGCATCAGTCTGGGTGACAGTGGAATGGTGCATAAGACTAGGGACATACCTGCCTGGGACACATAATCAGTGTGCTCACTCATGTCTTATTGCATATAGTCCAAGGAGATACATCTCAGTTCAGGCACACCAACATGGACTGTGACAGACCCATGACAGTACCTGTTGGTGAGAGACAGCAGTGCGTATGGGATATGATGGATTCTGTCACCTGACACACAAGTAACTGTGACCATCCATATATACAGCCAGGTGAGAGGCACATCAGTGTGTCTCACAATGGAGTCTCCTATGTGTAATATGTTTGACATGTGGTGATGCCTGTGTAGCTGTGGGATACAGGTATGTGGCCACGTGTGGTATGTACTATATAGGGCTATGGCGTTCACGTGTGGCTGTGCCTTGGAGATTTGTGGATGTGTATGTCGGGGACATCTGCATATGTGTGTATGTTGTGTAGGTGTGAGTGGTGTGTGAGGTGTACTGACTTTGCTCACAACCAGTTTGGGGACAGATATGCATGCTTGACACTTGACAGGGAGAGAAAATGCACTGTAGATTCCTAATGTCATTGCATCTCTCACACAGTGTGTTCCCTGCTGGTATTTGTAGATGGTTGTGCATCCATGTATATGAGGCAGGTGTTACACTGTGCCAGGATGCCCATTTCAATGGGACTGACAGGGGAAACTGTAGGACATTGTCCAGCCATATAGTTCAGACTCTGAAGGAGGAAGGCCAGGGAGACTTAAGGGGTGGTCCTACAGCCCAGGTGTTTAATACAACAGTAGGAGGCTGACACCACTGCATACAATGTAGACAAGCTATGAACAAGCAGGAATAGGTGCAACAGGACAATGCAATTAAACACCTTATAGGACATGCAGCAAGTAGCAGGAAACATCAAGATTAAGAGGGCAATGCATGATGTATTGCCACTATTTTGCTGATAGCCACATACATACTGTGGTGATAGATGGTGGGATATGATGTATGAGTTAGCGGTGAATAGTGGTGGCAAATGTGTGAGTTAACAGTGGATAGAGATGGCAAATGTGGATGTGCAGGGGGTGTATATAATGGTGATCAATTTATGCAGTCCTGTGATGTGTTCCCCTCTTCATGTCTGTCAGGTGGTATGTACCGCCAGAGGAATCCACCTTTCTTGGAAGCTAAGACCACCACCATAATTGATGCCCTCAGACTCCATAACCAGGTGATGTCAAGGATTTGCCATAACCAGCAAGAACTCACTGCACTGTGGGCAGTTAATTATGTGGGCCAGCATGACAGGAGTTATGAGCATATCTGACACTGGGTCTGATACATCATGCATGGCAAAAGGCCGCAGCTGTGGCCAGGGACCATGCTGGCACTGGTGGTGGGCCTGCTACACAACAACCACTCTCGGCCACAGAGGAGTTCCTGGCAAGCTTGGGTTCAGCCACTAGCTCACCAGAATCAGTAACACCATAAGTCATGGAGGTGGGTGGCACAGCTTCCACAGCTTAGGAGCATCCAGGTAAGCATCCACTTGTCATCACATTAATAGCATAGCATTCACATATTGTGAATGTCAGCAATGAGGATAGTATCACAGTTTGTACTGTACATATTGATATATGCAGATATTATCCTGTACCAATGCTACATTTGTGTCTGCTGACAATACCTCTCCCACATAAATCCATAGGTACCTCTGGTATGACCGGGGTCTATCATGCTGTAGCTGGTGAGTGTAGCATTGTCTTATTATGGCTCATCTACACTCTAGGCATGTTAAGGGCTAACAGTTTCCTGTGGACACACCTATTAAGCTTAGCCATATTGCAAACTTGCATGTTCACTTGTGGAGGGGTTCACTGCAATGCATTACATCAGTAATCACAGTAGCATATTTGCAGGAGCTGTAACATATTAGCATGTATTTTTGTGAAGGTGTAAGCAGTCTGCTATAAAGAAGCACATTACTATTGTGGAAATGGGTGCATTGTGTTTTAGGAGAAGGTCCATCACATACACAGACATGTCACTTATCTCACAGGTGTATAGTAGTAGCAAAATTAACTGGACGTAGCTGCACTGTATATTGTTAAGGGCCTCTCCTGAGTGTGTCTGTTGTGGTTTGCTTGTGTGTTGTGCATGGTGTCAGTCATAAAGTGTGATCTGTATAATAAATGTGTGGCACCTCACCTGTATGTGTGTCATATCTCTCAACTGTCCCTAGATTTATTTTATTTCACAAAATGTATAGTAATTAAAATTCTTTTATTCTGCCAATGTCTCAAGTTAATAGTATTAATATTTTTCAAATGTCCCTAATTGTCCCTGATTTTTACTGGGTTTCTCCCTGATTCTGTTGAAATATGTACCTGATTATGTGAGAGCTATGATGTGTGTGTGCGTGTGTGTGTGTGTGTGTGTGTGTGTGTGTGTGTGTGTGTGTGTGTGTGTGTGTGTGTGTGTGTGTGGATCAGTGGGAATTATAGTGCAGGACTTAATGTAGTCATATTGTCTTCCCCTCACAGTTGACTGTGGGGGTTGGAGTGTGTCCTCCTCACAACCTGATGTCAGTGTCTCATCAGACTGTGATGATGATGACGGCCATAGTGAGGCACAGGTGGGGTTGTTGGGGACTGAATCTGTCCCATTGGTTGACATCCCACTTCCTCCCCAATGTGTCCTTACATAGTCAGTATGCACACACATACCCAGTCCCCAGCAGTCACAGATATTGGACAGTCAGAGGGTGGTGGCATCAAACAAGAGAGTGTGGCAACTATGGCATCTGTGACTGTAGACAGTAGCCATAGCCAGAGAGTTGATGAGGCATGTTGTGAACATTACAGCAGACGGATGCTCAGGGCCATTGCTGCCACACTGCCTGGCATGTATGACTCCGTCCATGGCATTGGTGATGCCTTATGTCATTTTGCTGATGTAGTGGATAGACAGTGGGGTGAGACATTACCAGTCCTTAACTGTGCAATCTCTGTGCTTGAAAATGTGATGGGAGTAAGGTGTTGGACACGTGGATGTAAGTCAGCAACAACATCAGCTGAGAGCTCACGTGGCCATGCATAGTCACACTCCTGTAGTGGCAGTACCACCAGCAGTACCAAAAGGGGGGTGCTGTCCACACCACAACATGGCAGACCATGGGCATGTGGTCCTGGGTGGTCCCATGAGGGACACAGACCTAGCAGACACTGGTCACCATAGGCAAGTAGTACTGCACCTAGCCCTAGGCATGGTGGTGTCAGTGCCTCTCCTGGTGGAACCAGTTCCTGTGTTAGTGGCCAGAGATGGTGAACGGTCCATTCCACCATATACTTTCCACAGCTTTCTGACATACCCTCGTGTAGGGCTGGAACATGGCTTGACTGTGTACATGCACACACTCACACATCAATGTCACATGCAAGTCACTATCAGACACACACAGCTCCTCTCCATGGCCCAGCTGACCAGTACCCCAATAGCCACACACACAATGTCAACTGTGTGGCACAGCATAGGCCTTTTGCAACACCACAGCACACTCTGTGCATGAGATGATACCTGTGCCACATCCCTGTCATCCATACCATCGATGCCAGGATATACTAATATGTGTCTGATGCACAGGGTGAATATAGTACAGTTAATGGTAGTTTGTAGTGCAGTAGTGTTATGCCATGTAAGGTACTGTCTGTTGGCAGTTGTCTTGCGTACACATGAAAGTGTATGTACTGTTGTGCCATGAAGCTGTATTGCTGTTAGTATTGCTGAGTAACTGTTGTGTCCCAGACCTTTTTCTGTTTCTGTTGCAGGTGTCTGTGTGTGTATGTCATGGGGACCTGCTGGCAATACAGAAGCTCAGCATGGCATAGTGGCAGCTCAGAAATGTGACATTGACAAGGTACGGCTGTATATGTGCATGGTTACCTAGGTGCGTATGTGTAGAACAGTGTGCGAGGGAAAATGGGGATGGACAGCGTAATCTTGCATGCATACCCCTTGACACAGCATCCTACTCTTGATACATGTCACCTGTGAGTTCTGTAGGATCACAGGTTCATAGGATCATAGAACGTTACTACAGTGATGGGCCTGGGTCCCTTACCAGCCTAGCCATTACTTTATCCCCAACAGAAACATCGATCACCTCCTGTTGCCCCTGTCATTGTGGGACACAGGTGCAACCTCTGGGTCAGATTTGTGATTTCCCAGCCACTCATCATGGCTGCACTTGATGAAAGTCTGCATGGTACTCTGTTTGACATGTCTGGGAAGTGCATTCCTGTGACAGGCAGCATCTGGGAGGCAAACCTGTCTCTCCAGCAGGTTTTGTTGATGTCGCATATCAGATTCAGGCCTGTCATTCTGGTAATGCGTGAACAGTTAGACTCACATATTTGGGCCAACTGTTGAAGGGCTGGGCACAATGTTGTTATCTAGGCATGCCACAGCTCACCTGTGGACAACCTGTCCAATACCAAGTGGGTCACTAATGATTCAAGGCTGTCTGCATGGAGCAGGTGTTGGAGGCCATGGATTACATTTGTGGGCATTACTATGGCCTTTCCAGTTGATGCAAATGTCTGGATAGGTGCATACCAAATGGGCCATGGTACTAAATTATTGTTGTACTGACTAACAACTATACAGAGGTAATGCCCACCTTTAGTCTGGATGCACTCCCTTTACCTATGTGGTGAAACACGTACAAGCCTTTTCTGACCACTGCTGCTACCTTTTGGCTGAATGCAACAGTGTTATCAACCTGACTTCTCTTAACGCAGGTTGTGTGTTTATGGGCTTGCCATTGATGTGGGAAATAGTGGGGACATGTCCTTGCCTTAAGGTATGATGGTACTGTTTCTGCATTCAGGTTGACACCAGGACCTTGGCACCATTCCATACCCAATGTATGGCCCTGTTGCAGTGAATTAACATCTGTTAGTTGGCAATGACAGACAGCACACTACTTACAGTTGCCACAGCCTTAGGCAGTACCTACAAATGTGGGTGGTGGCAGTTAGCATTCATTCCTA